>NC_054483.1:24717832-25017832 GCF_017639515.1 Carcharodon carcharias | reverse complement strand
GAGGAGCACGGGCTACCTCTATGTAAGACAGTTTCGAGTTAGTCACTGATGAGTGAAGGTAGAGTTTTAGGTTGTGAGCGAATAAGTATAGTTGTAGAGTTAGTTAGTAAATAAACACCATTTGTTTATTCTAACAACTATCTCCGGATGTTCTCTGTCTCTGTCCCAACTCGGTCACCCAGAACAAAGTGTGCAACCCGGATTCTTTAGCCCCAACAAACACTGGATCCAACACTTGGCCTCCACAGCTTCTGTGGTAGAGAATTCCACAGGTTCACCACCCTCTGAGTGAAGAAGTTTCTCCTCATCTCAGTCCTAAATGGTCTACCCCGTATCCTGAGATTGTGACCCCTTGTTCTAGACCCCCCCCAGCCAGAGGAAACATCATCCCTGCAGCCAGACTGTTCAGCCCTCATAGACTCAGACATTTACAGCACAGAAGGAGGCCATTTGGCCCATCGTGTCTGTGCCAGTCAACAAATATCTGACTACACTAACCCCATTTTCCAGCGCTTGGCTCATAGCCCTGGAGGCTATGGCAACACAAGTGAATATCTAAATAGTTCTTAAAGGTTATGAGAAGTTCTGACTGAATCACCTTTTCAGGCAGTGAGTTCCAGACTCCCACCACCCTCTGGGTGAAAGAAATTCTCCTCAACTCCCCTCTTAGTCTTTTACCCCTGACCTTAAATCTATGCCCCCTGGCTACTGACCCATCTACTAATGGAAAAAGTACCTTCCTATCCACCCTATCTATGCCCCTCATAATCTTATACACCTCAATCAGGTCCCCTCTCAACCTTCGCTGCTCCAAGGAAAACAATCTTCCCTCATAGCTCAGACCCTCTAGCCCAGGCAGCGTCCTGGTAAATCTCTTCTGCACCCTCTCCAGTGTAATCACATTCTTCCTATATTGTGGTGACCAGAACTGCACGCAGTACTCCAGCTGTAACCTAACCAGCATTTTATACAGTTCCAGCATAACCTCCCTGCTCTTAAATTCTAAGCTTCAGTTAATGAAGGCAAGTATCCGGTAATTACTGTGGCAGCTTAATGTATGGCATTTGAAAACACAGAAAGAAAAAAGAAGAAAGAAGGGATAGGAAAGTGGGGAGAGATAGAGGGAGGGAGAGAGAGTTGGAGGGAAAGAGAGAGAGCTCAAGGGGGAAAGAAAGAACAAGAGGGAAGAGGCCAGTGAGAAAGGGAGAGGGAAAATAAAAATGAAAAACGATCAAGAATAAGATTGAGAAGAGGTGTACAAAATACAGAGAGGTGTATTTTATTAGACAATGATATCCTGCAATCGTTTCCATGGTGACCTGCACTCTCCAACTCAAGCAGCAGGGAGATGAAGTAAAACACTATGGACGCAGCAAATCTGGGAGAAAAGCAGAAAGAGCTGGAGATACTCAGCACCACACGTGATGCAATGAGAGTCCAGTTTTGGTGGAGTTGGTTAAAGAGGAATTGCTGTTGATTGGGACCTGGTAAACATGTCACATTGAACGAATGAGAACATCAATAAAGCACCACTGCCCTCGCTCTGCACTGCACTGCAGGTTGAGATTCAGCACTGCCCTCGCTCCGTGGGCTGAGATTCAGCACTGACCTCGCACTGCACTGCCATTGGGCTGCACTGCAATGCATGCTGAAAGTCAGCAATTTTCTAGACTGCACTGTGGCTGAGTTTCAGCAATGCCCTCGCATTGCGGGCGGAGCTTCAGCACTGCCCTTGCACTGTGGGCTGAGTTTCAGCACTGCCCTCGCACCGCGGGTGGAGCTTCAGCAATGCCCTTGCACTGTGGGCTGAGTTTCAGTACTGCCATCGCACTGCACTGAAGACGAGTTTCAACACTGCCCTCACACCGTGGGCTGAGTTACTGCAAATCCCTCGCACCGTGGGCTGAGTTTCAGCAATGCCCTCGCACTGTCGGCTGAGTTTCAGCAATGCCCTCGCACCGTGGGCTGAGTTTCAGCACTGCCCTCACACTGTGGGCTGAGTTTCAACACTGCCCGTGCACTGCTCTGAATTGCGGGCTGAGTTTCAGCACTGCCCTTGCACTAGGGGCTGAGTTTCAGCACTGCCCTCGCACTGTGGGTTGAGATTCAGCATGGCCCTCGCACTGCACGAAAATGCTGGCTGAGTTTGAGCACTGCCTTCGCACCGTGTGCTGAGTTTCAACACCGCCCTTGCATTGCACAAAACTGCGGGCTGAGTTTCAGCACTGCCCTCATACTGCGGGCTGAGTTTCAGCATTGCCCTCGCACTGCGGGTTGAGATTCAGCACTGCCCTCGCACTGTGGGTTGAGATTCAGCGCTGCCCTTGCATTGCACTGAACTGCGGGCTGAGTTTGAGCACTGCCTTCGGACCTCGGGCTGAGTTTCAGCACTGCCCTCGCTCTGCACTGCACCACAGGCTGAGTTTCAGCGCTGCCCTTGCACTGCACTGAAGATGAGTTTCGACACTGTCCTCACTCTGCGGGATGAGTTTCAGCACAGCCCTCGCATTGCGGACTGAGATTCAAAACTGCCTTCGCACTGGGGACTGAGGGTCAGAAATACCCTGGCACTGGGGGCTGAGGGGCAGCACTGCCCTGGCATGGGGTGCTGGGTTTCAGCACTGCCCTGGCACATGGTGCTAGGTCTCAGCACTGCCCTTGTACTGCGGGCTGAGATTCAGCACTGCCCTCGCTCCGGGGGCTGAGGTTCAGCACTGCCCTTGCACTGCAGGCTGAGTTTCAGCACTGCCCTCACACTGTGGGCTGAGTTTCAACACTGCCCTTGCACTGGGGGCTGAGTTTCAACACTGCTCTCGCACTGCACTGCCGTCATGCTGCACTGCAATGCATGCTGAAATTCAGCAATTCTCTGCACTGCACTGCAGGCTGAGTTTCAGCACTGCCCTCACACTGTGGGCTGAGTTTCAACACTGCCCTTGCACTGGGGGCTGAGTTTCAACACTGCTCTCGCACTGCACTGCCATCATGCTGCACTGCAATGCATGCTGAAATTCAGCAATTCTCTGCACTGCACTGCGGCTGAGTTTCAGCACTGCCCTGACACTGCTCTGAAAATGAGTTTCAGCACTGACCTTGCACCGTGGGCTGAGATCCTGCACTTTCCTCGGACCATGGGCCGAGTTTCAGCACTGCCCTCGCGCTGTGGGCTGAGCTTCTGCACTGCCCTCGCACTGCGGGCTGAGTCTCATCACTGCCCTCGCACCGTGGGCTGAGATTCAGCACTGCCCTCACACTGTGATGCTGTTGCCTGGCAGGTTGGTTTCAGCACTGCTCTCACACCGTGGGCTGAGTTCCTGCACTTTCCTTTCATTCCAGGCAGAGTTTCAGCACTGCCATCGCACTGCGAGCTGAGGTTCAACATGGCTCTCGCACCGCGGGCTGAGATTCAGCACAGCCCTCGCACTGCGGGCTGAGTCTCATCAATGTCCTCGCACTGCGTGCTGCAGTTCAGCACTGCCCTTGCTCCGTGGGCTGAGTTTCAGCACTGCCCTCGCACTGTGGGCTGAGTTTCAGCACTGCCCTTGCACTGCTCTAAACTGCGGACTGAGTTTCAGCACTGCACTTGCACTGGGGGCTGAGTTTCAGCACTGCCTTCGCACCGCGGGCTGAGGTTCAGCACAGCTCTCGCACTCCGGGCTGAGGTTCAGCACTGCCCTCGCACTCCGGGCTGAGATTCAGCACAGCCCTCGCACCGCATTGAAGATGGGTTTCAGCACTGACCTCGCACTGTGATGCTCTTGCATGGCAGATTGGTTTCAGCACTGCCCTCGCACCGTGGGCTGAGTTCCTGCACATTCCTTGCACTCCGGGCTGAATTTCAGCACTGCCCTCGCACAGCAGGCTGAGTTTCAGCGCTGCCCTCGCACTGCACTGCACTGCGGGCTGAGTTTCAGCACTGCCCTAAAACTGCACTGAAGATCAGTTTCAGCATTGACCTCGCACTGTGATGCTCTTGCATGGCAGCTTTGTTTCAGCACTGCCCTGAAACTGCACTGAAGTTGAGTTCATGCTGCACTGCAATGCATGCTGAAATTCAGCAATTTTCAGCATTGCTCTTGCTCTGCGGGCTGATATCCAGCACTGCCCTCGCTCCGTGGGCTGAGGTCCAGCACTGTCCTCGCTTTGTGGGCAGAGGTCCAGCACTGTCCTCGCACTGGGGGCTGAGATTCAGCACTGCCCTCGCACCGGATGCTGAGGTTCAGCACTGCCCTCGCACTGCGGGCTAAGAATCAGCACTGCCCTCGTGCCGCGGGCTGAGATTCAGCAGTGCACTACGCTTCGGGCTGAGTTTCAGCATTGCTCTCGCACAGCATTCACACTGTTGTGCACCACAGGCTGAGTTACTGACCTTTCCTCGCATCGTGTGCTGAGTTTCAACACTGACCTCGATCTGTGCTGCACTGCGGGCTGAGTTTAAGCACAGCCCTCGCTCTGAGGGCTAAGTATCAGCACTGCCCTTGCACTGCGGGCTGAGTTTCAGCACTACCATTGCACTGCAGGCTGAGATTCAGCACTGCCCTTGCATTGCGGGCTGAGGTCCAGCACTGCCCTCGCACCAGGGTCTGAGGTTCAGCACTGTCCTCGCACTGGGGGCTGAGATTCAGCACTGCCCTCGCACCGGATACTGAGGTTCAGCACTGCCCTCGCACTGCGGGCTGAGAATCAGCACTGCCCTCGTGCCGCAGGCTGAGATTCAGCAGTACACTGCGCTTCGGGCTGAGTTTCAGCATTGCTCTCGCACAGCATTCACACTGTTGTGCACCACAGGCTGAGTTACTGACCTTTCCTTGCACCGTGTGCTGAGTTTCAACACTGACCTCGTTCTGTGCTGCACTGCGGGCTGAGTTTAAGCACAGCCCTCGCTCTGCGGGCTAAGTATCAGCACTGCCCTTGCACTGCGGGCTGAGTTTCAGCACTACCATTGCACTGCAGGCTGAGATTCAGCACTGCCCTTGCATTGCGGGCAGAGGTCCAGCACTGCCCTCGCACCAGGGTCTGAGGTCCAGCACTGCCCCTGCACCGGGGGCAGAGGTTCAGCACTGCACTCTTACTGCAGGCTGAGGTCCAGCACTGCCCTCGCACCAGGGGCTGAGTTCAAGAACCGCCCTCGCTCTGCGAGCTGAGGTCCAGCACTGCCCTCGCACCATGGGCTGTGGTTCAGCACTTCCCTCACACCGGGGGCTGAGGTTCAGCACTGCCCTCGCGCTGCGGGCTGAGATTCAGAACTGCCCTCGCACTGTGATGTTTTTGCAGGCTGGTTTCAGTACTGCCATCGTACTGCTGGCTGAGTTTCAGCAATATTCTCGCACCGCGGGCTGAGATTCAACACTGCTCTCGCACTGGGGACTAAGGGTCAGAACTGCCCTGGCACTGGGAGCTGAAGGCCAGCACTGCCCTGGCATGGTGTGCTGGGTTTCAGCACTGCCCTTGCACCGCAGGCTGAGATTCAGCACTGCCCACACTCCGGGGGCTGAGGTTCAGCACTACCCTCACACTGTGGGCTGAGTTTCAGCACTTCCCTCACAAAGTGGGCTGAGTTTCAACACTGCCCTTGCACTGCTCTGAACTGCGGGCTGAGTTTGAGCACTGCCTTTGCACTGCGGGTTGAGATTCTGCACTGCCCTTGCACTTCGTTGAACTGCGGGCTGAGTTTCAGCACTGCCTTCGCACTGCGGGCTGAGTTTCAACACTGCTCTCGCACTGCACTGCCGTCATGCTGCACTGCAATTCATGCTGAAATTCAGCAATTCTCTGCACTGCACTGTGGCTGAGTTTCAGCACTGCCCTGACACTGCCCTGAAGATGAGTTTCAGCACTGGTCTTGAACCGTGGGCTGAGATCCTGCACTTTCCTCGGACCATGGGCCGGGTTTCAGCACTGCCCTCGCACTGCGGGCTGAGCTTCAGCACTGCCCCTGCACTGCGGGCTGAGTTTCAGCACTGCCCTCGCATGCGGGCTGAGATTCAGCACTGCCCTCGCACCGCAGGCTGAGTTTCAGCACTGCCCTCGTTCTGTACTGCACCCCAAGGTTGAGTTTCAACACTGCTCTCACACTGCACTGCCCTCGTGCTGCACTGCAATGCATGCTGAAATTGATCAATTCTCTGCACTGCACTGTGGCTGAGTTTCAGCACTGCCCTGACACTGCATTGAAGATGAGTTTCTGCACTGCCCTCTCACAGTGGGCTGAGATCCCTGCAAATCCCTCGGACCGGGTGCTGAGATTCATTACTGCCCTCGCACCGTGGGCTGAGTTTCAGCACTGCCCTCGCACTGCATGCTGAGTTCCAGCACTTCCCTCGCACCAGGGCCTGAGGTTCCACACTGCCCTTGCACCGTGGGCTGAGTTTCAGCACTGACCTCGCACTGCACGCTGTGTTTCAGCAATACTCTCGCACCGCGGGCTGAGATTCAACACTGCTCTCGCACTGGGGACTGAGGGTCAGAACAGCCCTGGCACTGGGGTCTGAGGGGCAGCTCTGCCCTGGCATGGGGTGCTGGGTTTCAGCACTGCCCTAGCACATGGTGCTAGGTTTCAGCACTGCCCTTGCACCGCGGGCTGAGACTCAGCACTGCCCTCGCTCCGGGGGCTGAGGTTCAGCACTACCCTTGCACTGCGGGCTGAGTTTCAGCACTGCCCACACACTGTGGGCTGAGTTTCAGCACTGCCCTCACACTGCGGGCTGAGTTTCAGCACTGCCCTCATACTGCGGGCTGAGATTTAGCACTGCCCTCGCACTCCGGGCTGAAGTTCAGCATTGCCCTCGCACCGCGGGCTGAGGTTCAGCACTACCCTTGCACCGCGGGCTGAGATTCAGCACTGCACTCGCACTGCATTGAAGATGAGTTTCAGCACTGACCATGTAATGAGATGCTCTTGCATGGCAGATTGTTTTCAGCATTGCCCTCGCACTGTGGGCTGAGTTCCTGCACTTTCCTTGCACTCCGGGCAGAGTTTCAGCACTGCCCTCGCACTGCGGGCTGAATTTCAGCACTGCCCTCGCATAGCAGGCTGAGTTTCAGCGCTGCCCTCGCACTGCACTGCACTGTGGGCTGAGTTTCAGCATTGCCCTGAAACTGCACTGAAGATGAGTTTCAGCACTGCCCTTGCACTGTGGGGTGAGCTACTGCACTTTCCTCGCACTGCGGGCTGGGTTTCAGCACTGCTCTTGCACTGGGGGCTGTGTTTCAGCACTGCCCTCGCACTGTGGGTTGAGATTCAGCACTGCTCTTGCACTGCACTGCCGTCATGCTGCACTGCAATGCATGCCGAAATTCAGCAATTCTCTGCACTGCACTGCGGCTGAGTTTCAGCACTGCCCTGACACTGCCCTGAAGATGAGTTTCAGCACTGATCTCGAACTGTGGGCTGAGATCCTGCACTTTCCTCGGACCATGGGCTGAGTTTCAGCACTGCCCTCGCACTGCGGGCTGAGCTTCAGCACTGCCCCTGCACTGCGGGCTGAGATTCAGCACTGCCCTCGCACCGCAGGCTGAGTTTCAGCACTGCCCTCGTTCTGTACTGCACCCCAGGCTGAGTTTCAACACTGCTCTCACACTGCACTGCCCTCGTGCTGCACTGCAATGCATGCTGAAATTGATCAATTCTCTGCACTGCACTGTGGCTGAGTTTCAGCACTGCCCTGACACTGCATTGAAGATGAGTTTCTGCACTGCCCTCTCACAGTGGGCTGAGATCCTGCAAATCCCTCGGACCGGGGGCTGAGATTCATCACTGCTCTCGCTCTGGGGGCTGAGGTTCAGCACTACCCTTGCACTGCGGGCTGAGTTTCAGCACTGCCCACACACTGTGGGCTGAGTTTCAGCACTGCCCTCACACTGTGGGCTGAATTTCAACACTGCCCTTGCACTGCTGTAAATTGCAGGCTGATTTTCAGCACTGCCCTCGTACTGTGGGCTGAGATTCAGCACTGCCCTTGCACTGCGGGCTGAGTTTCAGCATGGCCCTCGCACTGCGGGCTGAGATTCAGCACAGCCCTTGCACTCCGGGCTGAGGTTCAGCACTGCCCTCGCACTGCATGCTGAGTTCCAGCACTTCCCTCGCACCAGGGCCTGAGGTTCCACACTGCCCTTGCACCGTGGGCTGAGTTTCAGCACTGACCTCGCACTGCACGCTGAGTTTCAGCAATACTCTCGCACCGCGGGCTGAGATTCAACACTGCTCTCGCACTGGGGACTGAGGGTCAGAACAGCCCTGGCACTGGGGTCTGAGGGGCAGCTCTGCCCTGGCATGGGGTGCTGGGTTTCAGCACTGCCCTAGCACATGGTGCTAGGTTTTAGCACTGCCCTTGCACCGCGGGCTGAGACTCAGCACTGCCCTCGCTCCGGGGGCTGAGGTTCAGCACTACCCTTGCACTGCGGGCTGAGTTTCAGCACTGCCCACACACTGTGGGCTGAGTTTCAGCACTGCCCTCACACTGCGGGCTGAGTTTCAGCACTGCCCTCATACTGCGGGCTGAGATTCAGCACTGCCCTCGCACTCCGGGCTGAGGTTCAGCATTGCCCTCGCACCACGGGCTGAGGTTCAGCACTACCCTTGCACCGCGGGCTGAGATTCAGCACTGCACTCGCACTGCATTGAAGATGAGTTTCAGCACTGACCATGTAATGAGATGCTCTTGCATGGCAGATTGGTTTCAGCACTGCCCTTGCACTGTGGGCTGAGTTCCTGCACTTTCCTTGCACTCCGGGCAGAGTTTCAGCACTGCCCTCGCACTGCGGGCTGAATTTCAGCACTGCCCTCGCATAGCAGGCTGAGTTTCAGCGCTGCCCTCGCACTGCACTGCAATGTGGGCTGAGTTTCAGCATTGCCCTGAAACTGCATTGAAGATGAGTTTCAGCACTGCCCTTGCACTGTGGGGTGAGCTACTGCACTTTCCTCGCACTGCGGGCTGGGTTTCAGCACTGCTCTTGCACTGGGGGCTGTGTTTCAGCACTGCCCTCGCACTGTGGGTTGAGATTCAGCACTGCTCTTGCACTGCACTGCCGTCATGCTGCACTGCAATGCATGCCGAAATTCAGCAATTCTCTGCACTGCACTGCGGCTGAGTTTCAGCACTGCCCTGACACTGCCCTGAAGATGAGTTTCAGCACTGATCTCGAACTGTGGGCTGAGATCCTGCACTTTCCTCGGACCATGGGCTGAGTTTCAGCACTGCCCTCGCACTGCGGGCTGAGCTTCAGCACTGCCCCTGCACTGCGGGCTGAGATTCAGCACTGCCCTCGCACCGCAGGCTGAGTTTCAGCACTGCCCTCGTTCTGTACTGCACCCCAGGCTGAGTTTCAACACTGCTCTCACACTGCACTGCCCTCGTGCTGCACTGCAATGCATGCTGAAATTGATCAATTCTCTGCACTGCACTGTGGCTGAGTTTCAGCACTGCCCTGACACTGCATTGAAGATGAGTTTCTGCACTGCCCTCTCACAGTGGGCTGAGATCCTGCAAATCCCTCGGACCGGGGGCTGAGATTCATCACTGCTCTCGCTCTGGGGGCTGAGGTTCAGCACTACCCTTGCACTGCGGGCTGAGTTTCTGCACTGCCCTTTCACAGTGGGCTGAGATCCTGCAAATCCCTCGGACCGGGGGCTGAGATTCATCACTGCCCTTGCACTGCTCTAAATTGCAGGCTGAGGTTCAGCACTACCCTTGCACTGCGGGCTGAGTTTCAGCACTGCCCTTGCACTGCGGGCTGAGTTTCAGCATGGCCCTCGCACTGTGGGCTGAGATTCAGCACAGCCCTTGCACTCCGGGCTGAGGTTCAGCACTGCCCTCGCACTGCGGGCTGAGGTTCAGCACTGCCCTCGCACCGCGGGCTGAGATTCAGCACAGCCCTCGCACCGCATTGAAGATGAGTTTCAGCACTGACCATGTAATGAGATGCTCTTGCATGGCAGGTTGGTTTCAGCACTGCCCTGTGGGCTGAGTTCCTGCACGTTCCTTGCACTCAGGGCTAAGTTTCAGCACTGCCCTGACACTGCATTGAAGATGAGTTTCTGCACTGCCCTCTCACAGTGGGCTGAGATCCTGCAAATCCCTCGGACCGGGGGCTGAGATTCATCACTGCCCTCGCTCCGGGGGCTGAGGTTCAGCACTACTCTTGCACTGCATGCTGAGTTCCAGCACTACCCTCGCACCAGGGCCTGAGGTTCCGCACTGCCCTTGCACCGTGGGCTGAGTTTCAGCACTGACCTCGCACTGCACGCTGAGTTTCAGCAATACTCTCGCACCGCGGGCTGAGATTCAACACTGCTCTTGCACTGGGGACTGAGGGTCAGAACAGCCCTGGCACTGGGGTCTGAGGGGCAGCTCTGCCCTGGCATGGGGTGCTGGGTTTCAGCACTGCCCTAGCACATGGTGCTAGGTTTTAGCACTGCCCTTGCACCGCGGGCTGAGACTCAGCACTGCCCTCGCTCCGGGGGCTGAGGTTCAGCACTACCCTTGCACTGCGGGCTGAGTTTCAGCACTGCCCACACACTGTGGGCTGAGTTTCAGCACTGCCCTCACACTGCGGGCTGAGTTTCAGCACTGCCCTTGTATTGCGGGCTGAGATTCAGCACTGCCCCCGCACTCCGGGCTGAGGTTCAGCACTGCCCTCGCACCGCGGGCTGAGGTTCAGCACTACCCTTGCACCGCGGGCTGAGACTCAGCACTGCACTCGCACTGCATTGAAGATGAGTTTCAGCACTGACCATGTAATGAGATGCTCTTGCATGGCAGATTGGTTTCAGCATTGCCCTTGCACTGTGGGCTGAGTTCCTGCACTTTCCTTGCACTCCGGGCAGAGTTTCAGCACTGCCCTCGCACTGCGGGCTGAATTTCAGCACTGCCCTCGCATAGCAGGCTGAGTTTCAGCGCTGCCCTCGCACTGCACTGCACTGTGGGCTGAGTTTCAGCATTGCCCTGAAACTGCACTGAAGATGAGTTTCAGCACTGCCCTTGCACTGTGGGGTGAGCTACTGCACTTTCCTCGCACTGCGGGCTGGGTTTCAGCACTGCTCTTGCACTGGGGGCTGTGTTTCAGCACTGCCCTCGCACTGTGGGTTGAGATTCAGCACTGCTCTTGCACTGCACTGCCGTCATGCTGCACTGCAATGCATGCCGAAATTCAGCAATTCTCTGCACTGCACTGTGGCTGAGTTTCAGCACTGCCCTGACACTGCCCTGAAGATGAGTTTCAGCACTGATCTCGAACTGTGGGCTGAGATCCTGCACTTTCCTCGGACCATGGGCTGAGTTTCAGCACTGCCCTCGCACTGCGGGCTGAGCTTCAGCACTGCCCCTGCACTGCGGGCTGAGATTCAGCACTGCCCTCGCACCGCAGGCTGAGTTTCAGCACTGCCCTCGTTCTGTACTGCACCCCAGGCTGAGTTTCAACACTGCTCTCACACTGCACTGCCCTCGTGCTGCACTGCAATGCATGCTGAAATTGATCAATTCTCTGCACTGCACTGTGGCTGAGTTTCAGCACTGCCCTGACACTGCATTGAAGATGAGTTTCTGCACTGCCCTCTCACAGTGGGCTGAGATCCTGCAAATCCCTCGGACCGGGGGCTGAGATTCATCACTGCTCTCGCTCTGGGGGCTGAGGTTCAGCACTACCCTTGCACTGCGGGCTGAGTTTCTGCACTGCCCTTTCACAGTGGGCTGAGATCCTGCAAATCCCTCGGACCGGGGGCTGAGATTCATCACTGCCCTTGCACTGCTCTAAATTGCAGGCTGAGGTTCAGCACTACCCTTGCACTGCGGGCTGAGTTTCAGCACTGCCCTTGCACTGCGGGCTGAGTTTCAGCATGGCCCTCGCACTGTGGGCTGAGATTCAGCACAGCCCTTGCACTCCGGGCTGAGGTTCAGCACTGCCCTCGCACTGCGGGCTGAGGTTCAGCACTGCCCTCGCACCGCGGGCTGAGATTCAGCACAGCCCTCGCACCGCATTGAAGATGAGTTTCAGCACTGACCATGTAATGAGATGCTCTTGCATGGCAGGTTGGTTTCAGCACTGCCCTGTGGGCTGAGTTCCTGCACGTTCCTTGCACTCAGGGCTAAGTTTCAGCACTGCCCTGACACTGCATTGAAGATGAGTTTCTGCACTGCCCTCTCACAGTGGGCTGAGATCCTGCAAATCCCTCGGACCGGGGGCTGAGATTCATCACTGCCCTCGCTCCGGGGGCTGAGGTTCAGCACTACTCTTGCACTGCATGCTGAGTTCCAGCACTACCCTCGCACCAGGGCCTGAGGTTCCGCACTGCCCTTGCACCGTGGGCTGAGTTTCAGCACTGACCTCGCACTGCACGCTGAGTTTCAGCAATACTCTCGCACCGCGGGCTGAGATTCAACACTGCTCTTGCACTGGGGACTGAGGGTCAGAACAGCCCTGGCACTGGGGTCTGAGGGGCAGCTCTGCCCTGGCATGGGGTGCTGGGTTTCAGCACTGCCCTAGCACATGGTGCTAGGTTTTAGCACTGCCCTTGCACCGCGGGCTGAGACTCAGCACTGCCCTCGCTCCGGGGGCTGAGGTTCAGCACTACCCTTGCACTGCGGGCTGAGTTTCAGCACTGCCCACACACTGTGGGCTGAGTTTCAGCACTGCCCTCACACTGCGGGCTGAGTTTCAGCACTGCCCTTGTATTGCGGGCTGAGATTCAGCACTGCCCCCGCACTCCGGGCTGAGGTTCAGCACTGCCCTCGCACCGCGGGCTGAGGTTCAGCACTACCCTTGCACCGCGGGCTGAGATTCAGCACTGCACTCGCACTGCATTGAAGACGAGTTTCAGCACTGACCATGTAATGAGATGCTCTTGCATGGCAGATTGGTTTCAGCACTGCCCTCGCACTGTGGGCTGAGTTCCTGCACTTTCTTGCACTCCGGGCAGAGTTTCAGCACTGCCCTCGCACTGCGGGCTGAATTTCAGCACTGCCCTCGCATAGCAGGCTGAGTTTCAGCGCTGCCCTCGCACTGCACTGCACTGTGGGCTGCATTTCAGCATTGCCCTGAAACTGCACTGAAGATGAGTTTCAGCACTGCCCTTGCACTGTGGGGTGAGTTACTGCACTGCCCTCGCACTGCGGGTTGAGATTCAGCACTGCTCTTGCACTGCACTGAAGTGCGGGCTGAGTTTCAGCACTGCCTTCGGACCGCGGTCTGAGATTCAGCACTGCCCTCGCTCCGTGGGCTGAGGTTCAGCACTGCCCTCGCACCTGGGGCTGAGGTTCAGCACTGACCTCGCACTACGGGCTGAGATTCAGAACTGCCGTCGCACTGTGATGTTCTTGCAGGTTGGTTTCAGCACTGCCATCGTACTGCTGGCTGAGTTTCAGCAATATTCTCGCACCGCAGGCTGAGATTCAACACTGCTCTCGCACTTGGGACTAAGGGTCAGAACTGCCCTGGCACCGGGAGCTGAGTGTCAGCACTGCCCTGGCATGGTGTGCTGGGTTTCAGCACTGCCCTGGCACATGGTGCTGGCTTTCACCACTGCCCTTGCACCGCAGGCTGAGATTCAGCACTGCCCTCGCTCCAGGGGCTGAGGTTCAGCACTGCCCTCACACTGTGGGCTGAGTTTCAACACTTCCCTCACACTGTGGGCTGAGTTTCAACACTGCCCTTGCACTGCTCTGAACTGCGGACTGAGTTTCAGCACTGTCCTTGCACAGGGTTCTGAGATTCAGCACTACCTCGCACTGCGGGTTGAGATTCTGCACTGCCCTTGCACTTCGCTGAACTGCGGGCTGAGTTTCAGCACTGACTTCGCACCGCAGGCTGAGTTTCAACACTGCTCTCGCACTGCACTGCCGTCATGCTGCACTGCAATGCATGCCGAAATTCAGCAATTCTCTGCACTGCACTGCGGCTGAGTTTCAGCACTGCCCTGACACTGCCCTGAAGATGAGTTTCAGCACTGCCCTCGCACCGCAGGCTGAGTTTCAGCATTGCCCTCGTTCTGTACTGCATCCCAGGCTGAGTTTCAACACTGCTCTCACACTGCACTGTCCTCGTGCTGCACTGCAATGCATGCTGAAATTGATCAATTCTCTGCACTGCACTGTGGCTGAGTTTCAGCACTGCCCTGACACTGCATTGAAGATGAGTTTCTCTCACAGTGGGCTGAGATCCTGCAAATCCCTCGGACCGGGGGCTGAGATTCATCACTGCTATCGCTCTGGGGGCTGAGGTTCAGCACTACCCTTGCACTGCGGGCTGAGTTTCAGCACTGCCCCCACACTGTGGGCTGAGTTTCAGCACTGCCCTCACACTGTGGGCTGAATTTCAACACTGCCCTTGCACTGCTGTAAATTGCAGGCTGATTTTCAGCACTGCCCTCGTACTGCGGGCTGAGATTCAGCACTGCCCTTGCACTCCGGGCTGAGGTTCAGCACTGCCCTCGCACTGCGGGCTGAGGTTCAGCACTGCCCTCGCACCGCGGGCTGAGATTCAGCACAGCCCTCGCACCGCATTGAAGATGAGTTTCAGCACTGACCATGTAATGAGATGCTCTTTCATGGCAGGTTGGTTTCAGCACTGCCCTCGCACTGTGGGCTGAGTTCCTGCACGTTCCTTGCACTCAGGGCAGAGTTTCAGCACTGCCCTCGCACTGCGGGCTGAATTTCAGTGCTGCCCTCGCACTGCACTGCACTGTGGGCTGAGTTTCAGCACTGCCCTGAAACTGCACTGAAGATGAGTTTCAGCACTGCCCTTGCACTGTGGGGTGAGGTACTGCACTTTCCTCGCACTGCGGGCTGGGTTTCAGCACTGCTCTTGCACTGGGGGCTGAGTTTCAGCACTGCCCTCGCACTGCGGGTTGAGATTCAGCACTGCCCTTGCACTGCACTGAAGTGCGGGCTGAGTTTCAGCACTGCCTTCGGACCGCGGTCTGAGTTTCAACAGTGCCCTCGCTCTGCAATGCACCGCAGGCTGAGTTTCAACAGTGCCCTCACTCTGCAATGCACCGCAGGCTGAGTTTCAACACTGCTCTCGCATTGCACTGCCGTCATGCTGCACTGCAATGCATGCTGTAATTTAGCAATTTTCAGCATTGCTCTTGCTCTGCGGGCTGATATCCAGCACTGCCCTCGCTCCGTGGGCTGAGGTCCTGCACTGTCCTCGCTTTGTGGGCAGAGGTCCAGCACTGTTGTCGCACTGGGGGCTGAGATTCAGCACTGCCCTCGCACCGGATGCTGAGGTTCAGCACTGCCCTCGCACCGCGGGTGGAATTTCAGCACTTCCCTTGCACTGCGGGCTGAGAATCAGCACTGCCCTTGTGCCGCGGGCTGAGATTCAGCAGTGCACTGCACTTCGGGCTGAGTTTCAGCATTGCTCTCGCACAGCATTCATACTGTTGTGCACCGCATGATGTGTTACTGACCTTTTCTCGCACCGTGTGCTGAATTTCAACACTGACCTCGCTCTGTGCTGCACTGCAGGCTGAGTTTAAGCACAGCCCTCAAACTGTGGGCTGAGTATCAGCACTGCCCTTGCACTGCGGGCTGAGTTTCATCACTAGCCTTGCACTGTGGTCTGAGATTCAGCACTGCCCTCGCATTGCGGTCTGAAGTCCAGCACTGCCCTCGCACCGGGTTCTGAGGTCTAGCACTGCCCTTGCACGGGGGGCTGAGGTCCAGCACTGCCCTTGCACTGGGGGCTGAGTCCAGCACTGCCCTCTCACTGCAGGCTGAGGTCCAGCACTGCCCTTGCACCAGGGGCTGAGTTCAAGAACCTCTCTCGCTCTGCGAGCTGAGGTCCAGCACTGCACTCGCTCCACGAGCTGAGCTCCAGCACGGCCCTCACACCATGGGCTGAGGTTCAGCACTGCCCTTGCTCCGCGGGCTGAGGTTCAGCACTGCCCTCGCACTGCGGGCTGAGGTTCAGCACTGCCCTTGCTCCGCGGGCTGAGGTTCAGCACTGCCCTCGCACTGCGGGCTGAGGTTCAGCACTGCCCTCGCACTGCGGGCTGAGGTTCAGCACTGCCCTCGCACTGCGGGCTGAGGTTCAGCACTGCCCTCGCACTGCAGGCTGAGATGCAGCACTGCCCTCGCACTGCGGGCTGAGGTTCAGCAATACTCTCGCACCATGGGCTGAGATTCAGCACTGCTCTCACACTGGGGTCTGAGGGTCAGAACATCCCAAGAACCAGGGGCTGAGGGTCAGCACTGCCCTGGCATGGGGTGCTGGGTTTCAGCACTGTCCTGGCATCCGGGCTGCGTTTCACCACTGCCCTCGCACCCGGGGCTGAGGTTCAGCACTGCCCTCGCTCCGGGGGCTGAGGTTCAGCACTGCCCTCGCACCTGGGGGTGAGGTTCAGCAATACTCTCGCACCATGGGCTGAGATTCAGCACTGCCCTCGCACTACGAGCTGAGATTCAGCACTGCCCTCACTCCGTGGGCTGAGATTCAGCACTGCACTCGCACTGCGGGCTGAGTTTCAGCACTGCCACCACACTGTGGGCTGAGTTTCAGCACTGCCCTCACACTGTGGGCTGAGTTTCAACACTGCCCTTGCAATGCTTTGAACTGCAGACTGAGTTTCAGCACTGCCCTTGCACTGGGGACTGAGTTTCAGCACTGCCTTCGCACCGCGGGCTGAGTTTTAACAGTGCCCTCGCACTGCGGGCTGAGATTCAGTACTGCCCTCTCTCTGCACTGCACCGTGGGCTGAGGTTGAGCACTGTCCTCACACTGTGGGCTGAGTTTCAACACTTCCCTCACACTGCGGGCTGAGTTTCAACACTGCTCTCGCACTGCACTGCCGTCATGCTGCACTGCAATGCATGCCGAAATTCAGCAATTCTCTGCACTGCACTGCAGCTGAGTTTCAGCACTGCCCTGACACTGCCCTGAAGATGAGTTTCAGCACTGATCTCGAACCGTGGGCTGAGATCCTGCACTCTCCTCGGACCATGGGCTGAGTTTCAGCACTGCCCTCGCACTGCGGGCTGAGCTTCAGCACTGCCCCTGCACTGCGGGCTGAGATTCAGCACTGCCCTCTTTCTGTACTGCACCCCAGGCTGAGTTTCAACACTGCTCTCACACTGCACTGCCCTCGTGCTGCACTGCAATGCATGCTGAAATTGATCAATTCTCTGCACTGCACTGTGGCTGAGTTTCAGCACTGCCCTGACACTGCATTGAAGATGAGTTTCTGCACTGCCCTCTCACAGTGGGCTGAGATCCTGCAAATCCCTCGGACCGGGGGCTGAGATTCATCACTGCCCTCGCTCCGGGGGCTGAGGTTCAGCACTACTCTTGCACTGCGGGCTGAGTTTCAGCACTGCCCTCACGCTGTGGGCTGAATTTCAACGCTGCCCTTGCACTGCTCTAAACAGCGGGCTGATTTTCAGCACTGCCCTTGTACTGCGGCCTGAGATTCAGCACTGCCCTTGCACCGCGGGCTGAGTTTCAGCATGGCCCTCGCACTGAGGGCTGAGGTTCAGCACTGCCCTCGCACCGCGGACTGAGATTCAGCACAGCCCTTGCACCGCATTGAAGATGAGTTTCAGCACTGACCATGTAATGAGATGCTCTTGCATGGCAGGTTGGTTTCAGCACTGCCCTCGCACTGTGGGCTGAGTTCCTGCACGTTCCTTGCACTCCGGGCAGAGTTTCAGCATTGCCCTCGCACAGCAGGCTGAGTTTCAGTGCTGCCCTCGCACTGCCCTCGCACTGTGGGCTGAGTTTCAGCACTGCCCTAAAACTGCACTGAAGATGCGTTTCAGCACTGACCTCGCACTGTGATGCTCTTGCATGGCAGGTTGGTTTCAGCACTGCACTGAGGATGAGTTTCAGCACTGCCCTTGCACCGTGGGGTGAGCTACTGCACTTTCCTCGCACTGCGGGCTGGGTTTCAGCACTGCTCTTGCACTGGGGGCTGAGTTTCAGCACTGCCCTCGCACTACGGGTTGAGATTCAGCACTGCCTTTGCACTGCACTGAAGTGCGGGCTGAGTTTCAGCACTGCCTTCGGACCGCGGTCTGAGTTTCAACAGTGCCCTCGCTCTGCAATGCACCGCAGACTGAGTTTCAACACTGCTCTCGCATTGCACTGCCGTCATGCTGCACTGCAATGCATGCTGTAATTTAGCAATTTTCAGCATTGCTCTTGCTCTGCGGGCTGATATCCAGCACTGCCCTCGCTCCGTGGGCTGAGGTCCTGCACTGTCCTCGCTTTGTGGGCAGAGGTCCAGCACTGTTGTCGCACTGGGGGCTGAGATTCAGCACTGCCCTCGCACCGGATGCTGAGGTTCAGCACTGCCCTCGCACCGCGGGTGGAATTTCAGCACTTCCCTTGCACTGCGGGCTGAGAATCAGCACTGCCCTTGTGCCACGGGCTGAGATTCAGCAGTGCACTGCACTTCGGGCTGAGTTTCAGCATTGCTCTCGCACAGCATTCACACTGTTGTGCACCGCAGGATGTGTTACTGACCTTTCCTCGCACCGTGTGCTGAATTTCAACAATGACCTCGCTCTGTGCTGCACTGCGGGCTGAGTTTAAGTGCAGCCCTCGCACTGTGGGCTGAGTATCAGCACTGCCCTTGCACTGCGGGCTGAGTTTCATCACTAGCCTTGCACTGTGGTCTGAGATTCAGCACTGCCCTCGCATTGCGGTCTGAAGTCCAGCACTGCCCTCGCACCGGGTTCTGAGGTCTAGCACTGCCCTCGCACCGGGG
This sequence comes from Carcharodon carcharias, assembly GCF_017639515.1. Classification (NCBI taxonomy): domain Eukaryota; kingdom Metazoa; phylum Chordata; class Chondrichthyes; order Lamniformes; family Lamnidae; genus Carcharodon; species Carcharodon carcharias. Next base: position 24,999,132 of record NC_054483.1, on the reverse strand, counting down.
TTTGAGGTCTAGCACTGCCCTTGCACCAGGGGCTGAGTCCAGCACTGCCCTCGCACCGGGTTCTGAGGTCCAGCACTGCCCTCGCACTGGGGTCTGAGGTCTAGCACTGCCCTTGCACGGGGGCTGAGGTCCAGCACTGCCTTCGCACCGGGGGCTGAGATTCAGCACTGCCCTCGCACTGCGGGCTGAGTTTCATCACTGCCCTCGCACTGCGGGCTGCAGTTCAGCACTGCCCTCGCTCCGGGGGCTGAGGTTCAGCACTGCCCTCGCTCCGTGGGCTGAGGTTCAGCACTGCCCTCGCACCCGGGGGTGAGGTTCAGCAATACTCTCACACCATGGGCTGAGATTCAGCACTGCCTTCGCACTGTGGGCTGAGTTTCAACACTGCCCTTGCAATGCTCTGAACTGCAGACTGAGTTTCAGCATTGCCCTTGCACTGGGGACTGAGTTTCAGCACTGCCTTTGCACCGCGGGCTGAGTTTCAACAGTGCCCTCGCACTGCGGGCTGAGATTCAGTACTGCCCTCTCTCTGCACTGCACCGTGGGCTGAGGTTCAGCATGGCCCTCGCACTGCGTGCTGAGATTCAGCACAGCCCTCACACTGCGGGCTGAGTCTCATCACTGCCCTCGCACTGCGGGCTGCAGTTCAGCACTGCCCTTGCTCCGTGGGCTGAGGTTCAGCACTGCCCTTGCACTGTGGGCTGAGTTTCAGCACTGCCCTCGCACTGTGGGCTGGGTTTCTGCACTGCCCTCGCACTGTGGGCTGAGTTTCAGCACTGCCCTTGCACTGCTCTAAACTGCGGGCTGAGCTTCTGCACAGCCCTTGCACTGTGGGCTGAGTTTCAGCACTGCCCTCGCATGCGGGCTGAGATTGAGCACTGCCCTTGCACCATGGGCTGAGTTTCAGCACTGCCCTCGTTCTGCACTGCACCGCAGGCTGAGTTTCAACACTGCTCGCACACTTCACTGCCATCATGCTGCACTGCAATGCATGCTGAAATTCATCAATTCTCTGCACTGCACTGCGGCTGCGTTTCAGCACTGCCCTGACACTGCACTGAAGATGAGTTCCAGCACTGCCCTCGCACTGCGGGCTGAGTTCCAGCACTTCCCTCGCACCGGGGTCTGAGGTTCAGTACTGACCTCGCACTATGGGCTGAGTTTCAGCAATACTCTCGCACCGCGGGCTGAGATTCAACATTGCTCTCGCACTGGGGTCTGAGGGTCAGAAATGTCCTGGCACTGGGGCTTGAGGGGCAGCACTGCCTTCGCACTGTGGGCTGAGTTTCAGCACTGCCCTCACACTGTGGGCTGAGTTTCAACACTGCCCTTGCACCGCGGGCTGAGTTTCATCACTGCCCTCACTCTACACTGCACCGCAGGCTGAGTTTCAACACTGCTCTCACACTGCACTGCCATCATGCTGCCCTGCAATGCATGCTGAAATTCATCAATTCTCTGCATTGCACTGCGGCTGTGTTTCAGCACTGCCCTGACACTGCACTGAAGATGAGTTTCAGCACTGCCCTTTCACTGCGGGCTGAGATTCATCACTGCCCTTTCACTGCGGGCTTAGTCCCTGCAAATCTCCTGCACCATGGGCTGGGTTTCAGCACTGCCCTCGCACTGCGGGCTGAGATTCAGCACTGCCATCACACTGCGGGCTGAGATTCAGCACTGCCCTCTCTCTGCACTGCACCTTGGGCTGCGTTTCAGCATTGCCCTCGCACTGTGTGCTGAGATTCAGCACTGCCCTCGCACAGCGGGCTAAGTCTCATCACTGACCTCGCACTGCAGGCTGAGTTTCATCACTGCCCTCGAACTGCGGGCTGAGGTTCAGCACTGACCTTGCTCCGTGGGCTGAGGTTCAGCACTGCCCTCACACTGCGGGCTGAGATTCAGCACTGCCCTCGCACCGCGGGCTGAGATTCAGCACTGCCCTTGTTCTGCACTGCACCCCAAGGCTGAGTTTCAACACTGCTTTCACACTTCACTGCCATCGTGCTGCACTGCAATGCATGCTGAAATTCATCAATTCTCTGCACTGCACTGTAGTTGAGTTTCAGCACTGCCCTGACACTGTATTGAAGATGAGTTTCTGCACTATGCTCGCACAGTGGGCTGAGATCCTGCAAATCCCTCGCACTGTGGGCTGAGTTTCAGCACTGCCCTCTCACTGCGGGCTGAGATTCAGCAGTGCTCTCGCACTGCGGGCTGAGTCTCATCACTGCCCTCACACTGCGGGCTGAGGTTCAGCACTGCCCTCGCACAGCAGGCTGAGTTTCAGCGCTGCCTTCGCACTGCACTGCACTGCGGGCTGAGTTTCAGCACTGCCCTCGCACTGCGGGCTGAATTTCAGCACAGCCCTCGCACAGCAGGCTGAGTTTCAGCGCTGCCTTCGCACTGCACTGCACTGCGGGCTGAGTTTCAGCACTGCCCTGAAACTGCACTGAAGATGAGTTGCAGCATTGAACTCGCACTGTGATGCTCTTGCATGGCAGGTTGGTTTCAGCACTGCCCTGAAACTGTACTGAAGATCAGTTTCAGCACTGCCCTCGCACTGCAGGCTGAGGTTCAGCATGGTCCTCGCACTGTGTGCTGAGGTTCAGCACTGCCCTTGCTCCGTGGGCTGAGGTTCAGAACTGCCCTCGCACTGCGGGCTGAGTTTCAGCACTGCCCTCGCACTGCGGGCTGAGTTTCAGCACTGCCCTCGCACTGTGGAATGAGTTTCAGCAAAGCCCTCACACTGTGGTTTGAGTTTCAACCCTTCCCGTGCACTGCTCTGAACTGCAGGCTGAGTTTCAGCACTGCACTTGCACTGGAGATGGAGTTTCAGCACTGCCCTCGTACTGCTGGCTGAGATTCAGCACTGCCCTCGCACCGCGGGCTGAGATTCAGCACTGCCCTCGTTCTGCACTGCACCCCCAGGCTGAGTTTCAACACTGCTCTCACACTTCACTGCCATCGTGTGCGCTGCAATGCATGCTGAAATTGATCAATTCTCTGCACTGCACTGCGGTTGAGCTTCAGCACTGCCCTGACACTGCACTGAAGATGAGTTTCTGCACTATGCTAGCACAGTGGGCTGAGATCCTTCAAATCCCTCGCACCGTGGGCTGAGTTTCAGCACAGCCCTCGCACTCCGGGCTGAGGTTAAGCACTGCTCTTGCACTGCGGGCTGAGTCTCATCGCTGCCGTCGCACTGCGGGCTGAGATTCAGCACTGCCCTCGTACTGCCGGCTGAGATTCAGCACTGCCCTCGTACCGTACTGAAGATGAGTTTCAGCACTGACCTCGCTCTGTGATGCTCTTGCATGGCAGGTTGGTATCAGCACTGCCCCCGCACCGTGAGCGGAGTTCCTGCACGTTCCTTGCACTCTGGGCAGAGTTTCAGCACTGCCCTCGCATTGCGGGCTGAATTTCAGCACTGCCCTTGCACAGCAGGCTGAGTTTCAGCGCTGCCCTCGCACTACACTGCACTGCGGGCTGAGTTTCAGCACTGCCCTGAAACTGCACTGAAGATGAGTTGCAGCATGGAACTCGCACTGTGATGCTCTTACATGGCAGGTTGGTTTCAGCACTGCCCTGAAACTGTACTGAAGATCAGTTTCAGCACTGCCCTCGCACTGCGGGCTGAGGTTCAGCATGGCCCTCGCACTGTGTGCTGAGTTTCAGCACTGCCCTCACACTGCGGGCTGAGTTTCAGCACTGCCCTCGCACTGCGAGCTGAGTTTCAGCACTGCCCTTGCACTGTGGGCTGAGTTTCAGCAAAGCCCTCACACTGTGCTTTGAGTTTCAACCCTTCCCGTGCACTCCTCTGAACTGCAGGCTGAGTTTCAGCACTGCACTTGCACTGGAGGTGGGGTTTCAGCACTGCCCTCGTACTGCTGGCTGAGATTCAGCACTGCCCTCGCACTGCGGGCTGAGATTCAGCACAGCCCTCGCACTCCGGGCTGAGGTTAAGCACTGCTCTCGCACTGTGGGCTGAGTCTCATCACTGCCATCGCACTGCGGGCTGAGATTCAGCACTGCCCTTGTACTGCGGGCTGAGATTCAGCACTGCCCTCGTACCGCACTGAAGATGAGTTTCAGCACTGACCTCGCTCTGTGATGCTCTTGCATGGCAGGTTGGTATCAGCACTGCCCCCGCACCGTGAGCGGAGTTCCTGCACGTTCCTTGCACTCTGGGCAGAGTTTCAGCACTGCCCTCGCATTGCGGGCTGAATTTCAGCACGGCCCTTGCACAGCAGGCTGAGTTTCAGCGCTGCCCTCGCACTGCACTGCACTGCGGGCTGCGTTTCAGCACTGCCCTGAAACTGCACTGAAGATGAGTTTCAGCATTGACCTCACACTGTGATGCTCTTGCATGGCAGGTTGGTTTCAGCACTGCCCTGAAACTGCACTGAAGATGAGTTTCAGCACTGCCCTTGCACTGTGGGCTGAACTACTGCACTTTCCTCGCACTGCAGGCTGGGTTTCCGCACTGCCCTTGCACTGCGGGTTGGGATTCAGCACTGCCCCTGCACTGCTCTGAACTGTGGGCTGAGTTTCAGCATTGCCTTCGGACTGCGGACTGAGTTTCAACAGTGCCCTCGCTCTGCAATGCACCACAGGCTGAGTCTCATCACTGCCCTCACACTGTGGGCTGAGGTTCAGCACTGCCCTCGCACTGCGGGCTGAGATTCAGCACTGCCCTCGTTCCGCAGTGAAGATGAGTTTCAGCACTGAAATCGCACTGTGATGCTCTTGCATGGCAGATTGGTTTCAGCACTGCCCTCGCACCGTGGGCTGAGATCCTGCAAATCCCTCGCACAGTGGGCTGAGTTTCAGCACTGCCCTCTCACTGCGGGCTGAGTTTCAGCACTGCCCTCGCACTGCGGGCTGAGGTTCAGCACTGCCCTTGCTGCGTGGGCTGAGTTTCAGCACTGCCCTCACTCTGTAGGCTGAGGTTCAGCATGGCCCTCGCACTGCATGCTGAGATTCAGCACAGCCCTCGCACTGCGGACTGAGTCTCATCACTGCCCTGGCATTGCGGGCTGCAGTTCAGCACTGCCCTTGCTCTGTGGGCTGAGGTTCAGCACTGCCCTCGCACTGTGGGCTGAGTTTCAGCACTGCCCTCGCACTGTGGGCTGAGTTTCAACACTGCCCTTGCACTGCTCTGAACTGCGGGCTGAGTTTCAGCATTGCCTTCGGACTGCGGACTGAGTTTCAACAGTGCCCTCGCTCTGCAATGCACCACAGGCTGAGTCTCATCACTGCCCTCACACTGTGGGCTGAGGTTCAGCACTGCCCTCGCACTGCGGGCTGAGATTCAGCACTGCCCTCGTACCGCATTGAAGATGAGTTTCAGCACTGAAATCGCACTGTGATGCTCTTGCATGGCAGATTGGTTTCAGCACTGCCCTCGCACCGTGGGCTGAGATCCTGCAAATCCCTCGCACAGTGGGCTGAGATTCAGCACTGCCCTCGTACCGCAGTGAAGATGAGTTTCAGCACTGAAATCGCACTGTGATGCTCTTGCATGGCAGATTGGTTTCAGCACTGCCCTCGCACCGTGGGCTGAGATCCTGCAAATCCCTCGCACAGTGGGCTGAGTTTCAGCACTGCCCTCTCACTGCGGGCTGAGTTTCAGCACTGCCCTCGCACTGCGGGCTGAGGTTCAGCATAGCCCTCGCACTGCGTGCTGAGATTCAGCACAGCCCTCGCACTGCGGGCTGCAGTTCAGCACTGCCCTTGCTCCGTGGGCTGAGGTTCAGCACTGCCCTTGCACTGTGCACTGCTCTGAACTGCAGGCTGAGTATAGGCACTGCCCTCGCACCACGGGCTGAGATTCAGCACTGCCCTCGCACCACGGGCTGAGATTCAGCACTGCCCTTGTTCTGCACTGCACCCCCAGGCTGAGTTTCAACACTGCTCTCACACTTCACTGCCATCGTGCTGCACTGCAATGCATGCTGAAATTGATCAATTCTCTGCACTGCACTGCGGTGGAGCTTCAGCACTGCCCTGACACTCCACTGAAGATGAGTATCAGCACTATGCTCGCACAGTGGGCTGAGATCCTGCAAATCCCTCACACCGTGGGTTGAGTTTCAGCACAGCCCTCTCATTGCGAGCTGAGATTCAGCACTGCCCTCGCACTCCAGGCTGTGGTTCAGGACTGCTCTCGCACTGCGGGCTGAGTCTCATCACCGCATTCGCACTGCGGGCTGAGATTCAGCACTGCACTCGTACCGCACTGAAGATGAGTTTCTGTGCTGCCCCCGCACTATGAGCTGAGTTCCTGCGCATTCCTTGCACTCCGGGCAGAGTTTCAGCACTGCCCTCGCATTGCAGGCTGAATTTCAGCAATGCCCTCGCACAGCAGCCTGAGTTTCAGCGCTGCCCTCGCACTGCACTGCTCCGCAGGCTGAGTTTCAACACTCCTCTCACACTTCACTGCCATCATGCTGCTCTGCAATGCATGCTGAAATTCATCAATTCTCTGCACTGCACTGCGGCTGCATTTCAGCACTGTCCTGACACTGCACTGAAGATGAGTTTCAGGACTGCCATCGCACTGCGGGCTGAGATTCAGCACTGCCCTCACACTGCGGGCTGAGATTCAGCACTACCCTTGCTCCGTGGGCTGAATTTCAGCACTGCCCTCACTCTGTGGGCTGAGTTTCAGCACTGCCCTCGCACTGCGGGCTGAGATTCAGCACTGCCCTCGCACTGTGGGCTGAGTTTCAGCAAAGCCCTCACACTATGGGCTGAGTTTCAACACTTCCCGTGCACTGCTCTGAACTGCTGGCTGAGTTTCAGCACTGCACTTGCACTGGAGGCTGAGCTTCAGCACTGCCCTCGCACTGCGGGCTGAGATTCAGCACTGCCCTTGTTCTGCACTGCAACCCCAGGCTGAGTTTCAACACTGCTCTCACACTTCACTGCCATCGTGCTGCACTGCAATGCATGCTGAAATTGATCAATTCTCTGCACTGCACTGCGGTTGAGCTTCAGCACTGCCCTGACACTGCACTGAAGATGCGTTTCTGCACTATGCTCGCACAGTGGGCTGAGATCCTGCAAATCCCTCACACCGTGGGCTGAGTTTCATCACTGCCCTCGCACTGTGGGCTGAGATTCAGCACTGCCCTCATACCGCACTGAAGATGAGTTTCAGCACTGACCTCGCTCTGTGATGCTCTTGCATGGCGGTTGGTTTCAGCACTGCCCCCGCACCGTGAGCTGAGTTCCTGCACGTTCCTTGCACTCTGGGCATTGTTTCAGCACTGCCCTCGCATTGCAGGCTGAATTTCAGCACTGCCCTCGCACAGCAGGCTGAGTTTCAGCGCTGCCCTCGCACTGCACTGCACCGCAGGCTGAGTTTCAACACTGCTCTCACACTTCACTGCCATCATGGGGCACTGCAATGCATGCTGAAATTCATCAATTCTCTGCACTGCACTGCGGCTCCGTTTCAGCACTGTCCTGACACTGCACAGAAGATGAGTTTCAGCACTGCCCTCTCAAAGCGCGCTTAGTCCCTGCAAATCTCTCGCACCGTGGGCTGAGTTTCAGCATTGCCATCGCACTGCGGACTGAGATTCAGCACTGACCTCACACTGCGGGCTAAGATTCAGCACTGCCCTTGCTCCGTGGGCTGAGTTTCAGCAATGCCCTCACACTGCGGGCTGAGGTTCAGCATGGCCCTCGTACTGCGTGCTGAGATTCAGCACAGCCCTCGCACTGTGGGCTGCAGTTCAGCACTGCCCTTACTCCGTGGGCTGAGGTTCAGCACTGCCCTTGCACTGTGGGCTGAGTTTCAGCAAAGCCCTCACACTGTGGGCTGAGTTTCAACACTTCCCGTGCACTGCTCTGAACTGCAGGCTGAGTTTCAGCACTGCACTTGCACTGGAGGCTGAGTTTCAGCACTGCCCTCACACCGCGGGCTGAGATTCAGCACTGCCCTTGTTCTGCACTGCACCCCAAGGTTGAGTTTCAACACTGCTCTCACACTTCACTGCCATCGTGCTGTACTGCAATGCAAGCTGAAATTGATCAATTCTCTGCACTGCACTGCGGTTGAGCTTCAGCACTGCCCTGACACTGCACTGAAGATGATTTTCTGCACTATGCTCGCACAGTGGGCTGAGATCCTGCAAATTCCTCACACCGTGGGCTGAGTTTCAGCACAGCCATCGCACTGCGAGTTGAGATTCAGCACAGCCCTTGCACTCCGGGCTGAGGTTCAGGATTGCTCTCGCACTGCGGGCTGAGTCTCATCACTGCATTCGCACTGCGGGCTGAGATTCAGCACTGCCCTCTTACCGCACTGAACATGAGTTTCAGCACTGACCTCGCACTGTGATTCTCTTGCATGGCAGGTTGGTTTCAGCACTGCCCCCGCACCGTGAGCTGAGTTCCTGCACATTCCTTGCACTCCGGGCAGAGTTTCAGCGCTGCCCTCGCACTGCACTGCACCGCAGGCTGAGTTTTAACACTCCTCTCACACTTCACTGCCATCATGCTGCACTGCAATGCATGCTGAAATTCATCAATTATCTGCACTGCACTGCGGCTGAGATTCAGCACTGTCCTGACACTACACTGAAGATGAGTTTTAGCACTGCCCTCGCACTGCGGGCTGAGATTCAGCACTGCCCTTGCTCCGTGGGTTGAGTTTCAGCACTGCCCTCACTCTGTGGGCTGAGTTTCAGCACTGCCCCTGCACTGCGGGCTGAGTTTCAGCACTGCCCTCGCACTGCGGGCTGAGTTTCAACAAAGCCCTCACACTATGGGCTGAGTTTCAACACTTCCTGTGCACTGCTCTGAACTGCAGGCTGAGTTTCAGCACTGCACTTGCACTGGAGGCTGAGCTTCAGCACTGCCCTCGCACCGTGGGCTGAGATTCAGCACTGCCCTTTTTCTGCACTGCAACCCCAGGCTGAGTTTCAACACTGCTCTCACACTTCACTGCCATCGTGCTGCACTGCAATGCATGCTGAAATTGATCAATTCTCTGCACTGCACTGCGGTTGAGCTTCAGCACTGCCCTGACACTGCACTGAAGATGAGTTTCTGCACTATGCTCGCACAGTGGGCTGAGATCCTGCAAATCCCTCACACAGTGGGCTGAGTTTCATCACTGCCCTGGCACTGCGGGTTGAGAATCAGCACTGCCCTCATACCGCACTGAAGATGAGTTTCAGCACTGACCTCGCTCTGTGATGCTCTTGCATGGCGGTTGGTTTCAGCACTGCCCCCGCACCGTGAGCTGAGTTCCTGCACGTTCCTTGCACTCTGGGCATTGTTTCAGCACTGCCCTCGCATTGCGGGCTGAATTTCAGCACTGCCCTCGCACAGCAGACTGAGTTTCAGCGCTGCCCTCGCACTGAACTGCATCGCAGGCTGAGTTTCAACACTGCTCTCACACTTAACTGCCATCACGCTGCACTGCAATGCATGCTGAAATTCATCAATTCTCTGCACTGCACTGCGGCTGCGTTTCAGCACTGTCCTGACACTGCACAGAAGATGAGTTTCAGCACTGCCCTCTCACTGCGGGCTTAGTCCCTGCAAATCTCTCGCACCGTGGGCTGAGTTTCAGCACTGCCTTTGCTCTGTGGGCTGAGGTTCAGCACTGCCCTCGCACTGCGGGCTGAGTTTCAGCACTGCCCTCGCACTGTGGGCTGAGTTTCAACACTGCCCTTGCACTGCTCTGAACTGCGGGCTGAGTTTCAGCATTGCCTTCGGACTGCGGACTGAGTTTCAACAGTGCCCTCGCTCTGCAATGCACCACAGGCCGAGTCTCATCACTGCCCTCACACTGTGGGCTGAGGTTCAGCACTGCCCTCGCACTGCGGGCTGAGATTCAGCACTGCCCTCGTACCGCAGTGAAGATGAGTTTCAGCACTGAAATCGCACTGTGATGCTCTTGCATGGCAGATTGGTTTCAGCACTGCCCTCGCACCGTGGGCTGAGATCCTGCAAATCCCTCGCACAGTGGGCTGAGTTTCAGCACTGCCCTCTCACTGCGGGCTGCGTTTCAGCACTGCCCTCGCACTGTGGGCTGAGTTTCAACACTGCCCTTGCACTGCTCTGAACTGCGGGCTGAGTTTCAGCATTGCCTTCGGACTGCAGACTGAGTTTCAACAGTGCCCTCGCTCTGCAATGCACCACAGGCTGAGTTTCATCACTGCCCTCACACTGTGGGCTGAGGTTCAGCATCTCCTCGCACTGCGGGCTGAGATTCAGCACTGCCCTCGTTCCGCAGTGAAGATGAGTTTCAGCACTGAAATCGCACTGTGATGCTCTTGCATGGCAGATTGGTTTCAGCACTGCCCTCGCACCGTGGGCTGAGATCCTGCAAATCCCTCGCACAGTGGGCTGAGTTTCAGCACTGCCCTCTCACTGCGGGCTGAGTTTCAGCACTGCCCTCGCACTGTGGGCTGAGTTTCAACACTGCCCTTGCACTGCTCTGAACTGCGGGCTGAGTTTCAGCATTGCCTTCGGACTGCAGACTGAGTTTCAACAGTGCCCTCGCTCTGCAATGCACCACAGGCTGAGTTTCATCACTGCCCTCACACTGTGGGCTGAGGTTCAGCACTCCCCTCGCACTGCGGGCTGGGATTCAGCACTGCCCTCGTTCCGCAGTGAAGATGAGTTTCAGCACTGAAATCGCACTGTGATGCTCTTGCATGGCAGATTGGATTCAGCACTGCCCTCGCACCGTGGGCTGAGATCCTGCAAATCCCTCGCACAGTGGGCTGAGTTTCAGCACTGCCCTCTCACTGCGGGCTGAGTTTCAGCACTGCCCTCGCACTGCGGGCTGAGGTTCAGCATAGCCCTCGCACTGCGTGCTGAGATTCAGCACAGCCCTCGCACTGTGGGCTGCAGTTCAGCACTGCCCTTACTCCGTGGGCTGAGGTTCAGCACTGCCCTTGCACTGTGGGCTGAGTTTCAGCAAAGCCCTCACACTGTGGGCTGAGTTTCAACACTTCCCGTGCACTGCTCTGAACTGCAGGCTGAGTTTCAGCACTGCACTTGCACTGGAGGCTGAGTTTCAGCACTGCCCTCACACCTTGGGCTGAGATTCAGCACTGCCCTTGTTCTGCACTGCACCCCAAGGTTGAGTTTCAACACTGCTCTCACACTTCACTGCCATCGTGCTGTACTGCAATGCAAGCTGAAATTGATCAATTCTCTGCACTGCACTGCGGTTGAGCTTCAGCACTGCCCTGACACTGCACTGAAGATGATTTTCTGCACTATGCTCGCACAGTGGGCTGAGATCCTGCAAATTCCTCACACCGTGGGCTGAGTTTCAGCACAGCCATCGCACTGCGAGTTGAGATTCAGCACAGCCCTTGCACTCCGGGCTGAGGTTCAGGATTGCTCTCGCACTGCGGGCTGAGTCTCATCACTGCATTCGCACTGCGGGCTGAGATTCAGCACTGCCCTCTTACCGCACTGAACATGAGTTTCAGCACTGACCTCGCACTGTGATTCTCTTGCATGGCAGGTTGGTTTCAGCACTGCCCCCGCACCGTGAGCTGAGTTCCTGCACATTCCTTGCACTCCGGGCAGAGTTTCAGCGCTGCCCTCGCACTGCACTGCACCGCAGGCTGAGTTTTAACACTCCTCTCACACTTCACTGCCATCATGCTGCACTGCAATGCATGCTGAAATTCATCAATTATCTGCACTGCACTGCGGCTGCGTTTCAGCACTGTCCTGACACTACACTGAAGATGAGTTTTAGCACTGCCCTCGCACTGCGGGCTGAGATTCAGCACTGCCCTTGCTCCGTGGGCTGAGTTTCAGCACTGCCCTCACTCTGTGGGCTGAGTTTCAGCACTGCCCCTGCACTGCGGGCTGAGTTTCGGCACTGCCCTCGCACTGCGGGCTGAGTTTCAACAAAGCCCTCACACTATGGGCTGAGTTTCAACACTTCCTGTGCACTGCTCTGAACTGCAGGCTGAGTTTCAGCACTGCACTTGCACTGGAGGCTGAGCTTCAGCACTGCCCTCGCACCGCGAGCTGAGATTCAGCACTGCCCTTTTTCTGCACTGCAACCCCAGGCTGAGTTTCAACACTGCTCTCACACTTCACTGCCATCGTGCTGCACTGTAATGCATGCTGAAATTGATCAATTCTCTGCACTGCACTGCGGTTGAGCTTCAGCACTGCCCTGACACTGCACTGAAGATGAGTTTCTGCACTATGCTCGCACAGTGGGCTGAGATCCTGCAAATCCCTCACACAGTGGGCTGAGTTTCATCACTGCCCTGGCACTGCGGGTTGAGAATCAGCACTGCCCTCATACCGCACTGAAGATGAGTTTCAGCACTGACCTCGCTCTGTGATGCTCTTGCATGGCGGTTGGTTTCAGCACTGCCCCCGCACCGTGAGCTGAGTTCCTGCACGTTCCTTGCACTCTGGGCATTGTTTCAGCACTGCCCTCGCATTGCGGGCTGAATTTCAGCACTGCCCTCGCACAGCAGACTGAGTTTCAGCGCTGCCCTCGCACTGAACTGCATCGCAGGCTGAGTTTCAACACTGCTCTCACACTTAACTGCCATCTCGCTGCACTGCAATGCATGCTGAAATTCATCAATTCTCTGCACTGCACTGCGGCTGCGTTTCAGCACTGTCCTGACACTGCACAGAAGATGAGTTTCAGCACTGCCCTCTCACTGCGGGCTTAGTCCCTGCAAATCTCTCGCACCGTGGGCTGAGTTTCTGCATTGCCATCGCACTGCGGGCTGAGATTCAGCACTGACCTCACACTGCGGGCTGAGATTCAGCACTGCCCTTGCTCCGTGGGCTGAGTTTCAGCAATGCCCTCGCACTGCGGGCTGAGGTTCAGCATGGCCCTCGTACTGCCTGCTGAGATTCAGCACAGCCCTCGCACTGCGGGCTGCAGTTCAGCACTGCCCTTACTCCGTGGGCTGAGGTTCAGCACTGCCCTCGCACTGTGGGCTGAGTTTCAGCAAAGCCCTCACACTGTGGGCTGAGTTTCAACACTTTCCGTGCACTGCTTTGAACTGCAGGCTGAGTTTCAGCACTGCACTTGCACTGGAGGCTGACTTTCAGCACTGCCCTCACACTGAGGGCTGAGATTCAGCACTGCCCTCGTTCTGCACTGCACCCCAAGGTTGAGTTTCAACACTGCTCTCACACATCACTGCCATCGTGCTGTACTGCAATGCAAGCTGAAATTGATCAATTCTCTGCACTGCACTGCGGTTGAGCTTCAGCACTGCCCTGACACTGCACTGAAGATGATTTTCTGCACTATGCTCGCACAGTGGGCTGAGATCCTGCAAATTCCTCACACCGTGGGCTGAGTTTCAGCACAGCCATTGCACTGTGAGTTGAGATTCAGCACAACCCTCGCACTCCGGGCTGAGGTTCAGGATTGCTCTCGCACTGCGGGCTGAGTCTCATCACTGCATTCGCACTGCGGGCTGAGATTCAGCACTGCCCTTGCTCCGTGGGCTGAGTTTCAGCAATGCCCTCGCACTGCGGGCTGAGGTTCAGCATGGCCCTCGTACTGCGTGCTGAGATTCAGCACAGCCCTCGCACTGCGGGCTGCAGTTCAGCACTGCCCTTACTCCGTGGGCTGAGGTTCAGCACTGCCCTCGCACTGTGGGCTGAGTTTCAGCAAAGCCCTCACACTGTGGGCTGAGTTTCAACACTTCCCGTGCACTGCTTTGAACTGCAGGCTGAGTTTCAGCACTGCACTTGCACTGGAGGCTGAGTTTCAGCACTGCCCTCACACCGCGGGCTGAGATTCAGCACTGCCCTCGTTCTGCACTGCACCCCAAGGTTGAGTTTCAACACTGCTCTCACACATCACTGCCATCGTGCTGTACTGCAATGCTAGCTGAAATTGATCAATTCTCTGCACTGCACTGCGGTTGAGCTTCAGCACTGCCCTGACACTGCACTGAAGATGATTTTCTGCACTATGCTCGCACAGTGGGCTGAGATCCTGCAAATCCCTCACACCGTGGGCTGAGTTTCAGCACAGCCATCGCACTGTGAGTTGAGATTCAACACAACCCTCGCACTCCGGGCTGAGGTTCAGGATTGCTCTCGCACTGCGGGCTGAGTCTCATCACTGCATTCGCACTGCGGGCTGAGATTCAGCACTGCCCTCTTACCGCACTGAACATGAGTTTCAGCACTGACCTCGCACTGTGATTCTCTTGCATGGCAGGTTGGTTTCAGCACTGCCCCCGCACCGTGAGCTGAGTTCCTGCACATTCCTTGCACTCTGGGCAGAGTTTCAGCGCTGCCCTCGCACTGCACTGCACCGCAGGCTGAGTTTTAACACTCCTCTCACACTTCACTGCCATCATGCTGCACTGCAATGCATGCTGAAATTCATCAGTTATCTGCACTGCACTGCGGCTGCGTTTCAGCACTGTCCTGACACTACACTGAAGATGAGTTTTAGCACTGCCCTCGCACTGCGGGCTGAGATTCAGCACTGCCCTTGCTCCGTGGGCTGAGTTTCAACACTGCCCTCGCTCTGTGGGCTGAGTTTCAGCACTGCCCCTGCACTGCGGGCTGAGTTTCGGCACTGCCCTCGCACTGCGGGCTGAGTTTCAACAAAGCCCTCACACTATGGGCTGAGTTTCAACACTTCCTGTGCACTGCTCTGAACTGCAGGCTGAGTTTCAGCACTGCACTTGCACTGGAGGCTGAGCTTCAGCACTGCCCTCGCACCGCGGGCTGAGATTCAGCACTGCCCGTTTTCTGCACTGCAACCCCAGGCTGAGTTTCAACACTGCTCTCACACTTCACTGCCATCGTGCTGCACTGCAATGCATGCTGAAATTGATCAATTCTCTGCACTGCACTGCGGTTGAGCTTCAGCACTGCCCTGACACTGCACTGAAGATGCGTTTCTGCACTATGCTCGCACAGTGGGCTGAGATCCTGCAAATCCCTCACACAGTGGGCTGAGTTTCATCACTGCCCTGGCACTGCGGGTTGAGAATCAGCACTGCCCTCATACCGCACTGAAGATGAGTTTCAGCACCAACCTCGCTCTGTGATGCTCTTGCATGGCGGTTGGTTTCAGCACTGACCCCGCACCGTGAGCTGAGTTCCTGCACGTTCCTTGCACTCCGGGCATTGTTTCAGCCCTGCCCTCGCATTGCGGGCTGAATTTCAGCACTGCCCTCGCACAGCAGGCTGAGTTTCAGCGCTGCCCTCGCACTGAACTGCATCGCAGGCTGAATTTCAACACTGCTCTCACACTTCACTGCCATCACGCTGCACTGCAATGAATGCTGAAATTCATCAATTCTCTGCACTGCACTGCGG
This sequence comes from Carcharodon carcharias, assembly GCF_017639515.1. Taxonomy (NCBI): domain Eukaryota; kingdom Metazoa; phylum Chordata; class Chondrichthyes; order Lamniformes; family Lamnidae; genus Carcharodon; species Carcharodon carcharias. The sequence goes on along the minus strand of NC_054483.1, from coordinate 24,983,811 downwards.
CTGCGTTTCAGCACTGTCCTGACACTGCACAGAAGATGAGTTTCAGCACTGCCCTCTCACTGCGGGCTTAGTCCCTGCAAATCTCTCGCACCGTGGGCTGAGTTTCAGCATTGCCATCGCACTGCGGGCTGAGATTCAGCACTGACCTCACACTGCGGGCTGAGATTCAGCACTGCCCTTGCTCCGTGGGCTGAGTTTCAGCAATGCCCTCGCACTGCGGGCTGAGGTTCAGCATGGCCCTCGTACTGCGTGCTGAGATTCAGCACAGCCCTCGCACTGCGGGCTGCAGTTCAGCACTGCCCTTACTCCGTGGGCTGAGGTTCAGCACTGCCCTCGCACTGTGGGCTGAGTTTCAGCAAAGCCCTCACACTGTGGGCTGAGTTTCAACACTTCCCGTGCACTGCTTTGAACTGCAGGCTGAGTTTCAGCACTGCACTTGCACTGGAGGCTGAGTTTCAGCACTGCCCTCACACCGCGGGCTGAGATTCAGCACTGCCCTCGTTCTGCACTGCACCCCAAGGTTGAGTTTCAACACTGCTCTCACACATCACTGCCATCGTGCTGTACTGCAATGCAAGCTGAAATTGATCAATTCTCTGCACTGCACTGCGGTTGAGCTTCAGCACTGCCCTGACACTGCACTGAAGATGATTTTCTGCACTATGCTCGCACAGTGGGCTGAGATCCTGCAAATCCCTCACACCGTGGGCTGAGTTTCAGCACAGCCATCGCACTGTGAGTTGAGATTCAACACAACCCTCGCACTCCGGGCTGAGGTTCAGGATTGCTCTCGCACTGCGGGCTGAGTCTCATCACTGCATTCGCACTGCGGGCTGAGATTCAGCACTGCCCTCTTACCGCACTGAACATGAGTTTCAGCACTGACCTCGCACTGTGATTCTCTTGCATGGCAGGTTGGTTTCAGCACTGCCCCCGCACCGTGAGCTGAGTTCCTGCACATTCCTTGCACTCTGGGCAGAGTTTCAGCGCTGCCCTCGCACTGCACTGCACCGCAGGCTGAGTTTTAACACTCCTCTCACACTTCACTGCCATCATGCTGCACTGCAATGCATGCTGAAATTCATCAGTTATCTGCACTGCACTGCGGCTGCGTTTCAGCACTGTCCTGACACTACACTGAAGATGAGTTTTAGCACTGCCCTCGCACTGCGGGCTGAGATTCAGCACTGCCCTTGCTCCGTGGGCTGAGTTTCAACACTGCCCTCGCTCTGTGGGCTGAGTTTCAGCACTGCCCCTGCACTGCGGGCTGAGTTTCGGCACTGCCCTCGCACTGCGGGCTGAGTTTCAACAAAGCCCTCACACTATGGGCTGAGTTTCAACACTTCCTGTGCACTGCTCTGAACTGCAGGCTGAGTTTCAGCACTGCACTTGCACTGGAGGCTGAGCTTCAGCACTGCCCTCGCACCGCGGGCTGAGATTCAGCACTGCCCGTTTTCTGCACTGCAACCCCAGGCTGAGTTTCAACACTGCTCTCACACTTCACTGCCATCGTGCTGCACTGCAATGCATGCTGAAATTGATCAATTCTCTGCACTGCACTGCGGTTGAGCTTCAGCACTGCCCTGACACTGCACTGAAGATGCGTTTCTGCACTATGCTCGCACAGTGGGCTGAGATCCTGCAAATCCCTCACACAGTGGGCTGAGTTTCATCACTGCCCTGGCACTGCGGGTTGAGAATCAGCACTGCCCTCATACCGCACTGAAGATGAGTTTCAGCACCAACCTCGCTCTGTGATGCTCTTGCATGGCGGTTGGTTTCAGCACTGACCCCGCACCGTGAGCTGAGTTCCTGCACGTTCCTTGCACTCCGGGCATTGTTTCAGCCCTGCCCTCGCATTGCGGGCTGAATTTCAGCACTGCCCTCGCACAGCAGGCTGAGTTTCAGCGCTGCCCTCGCACTGAACTGCATCGCAGGCTGAATTTCAACACTGCTCTCACACTTCACTGCCATCACGCTGCACTGCAATGAATGCTGAAATTCATCAATTCTCTGCACTGCACTGCGGCTGCGTTTCAGCACTGTCCTGACACTGCACAGAAGATGAGTTTCAGCACTGCCCTCTCACTGCGGGCTTAGTCCCTGCAAATCTCTCGCACCGTGGGCTGAGTTTCAGCATTGCCATCGCACTGCGGGCTGAGATTCAGCACTGACCTCACACTGCGGGCTGAGATTCAGCACTGCCCTTGCTCCGTGGGCTGAGTTTCAGCAATGCCCTCGCACTGCGGGCTGAGGTTCAGCATGGCCCTCGTACTGCGTGCTGAGATTCAGCACAGCCCTCGCACTGCGGGCTGCAGTTCAGCACTGCCCTTACTCCGTGGGCTGAGGTTCAGCACTGCCCTCGCACTGTGGGCTGAGTTTCAGCAAAGCCCTCACACTGTGGGCTGAGTTTCAACACTTCCCGTGCACTGCTTTGAACTGCAGGCTGAGTTTCAGCACTGCACTTGCACTGGAGGCTGAGTTTCAGCACTGCCCTCACACCGCGGGCTGAGATTCAGCACTGCCCTCGTTCTGCACTGCACCCCGAGGTTGAGTTTCAACACTGCTCTCACACATCACTGCCATCGTGCTGTACTGCAATGCAAGCTGAAATTGATCAATTCTCTGCACTGCACTGCGGTTGAGCTTCAGCACTGCCCTGACACTCCACTGAAGATGATTTTCTGCACTATGCTCGCACAGTGGGCTGAGATCCTGCAAATCCCTCACACCGTGGGTTGAGTTTCAGCACAGCCCTCTCATTGCGAGCTGAGATTCAGCACTGCCCTCGCACTCCAGGCTGTGGTTCAGGACTGCTCTCGCACTGCGGGCTGAGTCTCATCACCGCATTCGCACTGCGGGCTGAGATTCAGCACTGCCCTCGTACCGCACTGAAGATGAGTTTCTGTGCTGCCCCCGCACTATGAGCTGAGTTCCTGCGCATTCCTTGCACTCCGGGCAGAATTTCAGCACTGCCCTCGCATTGCAGGCTGAATTTCAGCAATGCCCTCGCACAGCAGCCTGAGTTTCAGCGCTGCCCTCGCACTGCACTGCTCCGCAGGCTGAGTTTCAACACTCCTCTCACACTTCACTGCCATCATGCTGCTCTGCAATGCATGCTGAAATTCATCAATTCTCTGCATTGCACTGCGGCTGCATTTCAGCACTGTCCTGACACTGCGGGTTGAGATTCAGCACTACCCTTGCTCCGTGGGCTGAATTTCAGCACTGCCCTCACTCTGTGGGCTGAGTTTCAGCACTGCCCTCGCACTGCGGGCTGAGTTTCAGCACTGCCCTCGCACTGTGGGCTGAGTTTCAGCAAAGCCCTCACACTATGGGCTGAGTTTCAACACATCCCGTGCACTGCTCTGAACTGCTGGCTGAGTTTCAGCACTGCACTTGCACTGGAGGCTGAGCTTCAGCACTGCCCTCGTACTGCGGGCTGAGATTCAGCACTGCCCGTTTTCTGCACTGCAGCCCCAGGCTGAGTTTCAACACTGCTCTCACACTTCACTGCCATCGTGCTGCACTGCAATGCATGCTGAAATTGATCAATTCTCTGCACTGCACTGCAGTTGAGCTTCAGCACTGCACTGACACTGCACTGAAGATACGTTTCTGCACTATGCTCGCACAGTGGGCTGAGATCCTGCAAATCCCTCACACCGTGGGCTGAGTTTCATCACTGCCCTCGCACTGTGGGCTGAGATTCAGCACTGCCCTCGTACCGCACTGAAGATGAGTTTCTGTGCTGCCCCCGCACTATGAGCTGAGTTCCTGCGCATTCCTTGCACTCCGGGCAGAATTTCAGCACTGCCCTCGCATTGCAGGCTGAATTTCAGCAATGCCCTCGCACAGCAGCCTGAGTTTCAGCACTGCCCTCGCACTGCACTGCTCCGCAGGCTGAGTTTCAACACTCCTCTCACACTTCACTGCCATCATGCTGCTCTGCAATGCATGCTGAAATTCATCAATTCTCTGCACTGCACTGCGGCTGCATTTCAGCACTGTCCTGACACTGCACTGAAGATGAGTTTCAGGACTGCCATCGCACTGCGGGCTGAGATTCAGCACTGCCCTCACACTGCGGGTTGAGATTCAGCACTACCCTTGCTCCGTGGGCTGAATTTCAGCAATGCCCTCACTCTGTGGGCTGAGTTTCAGCACTGCCCTCGCACTATGGGCTGAGTTTCAACACATCCCGTGCACTGCTCTGAACTGCTGGCTGAGTTTCAGCACTGCACTTGCACTGGAGGCTGAGCTTCAGCACTGCCCTCGCACTGCGGGCTGAGATTCAGCACTGCCCTCGTTCTGCACTGCAGCCCCAGGCTGAGTTTCAACACTGCTCTCACACTTCACTGCCATCGTGCTGCACTGCAATGCATGCTGAAATTGATCAATTCTCTGCACTGCACTGCGGTTGAGCTTCAGCACTGCACTGACACTGCACTGAAGATACGTTTCTGCACTATGCTCGCACAGTGGGCTGAGATCCTGCAAATCCCTCACACCGTGGGCTGAGTTTCATCACTGCCCTCGCACTGTGGGCTGAGATTCAGCACTGCCCTCATACCGCACTGAAGATGAGTTTCAGCACTGACCTCGCTCTGTGATGCTCTTGCATGGCGGTTGGTTTCAGCACTGACCCCGCACCGTGAGCTGAGTTCCTGCACGTTCCTTGCACACCGGGCATTGTTTCAGCACTGCCCTCGCATTGCAGGCTGAATTTCAGCACTGCCCTCGCACAGCAGACTGAGTTTCAGCGCTGCCCTCGCACTGAACTGCATCGCAGGCTGAGTTTCAACACTGCTCTCACACTTCACTGCCATCATGGGGCACTGCAATGCATGCTGAAATTCATCAATTCTCTGCACTGCACTGCGGCTGCGTTTCAGCACTGTCCTGACACTGCACAGAAGATGAGTTTCAGCACTGCCCTCTCACTGCGGGCTTAGTCCCTGCAAATCTCTCGCACCGTGGGCTGAGTTTCAGCATTGCCATCGCACTGTGGGCTGAGATTCAGCACTGACCTCACACTGCGGGCTGAGATTCAGCACTGCCCTTGCTCCGTGGGCTGAGTTTCAGCAATGCCCTCGCACTGCGGGCTGAGGTTCAGCATGGCCCTCGTACTGCGTGCTGAGATTCAGCACAGCCCTCGCACTGCGGGCTGCAGTTCAGCACTGCCCTTACTCCGTGGGCTGAGGTTCAGCACTGCCCTCGCACTGCGGGCTGAGTTTCAGCAAAGCCCTCACACTGTGGGCTGAGTTTCAACACTTCCCGTGCACTGCTTTGAACTGCAGGCTGAGTTTCAGCACTGCACTTGCAGTGGAGGCTGAGTTTCAGCACTGCCCTCACACCTTGGGCTGAGATTCAGCACTGCCCTCGTTCTGCACTGCACCCCAAGGTTGAGTTTCAACACTGCTCTCACACATCACTGCCATCGTGCTGTACTGCAATGCAAGCTGAAATTGATCAATTCTCTGCACTGCACTGCGGTGGAGCTTCAGCACTGCCCTGACACTGCACTGAAGATGATTTTCTGCTCTATGCTCGCATAGTGGGCTGAGATCCTGCAAATTCCTCACACCGTGGGCTGAGTTTCAGCACAGCCATCGCACTGCGAGTTGAGATTCAGCACAGTCCTCGCACTCCGTGCTGAGGTTCAGGATTGCTCTCGCACTGCGGGCTGAGTCTCATCACTGCATTTGCACTGCGGGCTGAGATTCAGCACTGCCCTCTTACCGCACTGAACATGAGTTTCAGCACTGACCTCGCACTGTGATTCTCTTGCATGGCAGGTTGGTTTCAGCACTGCCCCCGCACCGTGAGCTGAGTTCCTGCACATTCTTGCACTCCGGGCAGAGTTTCAGCGCTGCCCTCGCACTGCACTGCACCGCAGGCTGCGTTTTAACACTCCTCTCACACTTCACTGCCATCATGCTGCACTGCAATGCATGCTGAAATTCATCAATTATCTGCACTGCACTGCGGCTGCGTTTCAGCACTGTCCTGACACTACACTGAAGATGGGTTTTAGCACTGCCCTCGCACTGCGGGCTGAGATTCAGCACTGCCCTTGCTCCGTGGGTTGAGTTTCAGCACTGCCCTCACTCTGTGGGCTGAGTTTCAGCACTGCCCCTGCACTGCGGGCTGAGTTTCAGCACTGCCCTCGCACTGCGGGCTGAGTTTCAACAAAGCCCTCACACTATGGGCTGAGTTTCAACACTTCCTGTGCACTGCTCTGAACTGTAGGCTGAGTTTCAGCACTGCACTTGCACTGGAGGCTGAGCTTCAGCACTGCCCTCACACCGCGGGCTGAGCTTCAGCACTGCCCTCGTTCTGCACTGCAGCCCCAGGCTGAGTTTCAACACTGCTCTCACACTTCACTGCCATCGTGCTGCACTGCAATGCATGCTGAAATTGATCAATTCTCTGCACTGCACTGCGGTTGAGCTTCAGCACTGCCCTGACACTGCACTGAAGATGCGTTTCTGCACTATGCTCGCACAGTGGGCTGAGATCCTGCGAATCCCTCACACCGTGGGCTGAGTTTCAGCACTGCCCTCGTACCGTACTGAAGATGAGTTTCAGCACTGACCTCGCTCTGTGATGCTCTTGCATGGCAGGTTGGTTTCAGCACTGTCCCCGCACTGTGAGCTGAGCTCCTGCACGTTCCTTGCACTCCGGGCATTGTTTCAGCACTGCCCTCGCATTGGGGGCTGAATTTCAGCACTGCCCTCGCACAGCAGACTGAGTTTCAGCGCTGCCCTCGCACTGCACTGCACCGCAGGCTGAGTTTCAACACTGCTCTCACACTTCACTGCCATCATGCTGCACTGCAATGCATGCTGAAATTCATCAATTCTCTGCACTGCACTGCAGCTGCATTTCAGCACTGTCCTGACACTGCACAGAAGATGAGTTTCAGCACTGCCCTCTCACTGCGGGCTTAGTCCCTGCAAATCTCTCGCACCGTGGGCTGTATTTCAGCATTGCCATTGCACTGCGGGCTGCGATTCAGCACTGCCCTTGCACTGAGGGCTGAGATTCAGCACTGCCCTTGCACCGTGGGCTGAATTTCAGCACTGCCCTCGCACTGTGGGCTGAGGTTCAGCACTGCCATTGCTCCGTGGGCTGAGTTTCAGCAATGCCCTCGCACTGCGGACTGAGGTTCAGCATGGCCCTCGTACTGCGGGCTGAGATTCAGCACAGCCCCTGCACTGCAGGCTGCAGTTCAGCACTGCCCTTACTCCGTGGGCTGAGGTTCAGCACTGCCCTCGCACAGCAGCCTGAGTTTCAGCGCTGCCCTCGCACTGCACTGCACCACAGGCTGAGTTTTAACACTCCTCTCACACTTCACTGCCATCATGCTGCACTGCAATGCATGCTGAAATTCATCAATTCTCTGCACTGCACTGCGGCTGCGTTTCAGCACTGTCCTGACACTATACTGAAGGTGAGTTTCAGCACTGCCCTCTCACTGCGGGCTTAGTCCCTGCAAATCTCTCGCACCGTGGGCTGAGTTTCAGCATTGCCATCGCACTGCGGGCTGAGATTCAGCACTGCCCTCGCACTGAGGGCTGAGATTCAGCACTGCCCTTGCACCGTGGGCTGAATTTCAGCACTGCCCTCGCACTGTGGGCTGAGGTTCAGCACTGCCCTTGCTCCGTGGGCTGGTTTCAGCACTGCCCTCACTGTGTGGGCTGAGTTTCAGCACTGCCCTCGCACTGCGGGCTGAGTTTCAGCACTGCCCTGAAACTGCAGTGAAGATGAGTTTCAGAATTGACCTCGCACTGTGATGCTCTTGCATGGCAGGTTGGTTTCAGCACTGCCCTGAAACTGCTCTGAAGATGAGTTTCAGCACTGCCCTTGCGCTGTGGGCTGAGCTACTGCACATTCCTCGCACTGCAGGCTGGGTTTCAGCACTGCCCTTGCACTGCGGGTTGTGATTCAGCACTGCCCCTGCACTGAACTGCGGGCTGAGTTTCAGCACTGCCTTCGGACCGCGGACTGAGTTTCAACAGTGCCCTCGCACTGCAATGCACCGCAGGCTGAGTTTCAACACTGCCCACTCACTGCGGGCTGAGATTCAGCACTGCCTTCGTACCGCACTGAAGATGAGTTTCAGCACTGACCTCGCACTGTGATGCTCTTGCATGGCAGGTTGGTTTCAGCACTGCCCTCGCACTGTGGGCTGAGTTCCTGCACATTCCTTGCACTCCGGGCAGAGTTTCAGCATTGCCCTCGCATTGCGGGCTGAATTTCAGCACTGCCCTCGCACAGCAGGCTGAGTTTCAGTGCTGCCCTCGCACTGCACTGCACTGCGGGCTGAGTTTCAGCACTGCCCTGAAACTGCACTGAAGATGAGTTTCAGCATTGACCTCGCACTGTGATGCTCTTGCATGGCAGGTTGATTTCAGCACTGTCCTGAAACTGCCCTGAAGATGAGTTTCAGCACTGCCCTTGCACTGTGGGCTGAGCTATTGCACTTTCCTCGCACTGCAGGCTGGGTTTCAGCACTGCCGTTGCACTGGGTGCTGAGTTTCAGCATTGCTCCCGCACAGCATTCACACTGTTGTGCATCACAGGCTCAGTTACTGACCTTTCCTCACACCGTGTGCTGAGTTTCAACATTGACCTCGTTCTGTGCTGCACTGCGGGCTGAGTTTAAGCACTGCCCTCAGTCTACACTGCACCGCAGGATGAGTTTCAACACTCCTCTCACATTTCACTGCCATCATGCTGCACTGCAATGCATGCTGAAATTGATCAGTTCGCTGCACTGCACTGCGGCTGCGTTTCAGCACTGTCCTGACACTGCACTAAAGATGAGTTACAGCACTGCCATCTCACTGTGGGCTTAGTCCCTGCAAATCTCTCGCACCGTGGGCTGAGTTTCAGCAATGCCCTCGCACTGCGGGCTGAGGTTCAGCATGGCCCTCGTACTGCGTGCTGAGATTCAGCACAGCCCTTACTCCGTGGGCTGAGGTTCAGCACTGCCCTCACACCGCGGGCTGAGATTCAGCACTGCCGTTGTTCTGCACTGCACCCCAAGGTTGAGTTTCAATACTGCTCTCACACATCACTGCCATCGTGCTGTACTGCAATGCAAGCTGAAATTGATCAATTCTCTGCACTGCACTGCGGTTGAGCTTCAGCACTGCCCTGACACTGCACTGAAGATGATTTTCTGCACTATGCTCGCACAGTGGGCTGAGATCCTGCAAATTCCTCACACCATGGGCTGAGTTTCAGCACAGCCATCGCACTGCGAGTTGAGATTCAGCACAGCCCTCGCACTCTGGGCTGAGGTTCAGGATTGCTCTCGCACTGCGGGCTGAGTCTCATCACTGCATTTGCACTGCGGGCTGAGATTCAGCACTGCCCTCTTACCGCACTGAACATGAGTTTCAGCACTGACCTCGCACTGTGATTCTCTTGCATGGCAGGTTGGTTTCAGCACTGCCCCCGCACCGTGAGCTGAGTTCCTGCACATTCCTTGCACTCCAGGCAGAGTTTCAGCGCTGCCCTCGCACTGCACTGCACCGCAGGCTGAGTTTTAACACTCCTCTCACACTTCACTGCCATCATGCTGCACTGCAATGCATGCTGAAATTCATCAATTATCTGCACTGCACTGCGGCTGCGTTTCAGCACAGTCCTGACACTACACTGAAGATGAGTTTTAGCACTGCCCTCGCACTGCGGGCTGAGATTCAGCACTGCCCTCACTCTGTGGGCTGAGTTTCAGCACTGCCCCTGCACTGCGGGCTGAGTTTCAGCACTGCCCTCGCACTGCGGGCTGAGTTTCAGCAAAGCCCTCACACTATGGGCTGAGTTTCAACACTTCCTGTGCAGTGCTCTGGACTGCAGGCTGAGTTTCAGTACTGCACTTGCACTGGAGGCTGAGCTTCAGCACTGCCCTCGCACCGCGGGCTGAGCTTCAGCACTGCCCTTGTTCTGCACTGCAACCCCAGGCTGAGTTTCAACACTGCTCTCACACTTCACTGCCATCGTGCTGCACTGCAATGCATGCTGAAATTGATCAATTCTCTGCACTGCACTGCGGTTGAACTTCAGCACTGCCCTGACACTGCACTGAAGATGAGTTTCTGCACTATGCTCGCACAGTGGGCTGAGATCCTGCAAATCCCTCACACCGTGGGCTGAGTTTCATCACTGCCCTCGCACTGCGGGTTGAGAATCAGCACTGCCCTCATACCGCACTGAAGATGAGTTTCAGCACTGACCTCGCTCTCTGAGCTGAGCTCCTGCACGTTCCTTGCACTCCGGGCATTGTTTCAGCACTGCCCTCGCATTGGGGGCTGAATTTCAGCACTGCCCTCGCACAGCAGACTGAGTTTCAGCGCTGCCCTCGCACTGCACTGCACCGCAAGCTGAGTTTCAACACTGCTCTCACACTTCACTGCCATCATGCTGCACTGCAATGCATGCTGAAATTCATCAATTCTCTGCACTGCACTGCGGCTGCGTTTCAGCACTGTCCTGACACTGCACAGAAGATGAGTTTCAGCACGGCCCTCTCACTGCGGGCTTAGTCCGTGCAAATCTCTCGCAGCGTGGGCTGAGTTTCAGCAATGCCCTCGCACTGCGAGCTGAGGTTCAGCATGGCCCTCGTACTGCGTGCTGAGATTCAGCACAGCCCTTACTCCGTGGGCTGAGGTTCAGCACTGCTCTCACACCGCGGGCTGAGATTCAGCACTGCCGTTGTTCTGCACTGCACCCCAAGGTTGAGTTTCAACACTGCTCTCACACATCACTGCCATCGTGCTGTACTGCAATGCAAGCTGAAATTGATCAATTCTCTGCACTGCACTGCGGTTGAGCTTCAGCACTGCCCTGACACTGCACTGAAGATGATTTTCTGCACTATGCTCGCACAGTGGGCTGAGATCCTGCAAATTCCTCACACCGTGGGCTGAGTTTCAGCACAGCCATCGCACTGCGAGTTGAGATTCAGCACAGCCCTCGCACTCTGGGCTGAGGTTCAGGATTGCTCTCGCACTGCGGGCTGAGTCTCATCACTGCATTCGCACTGCGGGCTGAGATTCAGCACTGCCCTCTTACCGCACTGAACATGAGTTTCAGCACTGACCTCGCACTGTGATTCTCTTGCATGGCAGGTTGGTTTCAGCACTGCCCCCGCACCGTGAGCTGAGTTCCTGCACATTCCTTGCACTCCAGGCAGAGTTTCAGCGCTGCCCTCGCACTGCACTGCACCGCAGGCTGAGTTTTAACACTCCTCTCACACTTCACTGCCATCATGCTGCACTGCAATGCATGCTGAAATTCATCAATTATCTGCACTGCACTGCGGCTGCGTTTCAGCACAGTCCTGACACTACACTGAAGATGAGTTTTAGCACTGCCCTCGCACTGCGGGCTGAGATTCAGCACTGCCCTCACTCTGTGGGCTGAGTTTCAGCACTGCCCCTGCACTGCGGGCTGAGTTTCATCACTGCCCTCGCACTGCGGGCTGAGTTTCAGCAAAGCCCTCACACTATGGGCTGAGTTTCAACACTTCCTGTGCACTGCTCTGGACTGCAGGCTGAGTTTCAGCACTGCACTTGCACTGGAGGCTGAGCTTCAGCACTGCCCTCGCACCGCGGGCTGAGCTTCAGCACTGCCCTTGTTCTGCACTGCAACCCCAGGCTGAGTTTCAACACTGCTCTCACACTTCACTGCCATCGTGCTGCACTCCAATGCATGCTGAAATTGATCAATTCTCTGCACTGCACTGCGGTTGAACTTCAGCACTGCCCTGACACTGCACTGAAGATGAGTTTCTGCACTATGCTCGCACAGTGGGATGAGATCCTGCAAATCCCGCACACCGTGGGCTGAGTTTCATCACTGCCCTCGCACTGCGGGTTGAGAATCAGCACTGCCCTCATACCGCACTGAAGATGAGTTTCAGCACTGACCTCGCTCTCTGAGCTGAGCTCCTGCACGTTCCTTGCACTCCGGGCATTGTTTCAGCACTGCCCTCGCATTGGGGGCTGAATTTCAGCACTGCCCTCGCACAGCAGACTGAGTTTCAGCGCTGCCCTCGCACTGCACTGCACCGCAAGCTGAGTTTCAACACTGCTCTCACACTTCACTGCCATCATGCTGCTCTGCAATGCATGCTGAAATTCATCAATTCTCTGCACTGCACTGCGGCTGCGTTTCAGCACTGTCCTGACACTGCACAGAAGATGAGTTTCAGCACGGCCCTCTCACTGCGGGCTTAGTCCCTGCAAATCTCTCGCACCGTGGGCTGCGTTTCAGCATTGCCATCGCACTGCGGGCTGAGATTCAGCACTGATCTCACACTGCGGGCTGAGATTCAGCACTGCCCTTGCTCCGTGGGCTGAGTTTCAGCAATGCCCTCGCACTGCGGGCTGAGATTCAGCACAGCCCTCGCACTGTGGGCTGCAGTTCAGCACTGCCCTTACTCCGTGGGCTGAGGTTCAGCACTGCCCTCGCACTGTGGGCTGAGTTTCAGCAAAGCCCTCACACTGTGGGCTGAGTTTCAACACTTCCCGTGCACTGCTCTGAACTGCAGGCTGAGTTTCAGCACTGCACTTGCACTGGAGGCTGAGTTTCAGCACTGCCCTCACACCATGGGCTGAGATTCAGCACTGCCCTCGTTCTGCACTGCACCCCAAGGTTGAGTTTCAACACTGCTCTCACACATCACTGCCATCGTGCTGTACTGCAATGCAAGCTGAAATTGATCAATTCTCTGCACTGCACTGCGGTTGAGCTTCAGCACTGCCCTGACACTGCACTGAAGATGATTTTCTGCACTATGCTCGCACAGTGGGCTGAGATCCTGCAAATTCCTCACACCGTGGGCTGAGTTTCAGCACAGCTATCGCACTGCGAGTTGAGATTCAGCACAGCCCTCACACTCCGGGCTGAGGTTCAGGATTGCTCTCGCACTGCGGGCTGAGTCTCATCACTTCATTCGCACTGTGGGCTGAGATTCAGCACTGCCCTCTTACCGCACTGAACATGAGTTTCAGCACTGACCTCGCACTGTGATTCTTTTGCATGGCAGGTTGGTTTCAGCACTGCCCCCGCACCGTGAGCTGAGTTCCTGCACATTCCTTGCACTCTGGGCAGAGTTTCAGCGCTGCCCTCGCACTGCACTGCACCGCAGGCTGAGTTTTAACACTCCTCTCACACTTCACTGCCATCATGCTGCACTGCAATGCAAGCGGAAATTCATCAATTACCTGCACTGCACTGCGGCTGCGTTTCAGCACTGTCCTGACACTACACTGAAGATGAGTTTCAGCACTGCCCTCGCACTGCGGGCTGAGATTCAGCACTGCCCTTGCTCCGAGGGCTGAGTTTCAGCACTGCCCTCACTCTGTGGGCTGAGTTTCAGTACTGCCCCTGCACTGCGGGCTGAGTTTCAGCACTGCCCTTGCTCCGAGGGCTGAGTTTCAGCAAAGCCCTCACACTATGGGCTGAGTTTCAACACTTCCTGTGCACTGCTCTGAACTGTAGGCAGAGTTTCAGCACTGCACTTGCACTGGAGGCTGAGCTTCAGCACTGCCCTCACACCGCGGGCTGAGCTTCAGCACTGCCCTCGTTCTGCACTGCAGCCCCAGGCTGAGTTTCAACACTGCTCTCACACTTCACTGCCATCGTGCTGCACTGCAATGCATGCTGAAATTGATCAATTCTCTGCACTGCACTGCGGTTGAGCTTCAGCACTGCCCTGACACTGCACTGAAGATGCGTTTCTGCACTATGCTCGCACAGTGGGCTGAGATCCTGCAAATCCCTCACACCGTGGGCTGAGTTTCAGCACTGCCCTCGTACCGTACTGAAGATGAGTTTCAGCACTGACCTCGCTCTGTGATGCTCTTGCATGGCAGGTTGGTTTCAGCACTGTCCCCGCACTGTGAGCTGAGCTCCTGCACGTTCCTTGCACTCCGGGCATTGTTTCAGCACTGCCCTCGCATTGGGGGCTGAATTTCGGTACTGCCCTCGCACAGCAGGCTGAGTTTCAGCGCTGCCCTCGCACTGCACTGCACCGCAGGCTGAGTTTCAACACTGCTCTCACACTTCACTGCCATCATGCTGCACTGCAATGCATGCTGAAATTCATCAATTCTCTGCACTGCACTGCAGCTGTGTTTCAGCACTGTCCTGACACTGCACAGAAGATGAGTTTCAGCACTGCCCTATCACTGCGGGCTTTGTCCCTGCAAATCTCTCGCACCGTGGGCTGCATTTCAGCATTGCCATCGCACTGCGGGCTGCGATTCAGCACTGCCCTCGCACTGAGGGCTGAGATTCAGCACTGCCCTTGCACCGTGGGCTGAATTTCAGCACTGCCCTCGCACTGTGGGCTGAGGTTCAGCACTGCCCTTGCTCCGTGTGCTGAGTTTCAGCAATGCCCTCGCACTGCGGACTGAGGTTCAGCATGGCCCTCGTACTGCGGGCTGAGATTCAGCACAGCCCCTGCACTGCAGGCTGCAGTTCAGCACTGCCCTTACTCCGTGGGCTGAGGTTCAGCACTGCCCTCGCACTGCGGGCTGAGTTTCAGCAAAGCCCTCACACTATGGGCTGAGTTTCAACACTTCCTGTGCAGTGCTCTGGACTGCAGGCTGAGTTTCAGCACTGCACTTGCACTGGAGGCTGAGCTTCAGCATTGCCCTCGCACCGCGGGCTGAGATTCAGCACTGCCCTCGTTTTGCACTGCAGCCCCAGGCTGAGTTTCAACACTGCTCTCACACATCACTGCCATCGTGCTGTACTGCAATGCAAGCTGAAATTGATCAATTCTCTGCACTGCACTGCGGTTGAGCTTCAGCACTGCCCTGACACTGCACTGAAGATGATTTTCTGCACTATGCTCGCACAGTGGGCTGAGATCCTTCAAATTCCTCACACCGTGGGCTGAGTTTCAGCACAGCCATCGCTCTGCGAGTTGAGATTCAGCACAGCCCTCGCACTCCGGGCTGAGGTTCAGGATTGCTCTCGCACTGCGGGCTGAGTCTCATCAATGCATTCGCACTGCGGGCTGAGATTCAGCATTGCCCTCTTACCGCACTGAACATGAGTTTCAGCACTGACCTCGCACTGTGATTCTCTTGCATGGCAGGTTGGTTTCAGCACTGCCCCCGCACCGTGAGCTGAGTTCCTGCACATTCCTTGCACTCCGGGCAGAGTTTCAGCGCTGCCCTCGCACTGCACTGCACCGCAGGCTGAGTTTTAACACTCCTCTCACACTTCACTGCCATCATGCTGCACTGCAATGCATGCTGAAATTCATCAATTATCTGCATGCACTGCAGCTGCGTTTCAGCACTGTCCTGACACTACACTGAAGATGAGTTTCAGCACTGCCTTCGCACTGCGGGCTGAGATTCGGCACTGCCCTTGCTCCGTGGGCTGAGTTTCATCATTGCCCTCGCACTGCGGGCTAAGATTCAGCACTGTCCTCGTAGCGCACTGAAGATGAGTTTCAGCACTGACCTCGCTCTGTGATGCTCTTGCAAGGCAGGTTGGTTTCAGCACTGTCCCCGCACTGTGAGCTGAGCTCCTGCACGTTCCTTGCCCTCCGGGCATTGTTTCAGCACTGCCCTCGCATTGCGGGCTGAATTTCAGCACATTCCTCGCACAGCAGGCTGAGTTTCAGCGCTGCCCTCGCACTGCACTGCACCGCAGGCTGAGTTTCAACACTGCTCTCACACTTCACTGCCATCATGCTGCACTGCAATGCATGCTGAAATTCATCAATTATCTGCACTGCACTGCGGCTGCGTTTCAGCACTGTCCTGACACTGCACAGAAGATGATTTTCAGCACTGCCCTCTCACTGCGGGCGAAGTCCCTGCAAATCTCTCGCACCGTGGGCTGAGTTTCAGCATTGCCATCGCACTGCGGGCTGAGGTTCAGCACTGACCTCACACTGCGGGCTGAGATTCAGCACTGCCCTTGCTCCGTGGGCTGAGTTTCAGCAATGCCTTCGCACTGCGGGCTGAGGTTCAGCATGACCCTCGTACTGCGTGCTGAGATTCAGCACTGCCCTCGCACTGCGGGCTGAGATTCAGCACTGCCCTCACTCTGTGGGCTGAGTTTCAGCACTGCCCCTGCACTGCGGGCTGAGTTTCAGCACTGCCCTTGCACTGCGGGCTGAGTTTCAGCAAAGCCCTCACACTATGGGCTGAGTTTCAACACTTCCTGTGCACTGCTCTGAACTGCAGGCTGAGTTTCAGCACTGCACTTGCACTGGAGGCTGAGCTTCAGCACTGCCCTCGCACCGCGGGCTGAGATTCAGCACTGCCCTTGTTCTGCACTGCAACCCCAGGCTGAGTTTCAACACTGCTCTCACACTTCACTGCCATCGTGCTGCACTGCAATGCATGCTGAAATTGATCAATTCTCTGCACTGCACTGCGGTTGAACTTCAGCACTGCCCTGACACTGCACTGAAGATGCGTTTCTGCACTACGCTCGCACAGTGGGCTGAGATCCTGCAAATCCCTCACACCGTGGGCTGAGTTTCATCACTGCCCTCGCACTGCGGGTTGAGAATCAGCACTGCCCTCATACCGCACTGAAGATGAGTTTCAGCACTGACCTCGCTCTCTGAGGTGAGCTCCTGCACGTTCCTTGCACTCCGGGCATTGTTTCAGCACTGCCCTCGCATGGCGGGCTGAATTTCAGCACTGCCCTCGCACAGCAGACTGAGTTTCAGCGCTGCCCTCGCACTGCACTGCACCGCAAGCTGAGTTTCAACACTGCTCTCACACTTCACTGCCATCATGCTGCACTGCAATGCATGCTGAAATTCATCAATTCTCTGCACTGCACTGTGGCTGCGTTTCAGCACTGTCCTGACACTGCACAGAAGATGAGTTTCAGCACGGCCCTCTCACTGCGGGCTTAGTCCCTGCAAATCTCTCGCACCGTGGGCAGCGTTTCAGCATTGCCATCGCACTGCGGGCTGAGATTCAGCACTGCCCTTGCTCTGTGGGCTGAGTTTCAGTAATGCCCTCGCACTGCGGGCTGAGATTCAGCACAGCCCTCGCACTGCGGGCTGCAGTTCAGCACTGCCCTTAATCCGTGGGCTGAGGTTCAGCACTGCCCTCGCACTGTGGGCTGAGTTTCAGCAAAGCCCTCACACTGTGGGCTGAGTTTCAACACTTCCCGTGCATTGTTCTGAACTGCAGGCTGAGTTTCAGCACTGCACTTGCACTGGAGGCTGAGTTTCAGCACTGCCCTCACACCATGGGCTGAGATTCAGCACTGCCCTCGTTCTGCACTGCACCCCAAGGTTGAGTTTCAACACTGCTCTCACACATCACTGCCATCGTGCTGTACTGCAATGCAAGCTGAAATTGATCAATTCTCTGCACTGCACTGCGGTTGAGCTTTAGCACTGCCCTGACACTGCACTGAAGATGATTTTCTGCACTATGCTTGCACAGTGGGCTGAGATCCTGCAAATTCCTCACACCGTGGGCTGAGTTTCAGCACAGCCATCGCACTGCGAGTTGAGATTCAGCACAACCCTCGCACTCCGGGCTGAGGTTCAGGTTTGCTCTCACACTGTGGGCTGAGTCTCATCACTTCATTCGCACTGCGGGCTGAGATTCAGCACTGCCCTCTTACCGCACTGAACATGAGTTTCAGCACTGACCTCGCACTGTGATTCTTTTGCATGGCAGGTTGGTTTCAGCACTGCCCCCGCACCGTGAGCTGAGTTCCTGCACATTCCTTGCACTCCGGGCAGAGTTTCAGCGCTGCCCTCGCACTGCACTGCACCGCAGGCTGAGTTTTAACACTCCTCTCACACTTCACTGCCATCATGCTGCACTGCAATGCATGCTGAAATTCATCAATTATCTGCATGCACTGCAGCTGCGTTTCAGCACTGTCCTGACACTACACTGAAGATGAGTTTCAGCACTGCCTTCGCACTGCGGGCTGAGATTCAGCACTGCCCTTGCTCCGTGGGCTGAGTTTCAGCACTGCCCTCACTCTGTGGGCTGAGTTTCAGCTCTGCCCCTGCACTGCGGGCTGAGTTTCAGCACTGCCCTCGCACTGCGGGCTGAGTTTCAGCAAAGCCCTCACACTATGGGCTGAGTTTCAACACTTCCCGTGCACTGCTCTGAACTGCAGGCTGAGTTTCAGCACTGCACTTGCACTGGAGGCTGAGCTTCAGCACTGCCCTCGCACCGCGGGCTGAGATTCAGCACTGCCCTCGTTCTGCACTGCACCCCCAGGCTGAGTTTCAACACTGCTCTCACACTTCACTGCCATCGTGCTGCACTGCAATGCCTGCTGAAATTGATCAATTCTCTGCACTGCACTGCGGTTGAACTTCAGCACTGCCCTGACACTGCACTGAAGATGATTTTCTGCACTATGCTCGCACAGTGGGCTGAGATCCTGCAAATCCCTCACACCGTGTGCTGAGTTTCAACACTGACCTCATTCTGTGCTGCACAGTGGGCTGAGTTTAATCACTGCCCTCACTCTACACTGCACCGCAGCCTGAGTTTCAACACTCCTCTCACATTTCACTGCCATCATGCTGCACTGCAATGCATGCTGAAATTCATTACTTATCTGCACTGCACTGCGGCTGCGTTTCAGCACTGTCCTGATACTACACTGAAGGTGAGTTTCAGCACTGCCCTCTCACTGCGGGCTTAGTCCCTGCAAATCTCTCGCACCGTGGGGTGGGTTTCAGCACTGCCCTCACTCTGTGGGCTGAGTTTCAGCACTGCCCCTGCACTGCAGGCTGAGTTTCAGCACTGCCCTGAAACTGCAGTGAAGATGAGTTTCAGAATTGACCTCGCACTGTGATGCTCTTGCATGGCAGGTTGGTTTCAGCACTGCCCTGAAACTGCTCTGAAGATGAGTTTCAGCACTGCCCTTGCGCTGTGGGCTGAGCTACTGCACATTCCTCGCACTGCAGGCTGGGTTTCAGCACTGCCCTTGCACTGGGGGCTGAGTTTCAGCACTGCCCTCGCACTGCGGGTTGTGATTCAGCACTGCCCCTGCACTGATCTGCGGGCTGAGTTTCAGCACTGCCTTCGGACCTCGGACTGAGTTTCAACAGTGCCCTCGCTCTGCAATGCACCGCAGGCTGAGTTTCAACACTGCCCACTCACTGCGGGCTGAGATTCAACACTGCCCTCACACTGCGGGCTGCGATTCAGCACTGCCCTCTCTCTGCACTGCACCGTGGGCTGAGTTTCAGCACTGCCCTCGCACTGCGGGCTGAGGTTCAGAATGGCCCTCGCACTGTGTGCTGAGATTCAGCACAGCTCTCGTACTGCGGGCTGAGTCTCATCACTGCCCTTGCACTGCGGGCAGAGGTTCAGCACTGCCCTCTCACTGCGGGCTGAGTTTCAGCACTGCCCTCACTCTGTGGGCTGAGGTTCAGCATGGCCCTTGCACTGCGTGCTGAGATTCAGCACAGCCCTCGCACTGCGGGGTGAGTCTCATCCCTGCCCTCGCACTTCGGGCTGAGTTTCAGCACTGCCGTTGCTCCGTGGGCTGAGGTTCAGCACTGCCCTTGCACTGCGGGCTGAGTTTCAGCACTGCCCTTGCACTGGGGGCTGAGTTTCAACACTGCCCTTGCACTGCTCTAAACTGCGGGCTGAGTTTCAGCACTGCCCTCGCACCGTGGGCTGAGTTTCAGCACTGCCCTCTCACTGCGAGCTGAGATTCAGCACAGCCCTCACACTCCGGGCTGAGGTTCAGGACTACTCTCGCACTGCGGGCTGAGTCTCATCACTGCATTTGCACTGCGGGCTGAGATTCAGCACTGCCCTCGTACCGCACTGAAGATGAGTTTCAGCACTGCCCCCGCACTGTGGGCTGAGTTGCTGCACATTCCTTGCACCGCGGGCAGAGTTTCAGCACTGCCCTCGTTCTGCACTGCACCCCCAGGCTGAGTTTCAAAACTGCTCTCACACTTCACTGCCATCGTGCTGCACTGCAATGCATGCTGAAATTGATCAATTCTCTGCACTGCACTGCGTTTGAACTTCAGCACTGCCCTGACACTGCACTGAAGATGAGTTTCTGCACTATGCTCGCAGAGTGGGCTGAGATCCTGCAAATCCCTCGCACCGTGGGCTGAGTTTCATCACTGCCCTCTCACTGCGAGCTGAGATTCAGCACAGCCCTTGCACTCCGGGCTGAGGTTCAGGACTGCTCTAGCACTGCGGGCTGAGTCTCATCACTGCATTCGCACTGATGGCTGAGATTCAGCACTGCCCTTGTTCTGCACTGAAGATGAGTTTCAGCACTGCCCCCGCACTGTGGGCTGAGTTCCTGCACATTCCTTGCACTCTGGGCAGAGTTTCAGCACTGCCCCTGCATTGCGGGCTGAATATCAGCACTGCCCTCGCACAGCAGGCTGAGTTTCAGCGTTGCCCTCACACTGCACTGCTCCGCAGGCTGAGTTTCAACACTCCTCTCACACTTCACTGCCATCATGCTGCACTGCAATGCATGCTGAAATTGATCAATTCTCTGCACTGCACTGCGGCTGCGTTTCAGCACTGTCCTGACACTGCACTGAAGATGAGTTTCAGCACTGCCTTCTCACTGTGGGCTTAGTCCCTGCAAATCTCTCGCACCGTGGGCTGAGTTTCAGCACTGCCATCGCACTGCGGGCTGAGATTCAGCACTGACCTCACGCTGCGGGCTGAGATTCAGCACTGCCCTTGCTCCGTGGGCTGAATTTCAGCACAGCCCTCGCACTGCGGTCTGAGGTTCAGCACTGCCCTTGCTCCGTGGGCTGAGTTTCAGCACTGACCTCACTCTGTGGGCTGAGTTTCAGCACTGCCCTCGCACTGTGGGCTGAGTTTCAGCAAAGCCCTCACACTATGGGCTGAGTTTCAACACTTCCCGTGCACTGCTCTGAACTGCAGGCTGAGTTTCAGCACTGCCCTCGCACCACGGGCTGAGATTCAGCACGGCCCTCATTCTGCACTGCACCCCCAGGCTGAGTTTCAACACTGCTCTCACACTTCACTGCCATCGTGCTGCACTGCAATGCATGCTGAAATTGATCAATTATCTGCACGGCACTGTGGCTGCGTTTCAGCACTGTCCTGACACTACACTGAAGATGAGTTTCAGCACTGCCCTCTCACTGCGGGCTTAGTCCCTGCAAATCTCTCGCACCGTTGGCTGAGTTTCAGCACTGCCATCGCACTGCGGGCTGAGATTCAGCACTGCCCTCGCACTGCAGGCTGAGATTCAGCACTGTCCTTGCTCCGTGGGCTGAATCTCAGCACTGCCCTCGCACTGTGGGCTGAGGTTCAGCACTGCCCTTGCTCCGTGGGCTGAGTTTCAGCACTGCCCTCACTCTGTGGGCTGAGTTTCAGCACTGCCCCTGCACTGCGGGCTGAGTTTCAGCACTGCCCTCGCACTGTGGTCTGGATTTCAGCACTGCCATCTCACTGCGGGCTTAGTCCCTGCAAATCTCTCACACTGCGGGCCGAGTTTCATCACTGCCCTCGCACTGCGGGCTGAGTTTCAGCACTGACCTCGCACCGTGAGATGAGTTCCTTCATGTTCCTTGCACTCCGGGCAGAGTTTCAGCACTGCCCTTGCACAGCAGGCTGAGTTTCAGCGCTGCCCTCGCACTGCACTGCACTGCGGGCTGCGTTTCAGCACTGCCCTGAAACGGCACTGAAGATGAGTTTCAGCATTGACCTCGCACTGTGATGCTCTTGCATGGCAGGTTGGTTTCAGCACTGCCCTGAAACTGCACTGAAGATGAGTTTCAGCATTGAACTCTCACTGTGATGCTCTTGCATGGCATGTTGGTTTCAGCACTGCCCTGAAACTGCTCTGAAGTTGAGTTTCAGCACTGCCCTTGCGCTGTGGGCTGAGCTACTGCACTTTCCTCGCACTGCAGGCTGGGTTTCAGCACTGCCCTTGCACTGGGGGCTGAGTTTCAGCACTGCCCTCGCACTGCGGGTTGTGATTCAGCACTGCCCCTGCACTGAACTGCAGGCTGAGTTTCAGCACTGCCTTCGGACCGCGGACTGAGTTTCAACAGTGCCCTCGCTCTGCAATGCACCGCAGGCTGAGTTTCAACACTGCCCACTCACTGCAGGCTGAGATTCAGCACAGCCCTCGCACTCCTTGCTGAGTTTCAGGACTGCTGTCGCACTGCGGGCTGAGTCTCATCACTGCATTCGCACTGCGGGCTGAGATTCAGCACTGCCCTCTTACCGCACTGAAGATGAGTTTCAGCACTGACCTCGCACTGTGATGCTCTTGCATGGCAGGTTGGTTTCAGCACTGCCCCCGCACCGTGAGATGAGTTCCTGCATGTTCCTTGCACTCCGGGCAGAGTTTCAGCACTGCCCTCGCATTGCAGGCTAAATTTCAGCACTGCCCTTGCACAGCAGGCTGAGTTTCAGCGCTGCCCTCGCACTGCACTGCACTGCGGGCTGAGTTTCAGCACTGCCCTGAAACTGCACTGAAGATGAGTTTCAGCATTGATCTCGCTTTGTGATGCTCTTGCATGGCAGGTTGGTTTCAGCACTGCCCAGAAACTGCACTGAAGATGAGTTTCAGCACTGCCCTTGCACTGTGGGCTTAGTCCCTGCAAATCTCTCGCACCGTGGGCTGAGTTTCAGCACTGCCATCGCACTGCGGGCTGAGATTCAGCACTGCCCTAGCACTGCGGGCTGAGATTCAGCATTGCCCTTGCTCTGTGGGCTGAGGTTCAGCACTGCCCTTGCACTGCGGGCTGAGATTCAGCACTGCCCTCACACTGCGGGCTGAGTTTCAGCACTACCCTCTCTGTGCACTGCACCGTGGGCTGAGTTTCAGCACTGCCCTCGCACTGCAGGCTGAGGTTCAGCACTGCCCTTGCTCCGTGGGCTGAGGTTCAGCACTGCCCTTGCTCTGCCGGCTGAGATTCAGCACTGCCCTCGCATTGCAAGCTGAGTTTCAGCACTGCCCTCGCACTGCGGGCTGAGTTTCAGCACTGCCTTCGCACTGTGGGCTCAGTTTCAGCATAGCCCTCACACTGTGGGCTGATTTTCAACACTTCCCGTGCACTGCTATGAACTGCAGGCTGAGTTTCAGCACTGCACTTGCACTGGAGGCTAAGTTTCAGCACTGCCCTCGCACCGCGGGCTGAGATTCAGCACTGCCCTCGTTCTGCACTGCACCCCCAGGCTGAGTTTCAACACTGCTCTCACACTTCACTGCCATCGTGCTGCACTGCAATGCATGCTGAAATTGATCAGTTCTCTGCACTGCACTGTGGTTGAGCTTCAGCACTGCCCTGACACTGCACTGAAGATGAGTTTCTGCACTATGCTCGCACAGTGGGCTGAGATCCTGCAAATCCCTCGCACCGTGGGCTGAGTCTCATCACTGCCCTTGCACAGCGGGCTGAGATTCAGCACTGCCCTCGTACCGCACTGAAGATGAGTTTCAGCACTGACCTCGCACTGTGATGCTCTTGCATGGCAGGTTGGTTTCAGCACTGCCCCCGCACCGTGAGCTGAGTTCCTGCATGTTCCTTGCACTCCGGGCAGAGTTTCAGCACTGCCCTCGCATTGCGGGCTGAATTTCAGCACTGCCCTCGCACAGCAGGCTGAGTTTCAGCGCTGCCCTCGCACTGCACTGCACTGCGGGCTGAGTTTCAGCACTGCCCTGAAACTGCCCTGAAGATGAGTTTCAGCACTGTCCTTGCACTGTGGTCTGAGCTATTGCACTTTCCTCGCACTGCAGGCTGGGTTTCAGCACTGCCCTTGCACTGGGGGCTGAGTTTCAGCATTGCTCTCGCACAGCATTCACACTGTTGTGCACAACAGGCTGAGTTACTGACCTTTCCTCGCACCGTGTGCTGAGTTTCAACACTGACCTCATTCTGTGATGCACTGCGGGCTGAGTTTAATCACTGCCCTCACTCTACACTGCACCGCAGGCTGAGTTTCAACACTCCTCTCACACTTCACTGCCATCATGCTGCACTGCAATGCATGCTGAAATTGATCAGTTCTCTGCACTGCACTGTGGCTGCGTTTCAGCACTGTCCTGACACTGTACTGAAGATGAGTTTCAGCACTGCCCTCTCACTGCGGGCTTAGTCCCTGCAAATCTCTCGCACCGTGGGCTGAGTTTCAGCACTGCCATCGCATTGCGAGCTGAGATTCAGCACTGCCCTAGCACTGCGGGCTGAGATTCATCATTGCCCTTGCTCTGTGGGCTGAGGTTCAGCACTGCCCTTGCACTGCGGGCTGAGTTTCAGCACTGCCCTCACACTGCGGGCTGAGTTTCAGCACTGCCCTCACACTGCGGGCTGAGTCTCATCACTGCCCTCGCACTGCGGGCTGAGATTCAGCACTGCCCTTGCACCGGGGGCTGAGGTTCAGCACTGCCCTCTCACTGCAGGCTGAGGTCCAGCACTGCCCTCGCACCATGGGCTGAGTTCAAGAACCGCCCTCGCTCTGCGAGCTGAGGTCCAGCACTGCACTTGGTCCACGAGCTGTGGTCCAGCACGGCCCTTGCACCATGGGCTGAGTTTCAGCATTGCCCTTGCACCGCGGGCTGAGTCTCATCACTGCCCTCGCACTGGGGGCTGAGATTCAGCACTGCCCTTGCTCTGTGAGCTGAGGTTCAGCACTGCCCTTGCTCTGCGGGCTGAGTCTCAGCACTGCCCTCGCACTGTGGGCTGAGGTTCAGCACTGCCCTTGCTCCGTGGGCTGAGTTTCAGCACTGCCCTCACTCTGTGGGCTGAGTTTCAGCCCTGCCCCTGCACTGCGGGCTGAGTTTCAGCACTGCCCTCACACTGTGTGCTGGGTTTCAGCACTACCCTCTCACTGCGGGCTTAGTCCCTGCAAATCTCTTGCACTGCGGGCTGAGTTTCATCACTGCCCTCGCACTGCGGGCTGAGTTTCCGCACTGACCTCGCACTGTGATGCTCTTGCATGGCAGGTTGGTTTCAGCACTGCCCCCGCACCGTGAGATGAGTTCCTGCATGTTCCTTGCACTCCGGGCAGAGTTTCAGCACTGCCCTCGCATTGCAGGCTAAATTTCAGCACTGCCCTTGCACAGCAGGCTGAGTTTCAGCGCTGCCCTCGCACTGCACTGCACTGCGGGCTGAGTTTCAGCACTGCCCTGAAACTGCACTGAAGATGAGTTTCAGCATTGATCTCGCTTTGTGATGCTCTTGCATGGCAGGTTGGTTTCAGCACTGCCCTGAAACTGCACTGAAGATGAGTTTCAGCACTGCCCTTGCACTGTGGGCTGAGCTACTGCACTTTCCTCGCAGTGCAGGCTTGGTTTCAGCATTGCCCTTGCACTGGGGGCTGAGTTTCAGCACTGCCCTCACTCTACACTGCACTGCAGGCTGAGTTTCAACACTGCTCTCACACTTCACTGCCATCATGCTGCACTGCAATGCATGCTGAAATTGATCAATTCTCTGCACTGCACTGCGGCTGCGTTTCAGCACTGTCCTGACACTGCACTGAAGATGAGTTTCAACACTGCCCTCTCACTGTGGGCTTAGTCCCTGCAAATCTCTCGCACCGTGGGCTGAGTTTCAGCACTGCCATCGCACTGCGGGCTGAGATTCAGCACTGCCCTAGCACTGCGGGCTGAGATTCAGCATTGCCCTTGCTCTGTGGGCTGAGGTTCAGCACTGCCCTTGCACTGCGGGCTGAGATTCAGCACTGCCTTCGCTCCGTGGACTGAGGTGCAGCACTGCCCTCGCACCGCAGATTGATGTTCAGCACTGCCCTCGGACTGCGGGCTGATGTTCACCACTGCCCTTGCTCCGCGGGTTGAGGTTCAGCACTGCCCTTGCACTGTGGGCTGAGTTTCAGCACTACCCTCGCACTGCGGGCTGAGTTTCAGCACTGCCTTCGCACTGCGGATTGAGATTCAGCACTGCCCTTGCACTGCATTGAACTGCGGGCTGATTTTCAGCAATGCCTTTGGACCGCAGGCTGAGATTCAACAGTGTCCTCATTTTGCACTGAACTGAAGGCTGAGTTTCAACACTGCTCTCACACTGCACTGCCGTCAGGCTGCACTGCAATGTATGCTGAAATTCAGCAATTTTCTACACTGCACTTGGGCTGAGTTTCAGCACTGCCCTGACACTGCACTGGGGGCTGGGTTTCAGCACCTCCCTCGCACTGCGAGTTGAGACTCAGCACTGCCCTTCCACTGCATTGAACAGCGGGCTGAGTTTCAGCAATGCCTTCGGACCGCGGGCTGAGTTTCAGCACTGACCTTGCACCGCACTGCCGTCATGCTGCACTGCAATGCATGCTGAAATTCAGCGATTTTCAGCATTGCCTTGCTCCGTGGGCTGAGGACCAGCACTGTCCTCACTCTGTGGGCTGAGGTCCAGCACTGTCCTCGCTCCGTGAGCTGAGGTCCAGCACTGTTCTCGCTCCGTGGGCTGAGGTCCAGCACTGTCCTCGCACTGGGGGCTGAGTTTCATCACTGCCCTTGCACATTGGGCTGAGATTCAGCACTGCCCTCGCATTGCGGCCTGAGGTCCAGCACTGCCCTCTCACTGCAGGATGAGGCCCAGCACTGCCTTAACATCAGGGGCTGAGTTCAAGCATCGCCCTCGCTCTGTGGGCTGAGGTCCAGCACTGCCCTCGGTCCGTGAGCTGAGGTCCAGCACTGCCCTCACACCGCGGGCTGATGTTCAGCACTGACCTTCCTCCGCGGGCTGAGGTTCAGCACTGCCCTTGCACTGCGGGCTGTGATTCAGCACTGAACTTGCACCGCACTGCCGTCATGCTGCGCTGCAATGCATTATGAAATTCAGCGATTTTCAGCATTGCCCTTGCTCTGTGGGCTGAGGACCAGCACTGTCCTCGCTCCATGAGCTGAGGTCCAGCTCTGTCCTCGCTCCGTGGGCTGAGGTCCAGCACTGTCCTCGCACTGGGGAATGAGGTTCAGCACTGCCCTCACACCTCGGGCTGAGGTTCAGCACTGCCCGCGCACTGCGGGCTGAGAATGAGCACTGCCCTCGTGCCGGGGCTGAGTTTCAGTAGTGCACTGCACTTTAGGCTGAGTTTCAGCATTGGTCTCGCACAGTGGTCACATTGTAGTGCAATGCGGGCTGAGTTACTGCCCTTTCCTCACCCTGTGTGCTGAGTTTCAGCACTGCCTTCGCACTGAGGGCTGAGTTTCAGCACTGCCTTCGCACTGTGGGCTGAGTTTCAGCTCTGCCCTTGCACTGCGGGCTGAGTTTCAGCACTGCCCTCGCACTGTGTGCTGAGATTCAGCACTGCACTCGTATTGCGGGCTGAGGTCCAGCACTGCCCTCTCACTGCAGGATGAGGCCCAGCACTGCCTTAACATCAGGGGCTGAGTTCAAGCACTGCCCTCGCTCTGTGGGCTGAGGTCCAGCACTGCCCTCGCTCCGTGAGCTGAGGTCCAGCACTGCTCTCGCACCGCAGGCTGATGTTCAGCACTGACCTTCCTCCGCGGGCTGAGGTTCAGCACTGACCTCGCACTGCGGGCTGAGATTCAGCACTGCCCTCGCACTGCGGGCTGTGTTCCAGCACTTCCCTCACAATGGGGCCTGAGGTTCAGCACTGACCTCGCACAGGGGGCTGAATTTCAGCACTGCCCTCGCACTGCAGGCTGCGTTCCAGCACTTCCCTCATACCGGGACCTGAGGTTCAGCACTGCTCTTGCACTGCGGGCTGAGATTCAGAACTGCCATCGCATTGTGATGTTCTTGCAGGTCGGTTTCAGCACTGCCCTCGTACTGCGGGCTGAGTTTCAGCAATACTCATGCACCGCGGGCTGAGTTTCAGCAATACTCTTGCACCGCGGGCTGAGATTCAGCACAGCTCTCGCACTGGGGGCTGAGGGTCAGAACTGCCCTAGCACCGGCGGTTGAGGGTCAGCACTGCCCTGGCATGGGATGCTGGGTTTCAGCATTGCCCTGGCACCTGGGGCTGGGTTTCACCACTGCCCTCGCACCGCGTGCTGAGATTCAGCACTGCCTTCGCTCCGTGGGCTGAGGTCCAGCACTGCCCTCGCTCCACGGGCTGAGGTCTAGCACTGCCCTCGCACCGCAGATTGATGTTCAGCACTGCCCTCGCACTGCGGGCTGATGTTCACCACTGCCCTCGCACTGCAGGTTGAGATTCAGCCCTGCCCTCGCACTGCGGGCTGAGTTTCAGCACTTCCCTCGCACTGTGGGCTATATTTCAGCACTGCCCTTGCACTGTGGGCTGAGTTTCAGCGCTACCCTCGCACTGTGGGCTGGGTTTCAGCACTGCCTTCGCACTGCGGATTGAGATTCAGCATTGCCCTTGCACTGCATTGAAGTGTGGGCTGATTTTCAGCAATGCCTTTGGACCGCGGGCTGAGATTCAACAGTGTCCTCATTTTGCACTGAACTGAAGGCTGAGTTTCAACACTGCTCTCACACTGCACTGCCGTCAGGCTTCACTGCAATGCATGCTGAAATTCAGCAATTTTCTACACTGCACTTGGGCTGAGTTTCAGCACTGCCCTGACACTGCACTGGGGGCTGGGTTTCAGCACCTCCCTCGCACTGCGGGTTGAGACTCAGCACTGCCCTTCCACTGCATTGAACAGCGGGCTGAGTTTCAGCAATGCCTTCGGACCGCGGGCTGAGTTTCAGCACTGACCTTGCACCGCACTGCCGTCATGCTGCACTGCAATGCATGCTGAAATTCAGCGATTTTCAGCATTGCCTTGCTCCGTGGGCTGAGGACCAGCACTGTCCTCACTCTGTGGGCTGAGGTCCAGCACTGTCCTCGCTCCATGAGCTGAGGTCCAGCACTGTTCTCGCTCCGTGGGCTGAGGTCCAGCACTGTCCTCGCACTGGGGGCTGAGTTTCATCACTGCCCTCGCACATTGGGCTGAGATTCAGCACTGCCCTCGCATTGCGGCCTGAGGTCCAGCACTGCCCCCTCACTGCAGGATGAGGCCCAGCACTGCCTTAACATCAGGGGCTGAGTTCAAGCATCGCCCTCGCTCTGTGGGCTGAGGTCCAGCACTGCCCTCGGTCCATGAGCTGAGGTCCAGCACTGCCCTCACACCGCGGGCTGATGTTCAGCACTGACCTTCCTCCGCGGGCTGAGGTTCAGCACTGCCCTTGCACTGCGGGCTGTGATTCAGCACTGAACTTGCACTGCACTGCCGTCATGCTGCACAGCAGTGCATGCTGAAATTCAGGGATTTTCAGCATTGCCCTTGCTCTGTGGGCTGAGGACCAGCACTGTCCTCGCTCCATGAGCTGAGGTCCAGCACTGTCCTCGCTCCGTGGGCTGAGGTCCAGCACTGTCCTCGCACTGGGGAATGAGGTTCAGCACTGCCCTCACACCTCGGGCTGAGGTTCAGCACTGCCCTCGCACTGCGGGCTGAGAATGAGCACTGCCCTCGTGCCGGGGCTGAGTTTCAGTAGTGCACTGCACTTTGGGCTGAGTTTCAGCATTGGTCTCGCACAGTGGTCACATTGTAGTGCAATGCGGGCTGAGTTACTGCCCTTTCCTCACCCTGTGTGCTGAGTTTCAGCACTGCCTTCGCACTGAGGGCTGAGTTTCAGCACTGCCTTCGCACTGCGGGCTGAGTTTCAGCACTGCCCTCGCACTGTGTGCTGAGATTCAGCACTGCACTCGTATTGCGGGCTGAGGTCCAGCACTGCCCTCTCACTGCAGGATGAGGCCCAGCACTGCCTTAACATCAGGGGCTGAGTTCAAGCACTGCCCTCGCTCTGTGGGCTGAGGTCCAGCACTGCCCTCGCTCCGTGAGCTGAGGTCCAGCACTGCCCTCGCACCGCAGGCTGATGTTCAGCACTGACCTTCCTCCGCGGGCTGAGGTTCAGCACTGCCCTCGCACTGCGGGCGGGGATTCAGCACTGCCCTCGCACTGTGGGCTGTGTTCCAGCACTTCCCTCACAATGGGGCCTGAGGTTCAGCACTGACCTCGCACAGGGGGCTGAATTTCAGCACTGCCCTCACACTGCAGGCTGCGTTCCAGCACTTCCCTCATACCGGGACCTGAGGTTCAGCACTGCTCTTGCACTGCGGGCTGAGATTCAGAACTGCCATCGCATTGTGATGTTCTTGCAGGTCGGTTTCAGCACTGCCCTCGTACTGCGGGCTGAGTTTCAGCAATACTCTTGCACCGCGGGCTGAGTTTCAGCAATACTCTTGCACCGCGGGCTGAGATTCAGCACAGCTCTCGCACTGGGGGCTGAGGGTCAGAACTGCCCTAGCACCGGCGGTTGAGGGTCAGCACTGCCCTGGCATGGGATGCTGGGTTTCAGCATTGCCCTGGCACCTGGGGCTGGGTTTCACCACTGCCCTCGCACCGCGTGCTGAGATTCAGCACTGCCTTCGCTCCGTGGGCTGAGGTCCAGCACTGCCCTCGCTCCACGGGCTGAGGTCTAGCACTGCCCTCGCACCGCAGATTGATGTTCAGCACGGCCCTCGCACTGCGGGCTGATGTTCACCACTGCCCTCGCACTGCGGGCTGAGATTCAGCCCTGCCCTCGCACTGCGGGCTGAGTTTCAGCACTTCCCTCGCACTGTGGGCTATATTTCAGCACTGCCCTTGCACTGTGGGCTGAGTTTCAGCGCTACCCTCGCACTGCGGGCTGGGTTTCAGCACTGCCTTCGCACTGCGGATTGAGATTCAGCACTGCCCTTGCACTGCATTGAAGTGCGGGCTGATTTTCAGCAATGCCTTTGGACCGCGGGCTGAGAGTGAACAGTGTCCTCATTTTGCACTGAACTGCAGGCTGAGTTTCAACACTGCTCTCGCACTGCTCTGCCGTCAGGCTTCACTGCAATGCATGCTGAAGTTCAGCAATTTTCTACACTGCACTTGGGCTGAGTTTCAGCACTGCCCTGACACTGCACTGGGGGCTGGGTTTCAGCACCTCCCTCGCACTGCGGGTTGAGCCTCAGCACTGCCCTTCCACTGCATTGAACTGCGGGCTGAGTTTCAGCACTGACCTTGCACCGCACTGACGTCATGCTGCACTGCAATGCATGCTGAAATTCAGCGATTTTCAGCATTGCCCTTGC
Organism: Carcharodon carcharias; assembly: GCF_017639515.1. Lineage (NCBI taxonomy): Eukaryota > Metazoa > Chordata > Chondrichthyes > Lamniformes > Lamnidae > Carcharodon > Carcharodon carcharias. The sequence continues at coordinate 24,952,741 of NC_054483.1, read as the reverse complement.
TCCGTGGGCTAAGGACCAGCACTGTCCGCGCTCTATGAGCTGAGGTCCAGCACTGTCCTTGCTCCATGGGCTGAGGTCCAGCACTGTCCTCGCACTGAGGGCTGAGGTTCAGCACTGCCCTCACATCTCGGGCTGAGGTTCAGCACTGCCCTCGCACTGCGGGCTGAGAATGAGCACTGTCCTTGTGCCGGGGCTGAGATTCAGTAGTGCACTGCACTTTGGGCTGATTTTCAGCATTGGTCTCGCACAGTGGTCACATTGTAGTGCACTGCGGGCTGAGTTACTGCCCTTTCCTCACCCTGTGTGCTGAGTTTCAGCACTGCCTTAGCACTGAGGGCTGAGTTTCAGCACTGCCTTCGCACTGTGGGCTGAGTTTCAGCTCTGCCCTTCCACTGCAGGCTGAGTTTCAGCACTGCCCTCGCACTGTGTGCTGAGATTCAGCACTGCACTCGTATTGTGGGCTGAGGTCCAGCACTGCCCTCTCACTGCAGGATGAGGCCCAGCACTGCCTTAACATCAGGGGCTGAGTTCAAGCACTGCCCTCGCTCTGTGGGCTGAGGTCCAGCACTGCCCTTGCTCCGTGAGCTGAGGTCCAGCACTGCCCTCGCACTGCGGGCTGAGATTCAGCACTTCCCTCACAATGGGGCCTAAGGTTCAGCACTGACCTCGCACAGGGGGCTGAATTTCAGCACTGCCCTCGCACTGCAGGCTGAGTTCCAGCACTTCCCTCATACCGGGACCTGAGGTTCAGCACTGCTCTTGCACTGCGGGCTGAGATTCAGAACTGCCATCGCACTGTGATGTTCTTGCAGGTTGGTTTCAGCACTGCCCTCGTACTGCGGGCTGAGTTTCAGCAATACTCTTGCACCGCGGGCTGAGATTCAGCACAGCTCTCGCACTGGGGGCTGAGGGTCAGAACTGCCTTAGCACCGGCGGTCGAGGGTCTGCACTGCCCTGGCATGGGATGCTGGGTTTCAGCATTGCCCTGGCACCTGGGGCTGGGTTTCACCACTGCCCTCGCACCGCGTGCTGAGATTCAGCACTGCCTTCGCTCCGTGGGCTGAGGTCCAGCACTGCCCTCGCTCCACGGGCTGAGGTCTAGCACTGCCCTCGCACCGCAGGTTGATGTTCAGCACTGCCCTCGCACTGCGGGCTGATGTTCACCACTGCCCTCGCACTGCGGGCTGAGATTCAGCCCTGCCCTCGCACTGCGGGCTGAGTTTCAGCACTTCCCTCGCACTGCGGGCTATGTTTCAGCACTGCCCTTGCACTGTGGGCTGAGTTTCAGCGCTACCCTCGCACTGCGGGCTGGGTTTCAGCACTGCCTTCGCACTGCGGATTGAGATTCAGCACTGCCCTTGCACTGCATTGAAGTGCGGGCTGATTTTCAGCAATGCCTTTGGACTGCGGGCTGAGATTGAACAGTGTCCTCATTTTGCGCTGAACTGCAGGCTGAGTTTCAACACTGCTCTCGCACTGTTCTGCCATCAGGCTTCACTGCAATGCATGCTGAAATTCAGCAATTTTCTACACTGCACTTGGGCTGAGTTTCAGCACTGCCCTGACACTGCACTGGGGGCTGGGTTTCAGCACCTCCCTCGCACTGCGGGTTGAGACTCAGCACTGCCCTTCCACTGCATTGAACTGCGGGCTGAGTTTCACCACTGACCTTGCACCGCACTGCCGTCATGCTGCACTGCAATGCATGCTGAAATTCAGCGATTTTCAGCATTGCCCTTGCTCCGTGGGCTGAGGACCAGCACTGTCCTCGCTCCATGAGCTGAGGTCCAGCACTGTCCTTGCTCCGTGGGCTGAGGTCCAGCACTGTCCTCGCACTGGGGGCTGAGGTTCAGTACTGCCCTCACATCTCGGGCTGAGGTTCAGCACTGCCCTCGCACTGAGGGCTGCGAATGAGCACTGCCCTCGTGCCGGGGCTGAGTTTCAGTAGTGCACTGCACTTTGGGCTGATTTTCAGCATTGGTCTCGCACAGTGGTCACATTGTAGTGCACTGCGGGCTGAGTTACTGCCCTTTCCTCACCCTGTGTGCTGAGTTTCAGCACTGCCTTCGCATTGAGGGCTGAGTTTCAGCACTGCCTTCGCACTGCGGGCTGAGTTTCATCAATGCCCTTGCACTGCGGGCTGAGTTTCAGCACTGCCTTCGCACTGCGGGCTGAGTTTCAGCAATGCCCTTGCACTGCGGGCTGAGTTTCAGCACTGCCCTCGCACTGTGTGCTGAGATTCAGCACTGCACTCGTATTGCGGGCTGAGGTCCAGCACTGCCCTCTCACTGCAGGATGAGGCCCAGCACTGCCTTAACACCAGGGGCTGAGTTCAAGCACCGCCCTCGCTCTGTGGGCTGAGGTCCAGCACTGCCCTCGCACCGCAGGCTGGTGTTCCGCACTGACCTTCCTCCGCGGGCTGAGTTCAGCACTGCCCTCGCATTGCGGGCTGAGATTCAGCACTGCCCTCGCACTGCGGGCTGAGGTTCAGTACTGCCTTCGCACTGCGGGCTGAGAATGAGCACTGCCCTCGTGCCGCGGGCTGAGAATCAGTAGTGCACTGCACTTCGGGCTGAGGTTCAGCATTGGTCTTGCACGGTGGTCACATTGTAGTGCACTGCAGGCTGATTTACTGCCCTTTCCTCACCCTGTGTGCTGAGTTTCAGCACTGCCTTCGCACTGAGGGCTGAGTTTCAGCAATGCCCTTGCACTGCGGGCTGATTTTCAGCACTGCCTTCGCACTGTGGGCTGAATTTCAGCTCTGCCCTTCCACTGCGGGCTGAGTTTCAGCACTGCCACCGCACTGTGTGCTGAGATTCAGCACTGCACTCGTATTGCGGACTGAGATCCAGCACTGCCCTCTCACTGCAGGATGAGGCCCAGCACTGCCTTAACACCAGGGGCTGAGTTCAAGCACCACCCTCGCTCTGTGGGCTGAGGTCCAGCACTGCCCTTGCTCCGTGAGCTGAGGTGCAGCACTGCCCTCGCACCGCAGGCTGATGTTCAGCACTGACCTTCCTCCGCAGGCTGAGGTTCAGCACTGCCCTCGCACTGCGGGCTGAGATTCAGCACTGCCTCACACTGCGGCTGAGTTCCAGCACTATCCTCACAACGGGGCCTGAGGTTCAGCACTGACCTCGCACTGCGGGCTGAGATTCAGAACTGCCCTTGCATTGTGATGTTCTTGCAGGTCAGTTTCAGCACTGCCCTCGTACTGCGGGCTGAGTTTTAGCAATACTCTTGCACCGCGGGCTGAGATACAGCACTGCTCTCGCATTGGGGACTGAGGGTCAGAACTGCCCTACCACCCGGGATTGAGGGTGTGCACTGTCCTGGCATGGGATGCTGGGGTTGAGCACTGCCCTGGCACCTGGAGCTGGGTTTCACCACTGCCCTCGCACCGCGGGCTGAGATTCAGAACTGCCTTCGCTCCGTGGGCTGAGGTCCAGCACTGCCCTCGCTGTGCGGGCTGAGAACCAGCGCTGTCCTCGCTCCGTGGACTGAGGTTCAGCACTGCCCTCACACCTCAGGCTGAGGTTCAGTACTGCCTTCGCACTGCGGGCTGAGATTCAGGAATGCACTGCACTTCGGTCTGAGTTTCAGCATTGGTCTCGCAAAGCAGTCACATTGTAATGCACTGCGGGCTGCGTTACTGCCCTTTCCTCACCCTGCGGGCTGAGTTTCAACACTGCCTTCGCACTGCGGGCTGAGTTTCAGCACTGCCCTCGCACTGTGTGCTGAGATTCAGCACTGCCCTCGTATTGCGGGCTGACGTCCAGCACTGCCCTCAGAATGGGGGCTGAGGTCAAGCATCGCCCTCGCACCCCGAGCTGAGTTTCAGCACTGCCCACGCACATTGGGCTGAGATTCAGCACTGTCCTCGCATTGCGGCCTTGGGTCCAGCTCTGCCCACTCACTGCAGGATGTGTTTCAGCACTGCCCTCGCACTGTGTGCTGAGATTCAGCACTGCACTCGTATTGCGGGCTGAGGTCCAGCACTGCCCTCTCACTGCAGGATGAGGCCCAGCACTGCCTTAACACCAGGGGCTGAGTTCAAGCACCGCCCTCGCTCTGTGGGCTGAGGTCCAGCACTGCCCTTGCTCTGTGAGCTGAGGTCCAGCACTGCCCTCGCACCACAGGCTGATGTTCAGCACTGACCTTCCTCCGCGGGCTGAGGTTCAGCACTGCCATCGCACTGCGGGCTGAGATTCAGCACTGCCCTCGCACTGTGGGCTGAGTTTCAGCACTGCCCTCGGACTGCGGGCTGAGTTCCAGCTCTTCCCTCACAACGGGGCCTGAGGTTCAGCACTGACCTCGCACTGCGGGCTGAGATTCAGAACTGCCCTCGCACTGTGATGTTATTGCAGGTCAGTTTCAGCACTGCCCTCGTACTGTGGGCTGAGTTTCAGCAATACTGTTCCACCGCGGGCTGAGATACTGCACTGCTCTCGCACTGGGGACTGAGGGTCAGAACTGCCCTAGCACCGGCGGTTGAGGGTGTGCACTGTCCTGGCATGGGATGCTGGGGTTGAGCAATGCCCTGGCACCTGGCGCTGGGTTTCACCACTGCCCTCGCGCCGCGGGCTGAGATTCAGAACTGCCTTCGCTCCGTGGGCTGATGTTCAGCACTGCCCTCACACTGCAGGCTCATGTTCACCACTGCCCTTGCTACGTGGGCTGAGGTTTAGCACTGCCCTCGCACTGCGGGCTGAGATTCAGCACTGCCCTCACACTGGAGGCTGAGGTTCAGCACTGCCCTTGCACCGCGGGCTGTGTTTCAGCACTGCCCTCGCACTGCGGGCTGAGATTCAGCCCTGCCCTTGCACTGCGGTCTGAGTTTCAGCACTGCCCTCGCACTGTGGGCTGAGTTCCAGCACTTCCCTCACACCGGGGGCTAAGTTTCAGCACTGCCCTTGAACTGCGGGCTGAGTTTCAGCAATGCCTTCGGACCACGGGCTGAGTTTCAACGGTGCCCTCGTTCTGCACTGAACCGCAGAATGAGTTTCAGCACTGCTCTCGCACTGCATTGCAGTCATGCTGCACTGCAATGCATGCTGAAATTCAGCGATTTTCAGCATTGCCTTGCTCCGTGGGCTGAGGACCAGCACTGTCCTCGTTCTGTGGGCTGAGGTCCAGCACAGTCCTCGCACTGAGGGCTGAGGTTCAGCACTGCCCTCACACCTCGGGCTGAGGTTCAGCACTGCCTTCGCACTGCAGGCTGAGAATGAGCACTGTCCTCGTGCCGCGGGCTGAGATTTAGTAGTGTACTGAACTTCAGGCTGAGTTTCAGCATTGCTCTCACACAGCAGTCACACTGTAGTGCACTGCGGGCTGAGTTACTGCCCTTTCCTCACCCTGTGTGCTGAGTTTCAGCACTGCCTTAGCACTGCGGGCTGAGTTTCATCAATGCCCTTGCACCGCAGGCTGATGTTCAGCACTGACCTTCCTCCGCGGGCTGAGGTTCAGCACTGCCCTCGCACTGTGTGCTGAGATTCAGAACTGCCCTCGCACTGTGATGTTCTTGCAGGTCGGTTTCAGCACTGCCCTCGTACTGCGGGCTGAGATTCATCAATACTCTTGCACCGCGGGCTGAGATTCAGCACTGCTCTCGCATTGGGGACTGAGGGTCAGAACTGCCCTAGCACCGGGGGTTGAGGGTGTGCACTGTCCTGGCATGGGATGCTGGGTTTCAAAACTTCCCTGGCACCTGGGGCTGGGTTTCACCACTGCCCTCGCACCGCGGGCTGAGATTCAGCACTGCCTTCGCTCTGTGGGCTGAGGTCCAGCACTGCCCTCGCTCTGCGGGCTGATGTCCAGCACAGACCTCGCACTGCGGGCTGATGTTCACCACTGCCCTTGCTACGTGGGTTGAGGTTCAGCACTGCCCTCGCACTGCGGGCTGAGGTTCAGCACTTCCCTCGCACTGCAGGCTGAGTTCCAGCACTTCCCTCACACCGGAGGCTGAGGTTCAGCACTGCCCTTGCACCGCAGGCTGAGTTTCAGCACTACCCTCGCACTGCGGGCTGAGATTCAGCACTGCCCTCGCACTGCGGGCTGAGTTTCAGCACTGTCCTCGCACTGTGGGCTGCGTTCCAGCACTTCCCTCACACCGGGGGCTATTTTCCAGCACTTCTCTCACACCGGGGGCTAGGTTTCAGCACTGCCTTTGCACTGTGGGCTGAGTTTCAGCACTACCCTCGCACTGCGGGCTGAGTTTCAGCACTGCCCTTGCACTGCATTGAACTGCGGGCTGAGTTTCAGCAATGCCTTTGGATCACGGGCTGAGTTTCAACGGTGCCCTCGTTCTGCACTGAACCGCAGAATGAGTTTCAGCACTGCTCTCGCACTGCATTGCCGTCATGCTGCACTGCAATGCATGCTGAAATTCAGCGATTTTCAGCATTGCCTTGCTCCGTGGGCTGAGGACCAGCACTGTCCTTGCTCCGTGGGCTGAGGTTCAGCACTGCCCTCACACTGGGGGCTGAGGTTCAGCACTGCCCTCACATCCCGGGCTGAGGTTCAGTACTGCCTTCACACTGCGGGCTGAGAATGAGCACTGCCCTCGTGCCGCGGGCTGAGATTCAGTAGTGCACTGCACTTCGGTCTGAGTTTCAGCATTGCTCTCGCACAGCAGTCACATTGTAGTGCACTGCGGGCTGAGTTACTGCCCTTTCCTCACCCTGTGTGCTGAGTTTCAGCACTGCCTTAGCACTGCGGGTTGAGTTTCAGCAATGCCCTTGCACTGCAGGCTGAGTTTCAGCACTGCCTTCACACTGAGGGCTGAGGTTCAGCACTGCCCTCGCACTGTGTGCTGAGATTCAGCACTGCCCTCGTATTGCGGGCTGAGGTCCAGCACTGCCCTCAGAACGGGGGCTGAGGTCAAGCATCGCCCTCGCACCCCGGGCTGAGTTTCAGCACTGCCCACGCACATTGGGCTGAGATTCAGCACTGCCCTCACATTGCGGCCTTCGGTCCAGCACTGCCCTCTCACTGCAGGATGAGGCCCAGCACTGCCTTAACACCAGGGGCTGAGTTCAAGCACCGCTCTCGCTCTGTGGGCTGAGGTCCAGCACTGCCCTCGCTCCGTGAGCTGACGTCCAGCACTGCCCTCGCACCGCAGGCTGATGTTCAGCACTGACCTTCCTCCGCGGGCTGAGGTTCAGCACTGCCCTCGCACTGTGTGGTGAGATTCAGAACTGCCCTCGCACTGTGATGTTCTTGCAGGTCGGTTTCAGCACTGCCCTCGTACTGCGGGCTGAGATTCATCAATGCTCTTGCACCGCGGGCTGAGATTCAGCACTGCTCTCGCATTGGGGACTGAGGGTCAGAACTGCCCTAGCACCGGGGGTTGAGGGTGTGCACTGTCCTGGCATGGGATGCTGGGTTTCAAAACTTCCCTGGAACCTGGGGCTGGGTTTCACCACTGCCCTCGCACCGCGGGCTGAGATTCAGCACTGCCTTCGCTCTGTGGGCTGAGGTCCAGCACTGCCCTCGCACTGCAGGCTGAGTTCCAGCACTTCCCTCACACCGGAGGCTGAGGTTCAGCACTGCCCTTGCACCACAGGCTGAGTTTCAGCACTACCCTCGCACTGCGGGCTGAGATTCAGCACTGCCCTCACACTGCGGGCTGAGTTTCAGCACTGTCCTCTCACTGTGGGCTGCGTTCCAGCACTTCTCTCACACCGGGGGCTATTTTCCAGCACTTCTCTCACACCGGGGGCTAGGTTTCAGCACTGCCTTTGCACTGTGGGCTGGGTTTCAGCACTACCCTCGCACTGCGGGCTGAGTTTCAGCACTGCCCTTGCAGTGCATTGAACTGCGGGCTGAGTTTCAGCAATGCCTTTGGATCACGGGCTGAGATTCAACAGCGCCCTCATTCTGCACTGAACCGCAGGCTGAGTTTCAACACTGCTTTCGCACTGCACTGCCGTCATGCTGCACTGCAATGCATGCTGAAATTCAGCAATTTTTTACACTGCACTGGGGCTGAGATTCAGCACTGCCCTGACACTGCGGGTTGAGACTCAGCAATGCCCTTCCACTGCATTGAACTGCGGGCTGAGTTTCAGCAATGCCTTCGGACGGCGGTCTGAGTTTCAACGGTGCTCTCGTTCTGCACTGAACCGCAGTCTGAGTTTCAGCACTGCCCTCACACTGCGGGCTGAGATTCAGCCCTGCCCTCGCACTGAGGTCTGAGTTTCAGCACTGCCCTCGCACTGTGGGCTGAGTTCCAGCACTTCCCTCACACCGGGGGCTAAGTTTCAGCACTGCCCTTGCACTGTGGGCTGAGTTTCAGCATTACCCTCGCACTGCAGGCTGAGTTTCAGCACTGCCCTCGCACTGCGGGTTGAGATTCAGCACTGCCCTTGCACTGCATTGAACTTCGGGCTGAGTTTCAGCAATGCCTTTGGATCGCGGGCTGAGATTTAACAGTGCCCTCATTCTGCACTGAATCGCAGGCTGAGTTTCAACACTGCTCTCGCACTGCACTGCTGTCATGCTGCACTTCAATGCATGCTGAAATTCAGCAATTTTTTACACTGCACTTGGGCTGAGTTTCAGCACTGCCCTGACACTGCGGGTTGAGACTCAGCAATGCCCTTCCACTGCATTGAACTGCGGGCTGAGTTTCAGCAATGCCTTCGGACCACGGGCTGAGTTTCAACGGTGCCCTCGTTCTGCACTGAACCGCAGAATGAGTTTCAGCACTGCTCTCGCACTGCATTGCCGTCATGCTGCACTGCAATGCATGCTGAAATTCAGCGAATTTCAGCATTGCCTTGCTCCGTGGGCTGAGGACCAGCACTGTCCTCGCTCCGTGGGCTGAGGCTCAGCACTGCCCTCACATCCCGGGCTGAGGTTCAGTACTGCCTTCGCACTGCGGGCTGAGAATGAGCACTGCCCTCGTGCCGCGGGCTGAGATTCAGTAGTGCACTGCACTTCGGTCTGAGTTTCAGCATTGCTCTCGCACAGCAGTCACATTGTAGTGCACTGCGGGCTGAGTTACTGCCCTTTCCTCACCCTGTGTGCTGAGTTTCAGCACTGCCTTAGCACTGAGGGTTGAGTTTCAGCAATGACCTTGCACTGCGGGCTGAGTTTCAGCACTGCCTTCACACTGAGGGCTGAGTTTCAGCACTGCCCTCGCACTGTGTGCTGAGATTCAGCACTGCCCTCGTATTGCGGGCTGAGGTCCAGCACTGCCCTCAGAACGGGGGCTGAGGTCAAGCATCGCCCTCGCACCCCGGGCTGAGTTTCAGCACTGCCCACTCACATTGGGCTGAGATTCAGCACTGCCCTCACATTGCGGCCTTCGGTCCAGCACTGCCCTCACTGCAGGATGAGGCCCAGCACTGCCTTAACACCAGGGGCTGAGTTCAAGCACCGCTCTCGCTCTGTGGGCTGAGGTCCAGCACTGCCCTCGCTCCGTGAGCTGACGTCCAGCACTGCCCTCGCACCGCAGGCTGATGTTCAGCACTGACCTTCCTCCGCAGGCTGAGGTTCAGCACTGCCCTCGCACTGTGTGCTGAGATTCAGAACTGCCCTCGCACTGTGATGTTCTTGCAGGTCGGTTTCAGCACTGCCCTCGTACTGCGGGCTGAGATTCATCAATACTCTTGCACCGCGGGCTGAGATTCAGCACTGCTCTCGCATTGGGGACTGAGGGTCAGAACTGCCCTAGCACCGGGGGTTGAGGGTGTGCACTGTCCTGGCATGGGATGCTGGGTTTCAAAACTTCCCTGGCACCTGGGGCTGGGTTTCACCACTGCCCTCGCACCGCGGGCTGAGATTCAGCACTGCCTTCGCTCTGTGGGCTGAGGTCCAGCACTGCCCTCGCTCTGCGGGCTGATGTCCAGCACAGACCTCGCACTGCAGGCTGATGTTCACCACTGCCCTTGCTACGCGGGTTGAGGTTCAGCACTGCCCTCACACTGCGGGCTGAGGTTCAGCACTGCCCTCGCACTGCAGGCTGAGTTCCAGCACTTCCCTCACACCGGAGGCTGAGGTTCAGCACTGCCCTTGCACAGCAGGCTCAGTTTCAGCACTGCCCTTGCACTGCATTGAACTGTGGGCTGAGTTTCAGCAATGCCTTTGGATCGCGGGCTGAGATTCAACAGTGCCCTCATTCTGCACTGATCCGCAGGCTGAGTTTCAACACTGCTCTCGCACTGCACTGCTGTCATGCTGCACTGCAATGCATGCTGAAATTCAGCAATTTTCAGCATTGCCTTGCTCCGTGGGCTGAGGACCAGCACTGTCCTCGCTCTGTGGGCTGAGCTCCAGCACTGTCCTCGCACTGGGGGCTGAGGTTCAGCACTGCCCTCACACCTCGGGCTGAGGTTCAGCACTGCCTTCGCACTGCGGGCTGAGAATGAGCACTGCCCTCGTGCCACGCGCTGAGATTCAGTAGTGCACTGCACTTCGATCTGAGTTTCAGCATTGCTCTCACACAGCAGTCACATTGTAGTGCACTGCGGGCTGAGTTACTGCCCTTTCCTCACCCTGTGTGCTGAGTTTCAGCACTGCCCTTGCACTGTGGGCTGACTTTCAGCTCTGCCCCTCCACTGCGGGCTGGGTTTCAGCACTGCCCTCGCACTGTGTGCTGAGATTCAGAACTGCCCTCATATTGCGGGCTGAGGTCCAGCACTGCTCTCACAATGGGGGCTGAGGTCAAGCATCACCCTCGCTTCCCGGGCTGAGGTCCAGCACTGCCCTCGCACCAGAGGCTGAGTTCACCACTGCCCTCGCTCCGCGAGCTGAGGTCCAGCACTGCCCTCGCACCGGAGGCTGAAGCTCAGCATGGCCTTTGCACCGTGGGCTGAGGTTCAGCCCTGTCCTTGCTCCGAGCGCTGAGGTTCAGCATTGCCCTCACACTGTGGGCTGAGTTTCAACACTGCCCTTGCATTGCTCGGAACTGTGGGCTGAGTTTCAGCACTGCCCTCGCACTGTGGGCTGAGATTCAGCACAGCCCTCGCATTGCACTGCACTGCGGGTTGAGTTTCAGCATTGCCCTCGCACTGCGGGCTGGGTTTCAGCACTGCCCTTAAACTGTAGGCTGAGTTTCAGCACTGCCCTCGCACTGTGGGTTTAGATTCAGCATTGCCCTCGCTCTGCACTGCACCGCACGCTGAATTTCAACACTGCTCTCGCACTGCACTGCCATTATGCTGCACTGCAATGCATGCTGAAGTTCAACAATTTTCGACACTGAACTGGGGCTGAGTTTCAGCACAGCCCTGACACTGCACTGGGGGCTGAGTTTCAGCACCTCCCTTGCAGTGCGGGTTGAGATTCAGCACTGCCCTTGGACTGCGGGCAGAGTTTCAGCACTGCCCTCGCACTGCGGGCTGAGATTCAGCACGGCCATCGCACAGCGTGATGAGATTCTGCACTGCCCTCGCTCTGCACTACACCGCAGGCTGAGGTTCAACACTGCTCTCGCACTGCACTGCCGTCATGCTACACTGCAATGCATGCTGAAATTCAGCGATTTTCAGCATTGCCCTTGCTCCGTGGGCTGAGGACTAGCACTGTCCTCGCTGCATGGCCTGAGGTCCAGCACTGTCCTCGCACTGGGGGCTGAGGTTCAGCACGGCCCTCACACCTCAGTCTGAGGCTCAGCACTGCCCTCGCACTGCGGGCTGAGATTCAGCCCTGCCCTCGCACTGCGGGCTGAGATTCAGCCCTGCCCTCGAACTGCGGGCTGAGTTTCAGCACTTCCCTCACACCGGGGGCTAAGTTCCAGCACTTCCCTCACACCGGGGGCTAAGTTTCAGCACTGCCCTTGCACTGTGGGCTGAATTTCAGCACTACCCTCGCACTGCGGGCTGATTTTCAGCACTACCCTCGCACTGCGGGTTGAGATTCAGCACTGCCCTTGCACTGCGGGCTGAGTTTCAGCAATGCCTTTGGATCGCGGGCTGAGATTCAACAGTGCCCTCATTCTGCACTGAACAGCAGGCTGAGTTTCAACACTGCTCTCGCACTGCACTGCCATCATGCTGCACTGCAATGCATGCTGAAATTCAGCAATTTTTTACACTGCACTGGGGCTGAGTTTCAGCACTGCCCTGACACTGCGGATTGAGACTCAGCAATGCCCTTCCACTGCATTGAACTACGGGCTGAGTTTCAGCAATGCCTTCGGACCGTGGTCTGAGTTTCAACGGTGCCCTCGTTCTGCACTGAACCGCAGACTGAGTTTCAGCACTGACCTTGCACCGCACTGCCGTCATGCTGCACTGCAATGCATGCTGAAATTCAGCGATTTTCAGCATTGCCTTGCTCCATGGGCTGAGGACCAGCACTGTCCTCGCTCTGTGGGCTGAGCTCAAGCACTGTCCTCGCACTGCGGGCTGATTTTCAGCACTACCCTCGCACTGCGGGTTGAGATTCAGCACTGCCCTTGCACTGCGGGCTGAGTTTCAGCAATGCCTTTGGATCGCGGGCTGAGATTCAACAGTGCCCTCATTCTGCACTGATCCGCAGGCTGAGTTTCAACACTGCTCTCGCACTGCACTGCTGTCATGCTGCACTGCAATGCATGCTGAAATTCAGCAATTTTCAGCATTGCCTTGCTCCGTGGGCTGAGGACCAGCACTGTCCTCGCTCTGTGGGCTGAGCTCCAGCACTGTCCTCGCACTGGGGGCTGAGGTTCAGCACTGCCCTCACACCTCGGGCTGAGGTTCAGCACTGCCTTCGCACTGCGGGCTGAGAATGAGCACTGCCCTCGTGCCACGCGCTGAGATTCAGTAGTGCACTGCACTTCGATCTGAGTTTCAGCATTGCTCTCACACAGCAGTCACATTGTAGTGCACTGCGGGCTGAGTTACTGCCCTTTCCTCACCCTGTGTGCTGAGTTTCAGCACTGCCCTTGCACTGTGGGCTGACTTTCAGCTCTGCCCCTCCACTGCGGGCTGGGTTTCAGCACTGCCCTCGCACTGTGTGCTGAGATTCAGAACTGCCCTCATATTGCGGGCTGAGGTCCAGCACTGCTCTCACAATGGGGGCTGAGGTCAAGCATCACCCTCGCTTCCCGGGCTGAGGTCCAGCACTGCCCTCGCACCAGAGGCTGAGTTCACCACTGCCCTCGCTCCGCGAGCTGAGGTCCAGCACTGCCCTCGCACCGGAGGCTGAAGCTCAGCATGGCCTTTGCACCGTGGGCTGAGGTTCAGCCCTGTCCTTGCTCCGAGCGCTGAGGTTCAGCATTGCCCTCACACTGTGGGCTGAGTTTCAACACTGCCCTTGCATTGCTCGGAACTGTGGGCTGAGTTTCAGCACTGCCCTCGCGCTGTGGGCTGAGATTCAGCACAGCCCTCGCATTGCACTGCACTGCGGGTTGAGTTTCAGCATTGCCCTCGCACTGCGGGCTGGGTTTCAGCACTGCCCTTAAACTGTAGGCTGAGTTTCAGCACTGCCCTCGCACTGTGGGTTTAGATTCAGCATTGCCCTCGCTCTGCACTGCACCGCACGCTGAATTTCAACACTGCTCTCGCACTGCACTGCCATTATGCTGCACTGCAATGCATGCTGAAGTTCAACAATTTTCGACACTGAACTGGGGCTGAGTTTCAGCACAGCCCTGACACTGCACTGGGGGCTGAGTTTCAGCACCTCCCTTGCAGTGCGGGTTGAGATTCAGCACTGCCCTTGGACTGCGGGCAGAGTTTCAGCACTGCCCTCGCACTGCGGGCTGAGATTCAGCACGGCCATCGCACAGCGTGATGAGATTCTGCACTGCCCTCGCTCTGCACTACACCGCAGGCTGAGGTTCAACACTGCTCTCGCACTGCACTGCCGTCATGCTACACTGCAATGCATGCTGAAATTCAGCGATTTTCAGCATTGCCCTTGCTCCGTGGGCTGAGGACTAGCACTGTCCTCGCTGCATGGCCTGAGGTCCAGCACTGTCCTCGCACTGGGGGCTGAGGTTCAGCACGGCCCTCACACCTCAGTCTGAGGCTCAGCACTGCCCTCGCACTGCGGGCTGAGATTCAGCCCTGCCCTCGCACTGCGGGCTGAGATTCAGCCCTGCCCTCGAACTGCGGGCTGAGTTTCAGCACTTCCCTCACACCGGGGGCTAAGTTCCAGCACTTCCCTCACACCGGGGGCTAAGTTTCAGCACTGCCCTTGCACTGTGGGCTGAATTTCAGCACTACCCTCGCACTGCGGGCTGATTTTCAGCACTACCCTCGCACTGCGGGTTGAGATTCAGCACTGCCCTTGCACTGCGGGCTGAGTTTCAGCAATGCCTTTGGATCGCGGGCTGAGATTCAACAGTGCCCTCATTCTGCACTGAACAGCAGGCTGAGTTTCAACACTGCTCTCGCACTGCACTGCCATCATGCTGCACTGCAATGCATGCTGAAATTCAGCAATTTTTTACACTGCACTGGGGCTGAGTTTCAGCACTGCCCTGACACTGCGGATTGAGACTCAGCAATGCCCTTCCACTGCATTGAACTACGGGCTGAGTTTCAGCAATGCCTTCGGACCGTGGTCTGAGTTTCAACGGTGCCCTCGTTCTGCACTGAACCGCAGACTGAGTTTCAGCACTGACCTTGCACCGCACTGCCGTCATGCTGCACTGCAATGCATGCTGAAATTCAGCGATTTTCAGCATTGCCTTGCTCCATGGGCTGAGGACCAGCACTGTCCTCGCTCTGTGGGCTGAGCTCAAGCACTGTCCTCGCACTGCGGGCTGATTTTCAGCACTACCCTCGCACTGCGGGTTGAGATTCAGCACTGCCCTTGCACTGCGGGCTGAGTTTCAGCAATGCCTTTGGATCGCGGGCTGAGATTCAACAGTGCCCTCATTCTGCACTGAACAGCAGGCTGAGTTTCAACACTGCTCTCGCACTGCACTGCCGTCATGCTGCACTGCAATGCATGCTGAAATTCAGCAATTTTTTACACTGCACTGGGGCTGAGTTTCAGCACTGCCCTGACACTGCGGATTGAGACTCAGCAATGCCCTTCCACTGCATTGAACTACGGGCTGAGTTTCAGCAATGCCTTCGGACCGTGGTCTGAGTTTCAACGGTGCCCTTGTTCTGCACTGAACCGCAGTCTGAGTTTCAGCACTGACCTTGCACCGCACTGCCGTCATGCTGCACTGCAATGCATGCTGAAATTCAGCGATTTTCAGCATTGCCTTGCTCCATGGGCTGAGGACCAGCACTGTCCTCGCTCTGTGGGCTGAGCTCAAGCACTGTCCTCGCACTGGGGGCTGAGGTTCAGCACTGCCCTCACACCTCGGGCTGAGGTTCAGCACTGCCCTCGCACTGCGGGCTGAGAATGAGCACTGTCCTCGTGCCGCGGGCTGAGATTCCATAGTGCACTGCACTTTGGTCTGAGTTTCAACATTGCTCTCGCAAAGCAGTCACATTGTAGCGCACTGCGGGCTGAATTACTGCCCTTTCCTCACCCTGTGTGCTGAGTTTCAACACTGCGTTCGCACTGCGGGCTGAGTTTCAGCACTGCCTTTGCACTGAGGGCTAAGTTTCAGCACTGCCCTCGCACTGCGGGCTGAGTTTCAGGTCTGCCCTTCCACTGCAGGCTGGGTTTCAGCACTGCCCTCGCACTGCAGGCAGAGTTCCAGCTCTGTCCTTCCACTGCGGGCTGGGTTTCAGCACCGCCCTCGCACTGTGTGCTGAGATTCAGAACTGCCCTCATATTGCGGGCTGAGGTCCAGCACTGCTCTCACAATGGGGGCTGGGGTCGAGCATTGCCCTTGCTTCCCGGGCTGAGGTCCAGCACTGCCCTCGCACCAGATGTTGAGTTCACCACCGCCCTCGCTCCTCGAGCTGAGGTCCAGCACTGCCCTCGCACCGGAGGCTGAAGTTCAGCACGGCCCTTGCACCGCGGGCTGAGGTTCAGCACTGTCCTTGCTCCGCACGCTGAGGTTCAGCATTGCCCTCACACTGTGGGCTGAGTTTCAACACTGCCTTCCCATTGCGGGCTGAGTTTCAACACTGCCCTTGCATTGCTCGGAACTGTGGGCTGAGTTGCAGCGCTGCCCTCGCACTGGGGGCTGAGTTTCAGCACTGCCCTCGATCTGGGCGCTGAGGTCCAGCACTGACGGCTGAGAATCAGAACTGCCCTTGCACTGTGATGTTCTTGCAGGTTGGTTTCAGCACTGCTCTCGTACTGCGGGCTGAGTTTCAGCAATACTCTCGCACTGCGGGCAGAGATTCAGCACTGCCCTCGCACCGTGGGCTGAGATGCAGCACAGCGCTCGCACTGCGGGCTGAATTTTAGCCATGCTCTCGCTCTGCGGGCTGAGATTCAGCACGGCCATCGCACTGTGTGCTGAGATTCAGCACTGCTCTCGTACTGTGGGCTGAGATACAGCTCTGCCCTCGCACTGCGGGCTGAGTTTCATCACAGCCCTTACACTGTGGGCTGAGTTTCAACACTGCCCTTGCAATGCTCTGAACTGTGGACTGAGTTTCAGTACTGCCCTTGCACTGGGGGCTGAGTTTCAGCACTGCCCTCGCACTGGGGGTTGAGATTCAGCACTGCCCTCGCTCTGCACTGCACCGCACGCTGAGTTTCAACACTGCTCTTGCACTGCATTGCCATTATGCTGCACTGCAATGCATGCTGAAATTCAGCAATTTTCTACACTGCACTGGGGCTGAGTTTCAGCACAGCCCTGACTCTGCACAGCGGGCTAAGTTTCAGCACCTCCCTTGCTCTGCGGATTGAGATTCAGCACTGCCCTTGCACTGCATGAACTGCGGACTGAGTTTCAGCAATGCCTTTGGACCGCGGGCTGAGATTCAACAGTGCCCTCATTCTGCACTGAACCTCAGGCTGAGTTTCAACACTGCTCTCGCCCTGCACTGCCGTCATGCTACACTGCAATGCATGCTGAAATTCAGCGATTTTCAGCATTGCCCTTGCTCCGTGGGCTGATGTCCAGCACTGCCCTCGCACCGCAGGCTGAGGTTCAGCATGGCCCTTGCACCGTGGGCTGAGGTTCAGCACTGTCCTTGCTCCGCGCGCTGAGGTTCAGCATTGCCCTCACACTGTGGGCTGAGGTTCAACACTGCCCTTGCATGCTCGGAACTGTGGGCTGAGTTTCAGCGCTGCCCTCGCACTGGGGGCTGAGTTTCAGCACTGCCCTCGATCTGGGCACTGAGGTCCAGCACTGCCCTTGCACTGTGGGCTGAGTTTCAACACTGCCCTTGCACTGCTCTGAACTGCGGGCTGAGATTCAGAACTGCCCTTGCACTGTGGGCTGAGTTTCAACACTGCCCTTGCACTGCTCTGGATTGCGGGCTGAGTTTCAGTACTGCCCTTGCACTGGGGGCTGAGTTTCCGCACTGCCCTCGCACTACGGGTTGAGATTCAGCACTGCCTTCACTCTGCACTGCACCGCACGCAGAGTTTCAAGACTGCTCTCACACTGCACTGCCATTATGCTGCACTGCAATGCATGCTGAAATTCAGCAATTTTCTACACTGCACTGGGGCTGAGTTTCAGCACAGCCCTGACTCTGCACTGGGGGCTGAGTTTCAGCACCTCCCTTGCTCTGCGGGTTGAGATTCTGCACTGCCCTTGCACTGCATGAACTGTGGACTGAGTTTCAGCAATGCCTTTGGACCGCGGGCTGAGATTCAACAGTGCCCTCATTCTGCACTGAACCGCAGGCTGAGTTTCAACACTGCTCTCGCCCTGCACTGCCGTCATGCTACACTGCAATGCATGTTGAAATTCAGCGATTTTCAGCATTGCCCTTGCTCTGTGGGCTGAGGTCCAGCACTGTCCTCGCACCGGGGGCTGAGGTTCAGCACGGCCCTCACACTTCAGGCTAAGGTTCAGCCCTGCCCTCGCACCGCAGGCTGAGGTTCAGCACGGCCCTTGCACCGCGGGCCGAGGTTCCGCCCAGTCTTTGCTCCGCGGACTGATGTTTAGCATTGCCCTCACACTGTGGGCTGAGTTTCAGCACTGCCTTTGCACTGCTCGGAACTGCGGGCTGAGTTTCAGCGCTGCCCTCGCACCGGGGTCTGAGTTTCAGCACTGCTCTCGCTCTGGGCGCTGACGTCCAGCACTGACCTCGCACTGAATGCTGAGATTCAGAATAGCCCTTGCACTGTGATGTTCTTGCAGGTTGGTTTCAGCACTGCCCTCGTACTATGGGCTGAGTTTCAGCAATACCCTCTCAATGCGGGCTGAGATTCAGCACTGCCCTTGCAACGTGGGCTGAGATTCAGCACTGCCCTCGCACTGCACTACACTGCGGGCTGAATTCCTGCACATTTATTGCAACGTGGGCTGAGATTCCGTACTGCCCTCGCACTGTGAGCTGAGATTCAGCACAGCCCTTGCACTGCGGCCTGAGATTCAGCACGGCCATCGCACTGTGTGCTGAGATTCAGCACTGCCCTCGCACTGTGGGCTGAGATACAGCTCTGCCCTCGCACTGCGGGCTGTGTTTCAGCACAGCCCTCACACTGTGGGCTGAGTTTCAACACTGCTCTCGCACTGCACTGCCATTATGCTGCACTGCAATGCATGCTGAAATTCAGCAATTTTCTACACTGATCTGGGGCTGAGTTTCAGCACAGCCCTGACACTGCACTGGGGGCTGAGTTTCAGCACCTCCCTTGCACTGCGGGTTGAGATTCAGCAATGCCCTTGCACTGCGGGCTGAGTTTTAGCACTGCCCTCGCACTGCGGGCTGAGATTCAGCACGGCCATCGCACTGCGTGCTGAGATCCAGCACTGCCCTCGCTCTGCACTACACCGCAGGCTGAGTTTCAACACTGCTCTCGCACTGCACTGCCGTCATGCTACATTGCAATGCATGCTTAAATTCAGCGATTTTCAGCATTGCCCTTGCTCCGTGGACTGATGTTCAGCACTGTCCTCACTCCATGGGCTGAGGTCCAGCACTGTTCTTGCACTGGGGGCTGAGGTTCAGCACGGCCATCGCACTGCGTGCTGAGATCCAGCACTGCCCTCGCTCTGCACTACACCGCAGGCTGAGTTTCAACACTGCTCTCGCACTGCACTGCCGTCATGCTACATTGCAATGCATGCTTAAATTCAGCGATTTTCAGCATTGCCCTTGCTCCGTGGACTGATGTTCAGCACTGTCCTCACTCCATGGGCTGAGGTCCAGCACTGTTCTTGCACTGGGGGCTGAGGTTCAGCACTGCCGTCGCACTGGGGCCTGAGGTTCAGCACTGCCCTCGCACTGCGGGCTGAGAATGAGCACTGCCCTCATGCCGTTTGCTGAGATTCAGTCGTGCACTGCACTTCGGGCTGAGATTCAGCATTGCTCTCGCACAGCAGTCACATTGTAGTGCACTGCGGGCTGAGTTACTTCCCTTTCCTCACCCTGTGTGCTGAGTTTCAGCACTGCCTTCACACTGCAGGCTGAGTTTCAGCAATGCCCTTGCACTGTGGGCTGAGTTTCAGCACTGCCTTTGCACTGTGGGCTGGGTTTCAGCACTGCCCTCGCACTGTGTGCTGAGATTCAGCACTGCCCTCGTATTGCGGGCTGAGGTCCAGCACTGCCCTCACAATGGGGGCTGAGGTCAAGCATCGCCCTCGCTCCCCGGGCTGAGGTCCAGCACTGGTCTCGCACCAGGGGCTGAGTTCACCACCGCCCTTGCTCCGCGAGCTGAGGTCCAGCACTGCCCTCACACCACAGGCTGAGGTTCAGCACAGTCCTTGCTCCGCGTGCTGAGGTTCAGCATTGCCCTCACACTGTGGGCTGAGTTTCAACACTGCCCTTGCACTGCTCGGAACTGCGGGCTGCGTTTCAGCACTGCCCTTGCACCGGGGTCTGAGTTTCAGCACTGCCCTCGCTCTGGGTGCTGACGTCCAGCACTGACCTCGCACTGCGGGCTGAGATTCAGAACGGCCCTCGCACTGTGATGTTCTTGCAAGTTGGTTTCAGCACTGTCCTTGTACTGCGGGCAGAGTTTCAGCAATTCTTTCGCTCTGCGGGCTATGATTCAGCATTGCCTTCGCACGGTGGGCTGAGATTCAGCACTGCCCTTGCACTGCACTGCACTGCGGGCTGAGTTCTTGCACTTTTATTGCACCGTGGGCTGAGATTCAGCACTGCCCTCGCACTACGGGCTGAGATTCAGCACAAACCTCGCACTGCACTGCACTGCGGGCTGAGTTTCAGCACTGCCCTCGCACTGTGGGCAGAGTTTTAGCACTGCCCTCGCACTGGGGGCTGAGTTTCAGCACTGCCCTCACACCTCGGGCTGCTGTTCAGCACGGTCCTCGCACTGTGGGCTGAGATTCAGCCCTGCCCTCGCATTGCGGGCTGTGATTCAGCACTGCCCTCGCACTGTGGGCTGAGTTCCAGCACTTCCCTCACACCAGGGGCTAAGTTTCAGCACTGCCCTTGCACTGCGGGCTGAGTTTCAGCACTGCCATCGCACTGCGGGTTGAGATTCAGCACTGCCCTTGCACTGCATTGAACTGCAGGCTGAGTTTCAGCAATGCCTTTGGATCGCGGGCTGAGATTCAACAGTGCCCTCATTCTGCACTGAACAGCAGGATGAGTTTCAACACTGCTCTCGCACTGCACTGCCGTCATGCTGCACTGCAATGCATGTTGAAATTCAGCAATTTTTTACACTGCACTGGGGCTGAGTTTCGGCACTGCCCCGACACTGCGGGTTGAGACTCAGCAATGCCCTTCCACTGCATTGAGCTGCGGCTGAGTTTCAGCAATGCCTTCGGACCGTGGTCTGAGTTTCAACGGTGCCCTCGTTCTGCACTGAACTGCAGCCTGAGTTTCAGCACTGCCCTCGCACTGCGGGCTGAATTTTAGCACTGCTCTCGCACTGCGGGCTGAGATTCAGCACGGCCATCGCACTGTGGGCTGAGATTCAGCACTGCTCTCGTACTGTGGGCTGAGATACAGCTCTGCCCTCACACTGCGGGCTGAGTTCCAGCACAGCCCTTACACTGTGGGCTGAGTTTCAACACTGCCCTTGCACTGCTCTGAATTGCGGGCTGGGTTTCAGTACTGCCCTTGCACTGGGGGCTGAGTTTCAGCACTGCTCTCGCACTGCGGGTTGAGATTCAGCACTGCCCTCGCTCTGCACTGCACCGCACGCTGAGTTTCAACACTGCTCTTGCGCTACACTGCCATTATGCTGCACTACAACGCATGCTGAAATTCAGCAATTTTCTACACTGCACTGGGGCTGAGTTTCAGCACAGCCCTGACTCTGCACTGGGGGCTGAGTTTCAGCACCTCCCTTGCTCTGCGGGTTGAGATTCTGCACTGCCCTTGCACTGCATGAACTGCGGGCTGAGTTTCAGCAATGCCTTTGGACCGCGGGCTGAGATTCAACAGTGCCCTCATTCTGCACTGAACCGCAGGCTGAGTTTCAACACTGCTTTCGGACTGCACTGCCGTCATGCTACACTGCAATGCATGCTGAAATTCAGCGATTTTCAGCATTGCCCTTGCTCCGTGGGCTGATGTCCAGCACTGTCCTCGCACTGGGGCTGAGGTTCAGCACTGCCCTCGCACTGGGTGCTGAGGTTCAGCATGGCCCTCACACCTCAGGCTTAGGTCCAGCACTGCCCTCGCACCGCAGGCTGAGGTTCAGCTCGGCCTTTGCACCGCGGGCTGAGGTTAAGTACAGTCCTTGCTCCACGCACTGAGGTTTAGCATTGCCCTCACACTGTGGATTGGGTTTCAACACTGCCCTTGCACTGCTCGGAACTGTGGGCTGAGTTTCAGCGCTGCCCTCGCACCGGGAGCTGAGTTTCAGCACTGCCTTCGCTCTGGGCGCTGACGTCCAGCACTGACTTCGCACTGCATGCTGAGATTCAGAATAGCCCTTGCCCTGTGATGTTCTTGCAGGTTGGTTTCCGCACTGCCCTAGCACTGCGGTCTGAGTTTCAGCACAGCCCTCACACTGTGGGCTGAGTTTCAACACTGCCCTTGCACTGCTCTGGACTGCAGGCTGAGTTTGAGCACTGCCCTTGCACTGCGGGTTGAGATTCAGCACTGCCCTCGCTCTGCACTGCACCGCACGCTGAGTTTCAACACTGCTCTCGCACTGCACTGCCATTATGCTGCACTGCAATGCATGCTGAAATTCAGCAATTTTCTACACTGCACTGGGGCTAAGTTTCAGCACAGCCCTGACACTGCACTGGGGGCTGAGTTTCAGCACCTCCCTTGCACTGCGGGTTGAGATTCAGCACTGCCCTTGCACTGCGGGCTGAGTTTTAGCACTGCCCTCGCACTGCGGGCTGAGATTCAGCACGGCCATCGCACTGCGTGCTGAGATCCAGCACTGCCCTCGCTCTGCACTGCACCGCAGGCTGAGTTTCAACACTGCTCTCGCACTGCACTGCCGTCATGCTACATTGCAATGCATGCTTAAATTCAGCGATTTTCAGCATTGCCCTTGCTCCGTGGACTGATGTTCAGCACTGTCCTCACTCCATGGGCTGAGGTCCAGCACTGTTCTTGCACTGGGGGCTGAGGTTCAGCACTGCCGTCGCACTGGGGGCTGAGGTTCAGTACTGCCCTCACACCTCAGGCTGAGGTTCAGCACTGCCCTCGCACTGCGGGCTGAGAATGAGCACTGCCCTCATGCCGTTTGCTGAGATTCAGTCGTGCACTGCACTTCGGGCTGAGATTCAGCATTGCTCTCGCACAGCAGTCACATTGTAGTGCACTGCGGGCTGAGTTACTTCTCTTTCCTCACCCTGTGTGCTGAGTTTCAGCACTGCCTTCACACTGCAGGCTGAGTTTCAGCAATGCCCTTGCACTGCGGGCTGAGTTTCAGCACTGCCTTTGCACTGTGGGCTGGGTTTCAGCACTGCCCTCGCACTGTGTGCTGAGATTCAGCACTGCCCTCGTATTGCGGGCTGACGTCCAGCACTGCCCTCACAACGGGGGCTGAGGTCAAGCATCGCCCTCGCTCCCCGGGCTGAGGTCCAGCAATGGTCTCGCCCCAGGGGCTGAGTTCACCACCGCCCTTGCTCCGCGAGCTGAGGTCCATCACTGCCCTCGCACCGCAGGCTGAGGTTCAGCACAGTCCTTGCTCCGCGCGCTGAGATTAAGCATTGCCCTCACACTGTGGGTTGAGTTTCAACACTGCCCTTGCACTGCTCGGAACTGCGGGCTGAGTTTCAGCGCTGCCCTAGCACTGGGGTCTGAGTTTCAGCACTGCCCTCGCTCTGGGTGCTGACGTCCAGCACTGACCTCTCACTGCGGGCTGAGATTCAGAACGGCCCTCGCACTGTGATGTTCTTGCAAGTTGTTTTCAGCACTGTCCTCGTACTGCGTGCTGAGTTTCAGCAATGCTCTCGCTCTGCGGGCTGTGATTCAGCATTGCCTTTGTACGGTGGACTGAGATTCAGCACTGCCCTTGCACTGCACTGCACTGCGGGCTGAGTTCCTGCACTTTTATTGCACCGTGGGCTGAGATTCAGCACTGCCCTCGCACTGCGGGCTGAGTTTCAGCACTGCCCTCGGACTTTGGGCAGAGTTTTAGCACTGCCCTCGCACTGCGGGCTGAGATTCAGCCCTGCCCTCGCATTGCGGGCTGAGTTTCAGCCCTGCCCTCGCACTGTGGGCTGAGTTCCAGCACTTCCCTCACACCGGGGGCTAAGTTCCAGCACTTCCCTCACATCGGGGGCTAGGTTTCAGCACTGCCCTTGCACTGTGGGCTGGGTTTCAGCACTACCCTTGCACTGCGGGCTGAGTTTCAGCACTGCACTTGCTCTGCGGGTTGAGATTCTGCACTGCCCTTGCACTGCATTGAACTGCGGGCTGAGTTTCAGCAATGCCGTTGGATCGCGGGCTGAGATTCAACAGTGCCCTCATTCTGCACTGAACAGCAGGCTGAGTTTCAACACTGCTCTCGCACTGCACTGCCGTCATGCTGCACAGCAATGCATGCTGAAATTCAGCAATTTTTTACACTGCACTGGGGCTGAGTTTCAGCACTGCCCTGACACTGCGGGTTGAGACTCAGCAATGCCCTTCCACTGCATTGAACTGCGGCTGAGTTTCAGCAATGCCTTCGGACCGCGGTCTGAGTTTCAACGGTGCCCTCGTTCTGCACTGAACAGCAGCCAGAGTTTCAGCACTTCCCTCGCACTGCGGGCTGAGATTCAGCATGGCCATCGCACTGTGTGCTGAGATTCAGCACTGCTCTTGTACTGTGGGCTGAGATACAGCTCTGCCCTCGCACTGCGGGCTGAGTTTCAGCACAGCCCTTACACTGTGGGCTGAGTTTCAACACTGCCCTTGCACTGCTCTGAATTGCGGGCTGAGTTTCAGTACTGCCCTTGCACTGGGGGCTGGGTTTCAGCACTGCCCTCGCACTGCGGGTTGAGATTCAGCACTGCCCTCGCTCTGCACTGCACCACACGCTGAGTTTCAACACTGCTCTTGCACTGCACTGCCATTATGCTGCACTGCAATGCATGCTGAAATTCAGCAATTTTCTACACTGCACTGGGGCTGAGTTTCAGCACAGCCCTGACTCTGCACTGGGGGCTGAGTTTCAGCACCTCCCTTGCTCTGCGGGTTGAGATTCAGCACTGACCTCATTCTGCACTGAACCGCAGGCTGAGTTTCAACACTGCTCTCGCACTGCACTGCCGTCATGCTACACTGCAATGCATGCTGAAATTCAGCGATTTTCAGCATTGCCCTTGCTCCGTGGGCTGAGGTCCAGCACTGTCCTCGCACTGGGGCTGAGGTTCAGCACTGCCCTCGCACTGGGTGCTGAGGTTCAGCATGGCCCTCACACCTCAGGCTTAGGTCCAGCACTGCCCTCGCACCGCAGGCTGAGGTTCAGCTCGGCCTTTGCACCGCGGGCTGAGGTTAAGTACAGTCCTTGCTCCACGCACTGAGGTTTAGCATTGCCCTCACACTGTGGATTGGGTTGCAACACTGCCCTTGCACTTCTCGGAACTGTGGGCTGAGTTTCAGCGCTGCCCTCGCACCGGGAGCTGAGTTTCAGCACTGCCTTCGCTCTGGGCGCTGACGTCCAGCACTGACTTCGCACTGCATGCTGAGATTCAGAATAGCCCTTGCCCTGTGATGTTCTTGCAGGTTGGTTTCCGCACTGCCCTAGCACTGCGGTCTGAGTTTCAGCACAGCCCTCACACTGTGGGCTGAGTTTCAACACTGCCCTTGCACTGCTCTGGACTGCAGGCTGAGTTTGAGCACTGCCCTTGCACTGCGGGTTGAGATTCAGCACTGCCCTCGCTCTGCACTGCACCGCACGCTGAGTTTCAACACTGCTCTCGCACTGCACTGGCATTATGCTGCACTGCAATGCATGCTGAAATTCAGCAATTTTCTGCACTGCACTGGGGCTAAGTTTCAGCACAGCCCTGACACTGCACTGGGGGCTGAGTTTCAGCACCTCCCTTGCACTGCGGGTTGAGATTCAGCACTGCCCTTGCACTGCGGGCTGAGTTTTAGCACTGCCCTCGCACTGCGGGCTGAGATTCAGCACGGCCATCGCACTGCGTGCTGAGATCCAGCACTGCCCTCGCAGTGCACTACACCGCAGGCTGAGTTTCAACACTGCTCTCGCACTGCACTGCCGTCATGCTACATTGCAATGCATGCTTAAATTCAGCGATTTTCAGCATTGCCCTTGCTCCGTGGACTGATGTTCAGCACTGTCCTCACTCCATGGGCTGAGGTCCAGCACTGTTCTTGCACTGGGGGCTGAGGTTCAGCACTGCCGTCGCACTGGGGGCTGAGGTTCAGTACTGCCCTCACACCTCAGGCTGAGGTTCAGCACTGCCCTCGCACTGCGGGCTGAGAATGAGCACTGCCCTCATGCCGTTTGCTGAGATTCAGTCGTGCACTGCACTTCGGGCTGAGATTCAGCATTGCTCTCGCACAGCAGTCACATTGTAGTGCACTGCGGGCTGAGTTACTTCTCTTTCCTCACCCTGTGTGCTGAGTTTCAGCACTGCCTTCACACTGCAGGCTGAGTTTCAGCAATGCCCTTGCACTGCGGGCTGAGTTTCAGCACTGCCTTTGCACTGTGGGCTGGGTTTCAGCACTGCCCTCGCACTGTGTGCTGAGATTCAGCACTGCCCTCGTATTGCGGGCTGACGTCCAGCACTGCCCTCACAACGGGGGCTGAGGTCAAGCATCGCCCTCGCTCCCCGGGCTGAGGTCCAGCACTGGTCTCGCACCAGGGGCTGAGTTCACCACCGCCCTTGCTCCGCGAGCTGAGGTCCATCACTGCCCTCGCGCCGCAGGCTGAGGTTCAGCACAGTCCTTGCTCCGCGCGCTGAGGTTAAGCATTGCCCTCACACTGTGGGTTGAGTTTCAACACTGCCCTTGCACTGCTCGGAACTGCGGGCTGAGTTTCAGCGCTGCCCTCGCACCGGGGTCTGAGTTTCAGCACTGCCCTCGCTCTGGGTGCTGACGTCCAGCACTGACCTCTCACTGCGGGCTGAGATTCAGAACGGCCCTCGCACTGTGATGTTCTTGCAAGTTGTTTTCAGCACTGTCCTCGTACTGCGTGCTGAGTTTCAGCAATGCTCTCGCTCTGCGGGCTGTGATTCAGCATTGCCTTTGCACGGTGGACTGAGATTCAGCACTGCCCTCGCACTGCACTGCACTGCGGGCTGATTCCTGCACATTTATTGCACCATGGGCTGAGATTCAGCACTGCCCTCGCACTGTGGGCTGAGATTCAGCACAGCCCTCGCACTGCACTGCACTGCGGGCTGAGTTTCAGCACTTCCCTCGCACTGCGGGCTGAGATTCAGCACGGCCATCGCACTGTGTGCTGAGATTCAGCACTGCCCTCGCACTGTGGGCTGAGATACAGCTCTGCCCTCGCACTGCGGGCTGTGTTTCAGCACAGCCCTCACACTGTGGGCTGAGTTGCAACACTGCTCTCGCACTGTACTGCCGTCATGCTGCACTGCAATGCATGCTGAAATTCAGCAATTTTCTACACTGCATTGGGGCTGAGTTTCAGCACCTCCCTCGCACTGCGGGTTGAGACTCAGAACTGCCCTTGCACTGTATGAAATGCAGGCTGAGTTTCAGCAATGCCTTCGGACCGCGGGCTGAGTTTCAACAGTGCCCTTGTTCTGCACTGAACCGCAGGCTGAGTTTCAGCACTGAGCTCGCACTGCACTGCTGTCATGCTGCACTGCAATGCATGGTGAAATTCAACAATTTTCAGCATTGCCTTGCTCCGTGGGCTGTGGACCAGCACTGTCCTCACTCTGTGGGCTGAGCTCCAGCACTGTCCTCGCACTGGGTGCTGAGGTTCAGCACTGCCCTCACACCTCGGGCTGAGGTTCAGCACTGCATTCGCACTGCGGGCTGAGAATGAGCACTGCCTTCGTGCCGCGGGCTGAGATTCAGTAGTGCACTGCACTTCGGGCTGAGTTTCAGCATTGCTCTCGCACAGCAGTCACATTGTATTGCACTGCGGGCAGAGTTACTGCCCTTTCCTCACCCTGAGTGCTGAGTTTCAGCAATGCCCTTGCTTTGCGGGCTGAGTTTCAGCACTGCCTTCACACTGAGGGCTGAGTTTCAGCACTGCCCTCGCACTGTGTGCTGAGATTCAGCACTGCCCTCGTATTGCGGGCTGAGGTCCAGCACTGCCCTCACAATGGGGGCTGAGGTCAAGCATCACCCTTGCTCCCCGGGCTGAGGTCCAGCACTACCCTCACACCAGAGGCTGAAGTTCAGCACGGCCCTTGCACCGCGGGCTGATGTTCAGCACTGTCCTCACACCAGAGGCTGAAGTTCACCACTGCCCTCGCTCTGCGAGCTGAGATCCAGCACTGCCCTCGCACCGCAGGCTGAGGTTCAGCACGCCCATTGCACCGCGGGCTGAGGTTCAGCACTGTCCTTGCCTCGCGCGCTGTGGTTCAGCATTGCCCCCACACTGTGGGCTGAGTTTCAACACTGCCCTTGCATTGCTCGGAACTGTGGGCTGAGTTTCAGCACTGCCCTCGCACTGGGGGCTGAGTTTCAGCACTGCCCTCGATCTGGGCGCTGAGGTCCAGCACTGACCTCGCACTGCGGGCTGAGATTCAGAACTGCCCTTGCACTGTGGGCTGAGTTTCAACACTGCCCTTGCACTGCTCTGAACTGCGGGCTGAGATTCAGAACTGCCCTTGCACTGTGGGCTGAGTTTCAACACTGACCTTGCACTGCTCTGAATTGTGGGCTGAGTTTCGGTACTGCCCTTGCACTGGGGGCTGAGTTTCAGCACTGCCCTCGCACTGCGGGTTGAGATTCAGCACTGCCCTCACTCTGCACTGCACCACACGCTGAGTTTTAAGACTGCTCTCACACTGCAGTGCCATTATGCTGCACTGCAATGCATGCTGAAATTCAGCAATTTTCTACACTGCACCTGGGCTGAGTTCCAGCACAGCCCTGAGTCTGCACTGGGGGCTGAGTTTCAGCACCTCCCTTGCTCTGCTGGTTGAGATTCTGCACTGCCCTTGCACCGCATGAACTGCGGACTGAGTTTCAGCAATGCCTTTGGACCGAGGGCTGAGATTCAACAGTGCCCTCATTCTGCACTGAACCGCAGGCTGAGTTTCAACACTGCTCTCGCCCTGCACTTCCGTCATGCTACACTGCAATGCATGCTGAAATTCAGCGATTTTCAGCATTGCCCTTGCTCCGTGGGCTGATGTCCAGCACTGTCCTCGCACCGGGGGCTGAGGTTCAGCACTGCCCTCGCACTGGGTGCTGAGGTTCAGCACGGTCCTCACACTTCAGGCTGAGGTTCAGCACTGCCCTCGCACTGTGGGCTGAGTTACTGACCTTTCCTGCACCGTGTGCTGAGTTTCAACACTGACCTCGCACTGTGCTGCACCGCAGGCTGAGTGTCAGCACTGCCCTCACACTGCGGGCTGAGTTGCAGTACAGCCCTCGCTCGGTGGGCTGACGTCCAGCACTGTCCTCGCAATAGGGGCTGAGTTTCAGCACTGCCCTCGCACTGCGGGCTGGGTTTCAGCACTGCCCTCACACTGGGGGCTGAGGTCCAGCACTGCCTTTGCACCACATGCTGAGGTTCAGCACTGCTGTCGCACCGCGGGCTGAGGTCCAGCACTGCCCTCTCACTGCAGGCTGAGATTCAGCACTGCCCTCGCACCACATGCTGAGGTTCAGCACTGTGCTTGAAACACGGGCTGAGGGTCCGCACTTTGCTCGCACTGCGGGCTGAGATTCAGCACTGCCCTCGCACTGCGGGCTGAGTTTCAGCACTGCCCTCGCACTGTGGGCTGAGTTCCAGCACAGCCCTCGCTCCGTGGGCTGAGGTCGAGCACTGTCCTCATACTGGGGGCTGAGGTTCAGCACTGCCCTCACACCACATGCTGAGGGTTAGCACTGCGCTTGCACTGCGGGCTGAGTTTCAGCACTGCCCTCGCACTGCAGGCTGAATTTCAGCACTGCCCTTGCACAGCGGGCTGAGATTCAGCAGTGAATTGCACTTCAGACTTAGTTTCAGCATTGCTGTCGCACAGCATTCACAGTTTACTGCACAGCAGGCTGAGTTACTGACCTTTCCTGCACCGTGTGCTGAGTTTCAACACTGACCTCGCACTGTGCTGCACTGCAGGCTGAGTTTCAGCACTGCCCTCGCACTGCGGGCTGAGTTGCAGTACAGCCCTCGCTCGGTGGGCTGACGTCCAGCACTGTCCTCGCACCGCCTGCTGAGGTTCAGCACTGCCCTCGCACTACTGGCTGAGTTTCAGCACTGCACTCGCACTGCGGGCTGAGGTTACGCACTGCCCTCACACTACTGGCTGAGTTTCAGCACTGACCTCGCACTACTGGCTGAGTTTCAGCACTGCCCTCGCACTGCGGGCTGGGTTTCAGCACTGCCCTCACACTGGGGGCTGAGGTCCAGCACTGCCTTTGCACCACATGCTGAGGTTCAGTACTGCTGTCGCACCGCGGGCTGAGTTTCATCACTGCCCTCGTTCTGCGGGCTGGGTTTCAGCACAGCCCTCGCACTGTGGGCTGAGATTCAGCCCTGCCCTCGCTCCGCGGTTTGAGGTCCATCACTGCCCTCACTCAGCGGGCTAAGGTCCAGCACTGACCTTGCACCGGGGGCTGAGGTTCAGCATTGCCCTCTCACCGCAGCCTGAGGTCCAACAATATCCTCGCACTCAGGGCTGAGGTTCAGCACTGCCCTTGCACTGCGGGCTGAGGTTCAGCACTGCCCTCTCACCGCGGGCTGAGGTTCAGCACTGCCCTTGCACTGTGGGCTGAGTTCCAGCACTTTCCTCACACAGCAGGCTGAGATTCAGCACAGCCCTCGCACCGCGGGGTGAGATTCAGTACTGCCCTCTCACTGCAGGCTGAGTTTCAGCACTGCCCTCGCACTGCAGGCTGAGTTTCAGCACTGCCCTCGCACTGCGGGCTGAGTTGCAGTACAGCCCTCGCTCGGTGGGCTGACGTCCAGCACTGTCCTCGCAATAGGGGCTGAGGTTCAGCACTGCCCTCGCACTGCGGGCTGAGTTTCATCACTGCCGTCGTTCTGCGGGCTGGGTTTCAGCACAGCCCTCGCACTATGTGCTGAGATTCAGCCCTGCCCTCGCTCCGCGGGTTGATGTCCAGCACTTCCCTCGCTCTGCGGGCTAAGGTCCAGCACTGACCTTGCACCGGGTGCTGTGTTTTAGCAATGCCTTTGCATTTCGGGCTGGGTTTCAGCACTGTCCTCGCACAGTGGGCTGAGATTCCGCACTGCCCTCGCACTGCAGGCTGAGTTTTAGCACTGAACTCACACTACTGGCTGAGTTTCAGCACTGCCCTCGCACTGCGGGCTGAGTTTCAGCACTGCCCTCGCACTGCGGGCTGGGTTTCAGCACTGCCCTCGCACTGCGGGCTGGGTTTCAGCACTGCCCTCACACTGGGGGCTGAGGTCCAGCACTGCATTTGCACCACATGCTGAGGTTCAGCACTGCTGTCGCACCGCGGGCTGAGTTTCATCACTGCCCTCGTTCTGCGGGCTGGGTTTCAGCACAGCCCTCGCACTGTGGGCTGAGATTCAGCCCTGCCCTCGCTCCGCGGTTTGAGGTCCATCACTGCCCTCGCTCAGCGGGCTGAGGTCCAGCACTGGCCTTGCACCGGGGGCTGAGGTTCAGCATTGCCCTCTCACCGCAGCCTGAGGTCCAACAATATCCTCGCACTCAGGGCTGAGGTTCAGCACTGCCCTTGCACTGCGGGCTGAGGTTCAGCACTGCCCTCTCACCGCGGGCTGAGGTTCAGCACTGCCCTTGCACTGTGGGCTGAGTTCCAGCACTTTCCTCACACAGCAGGCTGAGATTCAGCACAGCCCTCGCACCGCGGGGTGAGATTCAGTACTGCCCTCTCACTGCAGGCTGAGTTTCAGCACTGCCCTCGCACTGCGGGCTGAGTTTCAGCACTGCCCTCGCACTGCGGGCTGAGTTGCAGTACAGCCCTCGCTTGGTGGGCTGACGTCCAGCACTGTCCTCGCAATAGGGGCTGAGGTTCAGCACTGCCCTCGCACTGCGGGCTGAGGTTCAGCACTGCCGTCGCATCGTGGGCTGATGTTCAGCACTGCACTCGCACTGCGGGCTGAGTTTCTTCACTGCCGTCGTTCTGCGGGCTGGGTTTCAGCACAGCCCTCACACTATGTGCTGAGATTCAGCCCTGCCCTCGTTCCGCGGGTTGATGTCCAGCACTTCCCTCGCTCTGCGGGCTAAGGTCCAGCACTGACCTTGCACCGGGTGCTGTGTTTTAGCAATGCCTTTGCATTTCGGGCTGGGTTTCAGCACTGTCCTCGCACAGTGGGCTGAGATTCCGCACTGCCCTCGCACTGCAGGCTGAGTTTTAGCACTGACCTCACACTACTGGCTGAGTTTCAGCACTGCCCTCGCACTGCGGGCTGAGTTTCAGCACTGCCCTCGCACTGCGGGCTGGGTTTCAGCACTGCCCTCGCACTGCGGGCTGAGATTCAGCCCTGCCCTCGCACTGTGGGCTGAGTTCCAGCACTTCCCTCACACCGGGGGCTAAGTTCCAGCACTTCCCTCACATCGGGGGCTAGGTTTCAGCACTGCCCTTGCACTGTGGGCTAAGTTTCAGCACTACCCTTGCACTGCGGGCTGAGTTTCAGCACTGCACTTGCTCTGCGGGTTGAGATTCTGCACTGCCCTTGCACTGCATTGAACTGCGGGCTGAGTTTCAGCAATGCCGTTGGATCGCGGGCTGAGATTCAACAGTGCCCTCATTCTGCACTGAACAGCAGGCTGAGTTTCAACACTGCTCTCGCACTGCACTGCCGTCATGCTGCACAGCAATGCATGCTGAAATTCAGCAATTTTTTACACTGCACTGGGGCTGAGTTTCAGCACTGCCCTGACACTGCGGGTTGAGACTCAGCAATGCCCTTCCACTGCATTGAACTGCGGCTGAGTTTCAGCAATGCCTTCGGACCGCGGTCTGAGTTTCAACGGTGCCCTCGTTCTGCACTGAACAGCAGCCTGAGTTTCAGCACTTCCCTCGCACTGCGGGCTGAGATTCAGCATGGCCATCGCACTGTGTGCTGAGATTCAGCACTGCTCTTGTACTGTGGGCTGAGATACAGCTCTGCCCTCGCACTGCGGGCTGAGTTTCAACACTGCCCTTGCACTGCTCTGAATTGCGGGCTGAGTTTCAGTACTGCCCTTGCACTGGGGGCTGGGTTTCAGCACTGCCCTCGCACTGCGGGTTGAGATTCAGCACTGCCCTCGCTCTGCACTGCACCACACGCTGAGTTTCAACACTGCTCTTGCACTGCACTGCCATTATGCTGCACTGCAATGCATGCTGAAATTCAGCAATTTTCTACACTGCACTGGGGCTGAGTTTCAGCACAGCCCTGACTCTGCACTGGGGGCCGAGTTTCAGCACCTCCCTTGCTCTGCGGGTTGAGATTCAGCGCTGCCCTTGCACTGCATGAACTGCGGGCTGAGTTTCAGCAATGCCTTTGGACCGCGGGCTGATATTCAACAGTGCCCTCATTCTGCACTGAACCACAGGCTGAATTTCAACACTGCTCTCGCCCTGCACTGCCGTCATGCTACACTGCAATGCATGCTGAAATTCAGTGATTTTCAGCATTGCCCTTGCTCTGTGGGCTGAGGTCCAGCACTGTCCTCGCACTGGGGGCTGAGGTTCAGCACTGCCCTCGCACTGGGTGCTGAGGTTCAGCACGGCCCTCACACCTAAGGCTGAGGTCCAGCACTGCCCTCGCACCGCAGGCTGAGGTTCAGCACGGCCCTTGCACCGCGGGCTGAGTTTAATTACTGAGGTTTAGCATTGCCCTCACACTGTGGGCTGAGTTTAAACACTGCCCTTGCACTGCTCGGAACTGTGGGCTGAGTTTCAGCACTGCCCTCGCTCTGGGCGCTGACGTCCAGCACTGACCTCGCACTGTGGGCTGAGATTCAGAGAAGCCCTTGCACTGTGATGTTCTTGCAGGTTGGTCTCAGCACTGCCCTCGTAGTGCGGGCTGAATTTCAGCAATACTCTCGCACTGCGGGCTGAGATTCAGCACTGCCCTTGCACCGTGGGCTGAGATTCAGCACTGCCCTCGCACTGAACTGCACTGCGGGCTGATTCCTGCACATTTATTGCACCATGGGCTGAGATTCAGCACTGCCCTCGCACTGTGGGCTGAGATTCAGCACAGCCCTCGCACTGCACTGCACTGCGGGCTGAGTTTCAGCACTTCCCTCGCACTGCGGGCTGAGATTCAGCACGGCCATCGCACTGCGGGCTGGGTTTCAGCACTGCCCTCACACTGGGGGCTGAGGTCCAGCACTGCCTTTGCACCACATGCTGAGGTTCAGCACTGCTGTCGCACCGCGGGCTGAGGTCCAGCACTGCCCTTTCACCGCAGGCTGAGATTCAGCACTGCCCTCGCACCACATGCTGAGGTTCAGCACTGTGCTTGAATCACTGGCTGAGGGTCCGCACTTTGCTCGCACTGTGGGCTGAGTTCCAGCACAGCCCTCGCTCCCTGGGCTGAG
The DNA here is from genome assembly GCF_017639515.1 of Carcharodon carcharias. Classification (NCBI taxonomy): domain Eukaryota; kingdom Metazoa; phylum Chordata; class Chondrichthyes; order Lamniformes; family Lamnidae; genus Carcharodon; species Carcharodon carcharias. Next base: position 24,918,729 of record NC_054483.1, on the reverse strand, counting down.
GTCGAGCACTGTCCTCATACTGGGGGCTGAGGTTCAGCACTGCCCTCTCACCGCGGGCTGAGATTCAGCACTGCCCTCACACCACATGCTGAGGGTTAGCACTGCGCTTGCACTGCGGGCTGAGTTTCAGCACTGCCCTCGCACTGCAGGCTGAATTTCAGCACTGCCCTTGCACAGCGGGCTGAGATTCAGCAGTGAATTGCACTTCAGACTCAGTTTCAGCATTGCTCTCGCACAGCATTCACAGTTTACTGCACAGCAGGCTGAGTTACTGACCTTTCCTGCACCGTGTGCTGAGTTTCAACACTGACCTCGCACTGTGCTGCACTGCAGGCTGAGTTTCAGCACTGCCCTCGCACTGCGGGCTGAGTTGCAGTACAGCCCTCGCTCGGTGGGCTGACGTCCAGCACTGTCCTCGCACCGCCTGCTGAGGTTCAGCACTGCCCTCGCACTACTGGCTAAGTTTCAGCACTGCACTCGCACTGCGGGCTGAGGTTACGCACTGCCCTCACACTACTGGCTGAGTTTCAGCACTGACCTCGCACTACTGGCTGAGTTTCAGCACTGCCCTCGCACTGTGGGCTGGGTTTCAGCACTGCCCTCACACTGGGGACTGAGGTCCAGCACTGCCTTTGCACCACATGCTGAGGTTCAGCACTGCTGTCGCACCGCGGGCTGAGTTTCATCACTGCCCTCGTTCTGCGGGCTGGGTTTCAGCACAGCCCTCGCACTGTGGGCTGAGATTCAGCCCTGCCCTCGCTCCGCGGTTTGAGGTCCATCACTGCCCTCGCTCTGCGGGCTGAGGTCCAGCACTGACCTTGCACCGGGGGCTGAGGTTCAGCATTGCCCTCTCACCGCAGCCTGAGGTCCAACAATATCCTCGCACTCAGGGCTGAGGTTCAGCACTGCCCTTGCACTGCGGGCTGAGGTTCAGCACTGCCCTCTCACCGCGGGCTGAGGTTCAGCACTGCCCTTGCACTGTGGGCTGAGTTCCAGCACTTTCCTCACACAGCAGGCTGAGATTCAGCACAGCCCTCGCACCGCGGGGTGAGATTCAGTACTGCCCTCTCACTGCAGGCTGAGTTTCAGCACTGCCCTCGCACTGCGGGCTGAGTTTCAGCACAGCCCTCGCACTATGTGCTGAGATTCAGCCCTGCCCTCGCTCCGCGGGTTGATGTCCAGCACTTCCCTCGCTCTGCGGGCTAAGGTCCAGCACTGACCTTGCACCGGGTGCTGTGTTTTAGCACTGCCTTTGCATTTCGGGCTGGGTTTCAGCACTGTCCTCGCACAGTGAGCTGAGATTCCGCACAGCCCTCGCACTGCAGGCTGAGTTTTAGCACTGTCCTCACACTACTGGCTGAGTTTCAGCACAGCCCTCGCACTGCGGGCTGAGTTTCAGCACTGCCCTCGCACTGCGGGCTGGGTTTCAGCACTGCCCTCACACTGGGGGCTGAGGTCCAGCACTGCCTTTGCACCACATGCTGAGGTTCAGCACTGCTGTCGCACCGCGGGCTGAGGTTCAGCACTGCCCTCGCACCACATGCTGAGGTTCCGCACTGCCCTCGCACTGCGGGCTGAGTTTCAGCACTGACCTCGCACTACTGGCTGAGTTTCAGCACTGCCCTCGCACTGCGGGCTGAGTTTCAGCACTGCCCTCGCACTGCGGGCTGGGTTTCAGCACTGCCCTCACACTGGGGGCTGAGGTCCAGCACTGCCTTTGCACCACATGCTGAGGTTCAGCACTGCTGTCGCACCGCGGGCTGAGGTTCAGCATTGCCCTCTCACCGCAGCCTGAGGTCCAGAGATATCCTCGCACTCAGGGCTGATGTTCAGCACTGCCCTCGCACCGCGGGCTGAGTTTCAGCACTGCCCTCGCACCGCGGGGTGAGTTTCAGCACTGCCCTCGCACTGTGGGCTGAGTTCCAGCACTGTCCACATACTGGGGGCTGAGGTTCAGCACTGCCCTCGCACTGGGGCTGAGGTTCAGCACTGCCCTCGCACTGGGTGCTGAGGTTCAGCATGGCCCTCACACCTCAGGCTTAGGTCCAGCACTGCCCTCGCACCGCAGGTTGAGGTTCAGCTCGGCCTTTGCACCGCGGGCTGAGGTTAAGTACAGTCCTTGCTCCACGCACTGAGGTTTAGCATTGCCCTCACACTGTGGATTGGGTTTCAACACTGCCCTTGCACTGCTCGGAACTGTGGGCTGAGTTTCAGCGCTGCCCTCGCACCGGGAGCTGAGTTTCAGCACTGCCTTCGCTCTGGGCGCTGACGTCCAGCACTGACTTCGCACTGCGTGCTGAGATTCAGAATAGCCCTTGCACTGTGATGTTCTTGCAGGTTGGTTTCCGCACTGCCCTAGCACTGTGGTCTGAGTTTCAGCACAGCCCTCACACTGTGGGCTGAGTTTCAACACTGCCCTTGCACTGCTCTGGACTGCGGGCTGAGTTTCAGCACTGCCCTTGCACTGCAGGTTGAGATTCAGCACTGCCCTCGCTCTGCACTGCACCGCACGCTGAGTTTCAGCACTGCTCTCGCACTGCACTGCCATTATGCTGCACTGCAATGCATGCTGAAATTCAGCAATTTTCTGCACTGCACTGGGGCTAAGTTTCAGCACAGCCCTGACACTGCACTGGGGGCTGAGTTTCAGCACCTCCCTTGCACTGCGGGTTGAGATTCAGCACTGCCCTTGCACTGCGGGCTGAGTTTTAGCACTGCCCTCGCACTGCGGGCTGAGATTCAGCACGGCCATCGCACTGCGTGCTGAGATCCAGCACTGCCCTCGCTCTGCACTGCACCGCAGGCTGAGTTTCAACACTGCTCTCGCACTGCACTGCCGTCATGCTACATTGCAATGCATGCTTAAATTCAGCGATTTTCAGCATTGCCCTTGCTCCGTGGACTGATGTTCAGCACTGTCCTCACTCCATGGGCTGAGGTCCAGCACTGTTCTTGCACTGGGGGCTGAGGTTCAGCACTGCCGTCGCACTGGGGGCTGAGGTTCAGTACTGCCCTCACACCTCGGGCTGAGGTTCAGCACTGCCCTCGCACTGCGGGCTGAGAATGAGCACTGCCCTCATGCCGTTTGCTGAGATTCAGTCGTGCACTGCACTTCGGGCTGAGATTCAGCATTGCTCTCGCACAGCAGTCACATTGTAGTGCACTGCGGGCTGAGTTACTTCTCTTTCCTCACCCTGTGTGCTGAGTTTCAGCACTGCCTTCACACTGCAGGCTGAGTTTCAGCAATGCCCTTGCACTGCGGGCTGAGATTCAGCAGTGAATTGCACTTCAGACTCAGTTTCAGCATTGCTCTCGCACAGCATTCACAGTTTACTGCACAGCAGGCTGAGTTACTGACCTTTCCTGCACCGTGTGCTGAGTTTCAACACTGACCTCGCACTGTGCTGCACTGCAGGCTGAGTTTCAGCACTGCCCTCGCACTGCGGGCTGAGTTGCAGTACAGCCCTCGCTCGGTGGGCTGACGTCCAGCACTGTCCTCGCACCGCCTGCTGAGGTTCAGCACTGCCCTCGCACTACTGGCTAAGTTTCAGCACTGCACTCGCACTGCGGGCTGAGGTTACGCACTGCCCTCACACTACTGGCTGAGTTTCAGCACTGACCTCGCACTACTGGCTGAGTTTCAGCACTGCCCTCGCACTGCGGGCTGGGTTTCAGCACTGCCCTCACACTGGGGACTGAGGTCCAGCACTGCCTTTGCACCACATGCTGAGGTTCAGCACTGCTGTCGCACCGCGGGCTGAGTTTCATCACTGCCCTCGTTCTGCGGGCTGGGTTTCAGCACAGCCCTCGCACTGTGGGCTGAGATTCAGCCCTGCCCTCGCTCCGCGGTTTGAGGTCCATCACTGCCCTCGCTCTGCGGGCTGAGGTCCAGCACTGACCTTGCACCGGGGGCTGAGGTTCAGCATTGCCCTCTCACCGCAGCCTGAGGTCCAACAATATCCTCGCACTCAGGGCTGAGGTTCAGCACTGCCCTTGCACTGCGGGCTGAGGTTCAGCACTGCCCTCTCACCGCGGGCTGAGGTTCAGCACTGCCCTTGCACTGTGGGCTGAGTTCCAGCACTTTCCTCACACAGCAGGCTGAGATTCAGCACAGCCCTCGCACCGCGGGGTGAGATTCAGTACTGCCCTCTCACTGCAGGCTGAGTTTCAGCACTGCCCTCGCACTGCGGGCTGAGTTTCAGCACTGCCCTCGCACTGCGGGCTGAGTTGCAGTACAGCCCTCGCTCGGTGGGCTGACGTCCAGCACTGTCCTCGCAATAGGGGCTGAGGTTCAGCACTGCCCTCGCACTGCAGGCTGAGGTTCAGCACTGCCGTCGCATCGTGGGCTGATGTTCAGCACTGCACTCGCACTGCGGGCTGAGTTTCATCACTGCCGTCGTTCTGCGGGCTGGGTTTCAGCACAGCCCTCGCACTATGTGCTGAGATTCAGCCCTGCCCTCGCTCCGCGGGTTGATGTCCAGCACTTCCCTCGCTCTGCGGGCTAAGGTCCAGCACTGACCTTGCACCGGGTGCTGTGTTTTAGCACTGCCTTTGCATTTCGGGCTGGGTTTCAGCACTGTCCTCGCACAGTGAGCTGAGATTCCGCACTGCCCTCGCACTGCAGGCTGAGTTTTAGCACTGACCTCACACTACTGGCTGAGTTTCAGCACTGCCCTCGCACTGCGGGCTGAGTTTCAGCACTGCCCTCGCACTGCGGGCTGGGTTTCAGCACTGCCCTCACACTGGGGGCTGAGGTCCAGCACTGCCTTTGCACCACATGCTGAGGTTCAGCACTGCTGTCGCACCGCGGGCTGAGGTTCAGCACTGCCCTCGCACCACATGCTGAGGTTCCGCACTGCCCTCGCACTGCGGGCTGGGTTTCAGCACTGCCCTCACACTGGGGGCTGAGGTCCAGCACTGCCTTTGCACCACATGCTGAGGTTCAGCACTGCTGTCGCACCGCGGGCTGAGGTTCAGCATTGCCCTCTCACCGCAGCCTGAGGTCCAGAGATATCCTCGCACTCAGGGCTGATGTTCAGCACTGCCCTCGCACCGCGGGCTGAGTTTCAGCACTGCCCTCGCACCGCGGGGTGAGTTTCAGCACTGCCCTCGCACTGTGGGCTGAGTTCCAGCACTGCCCACATACTGGGGGCTGAGGTTCAGCACTGCCCTCGCACTGGGGCTGAGGTTCAGCACTGCCCTCGCACTGGGTGCTGAGGTTCAGCATGGCCCTCACACCTCAGGCTTAGGTCCAGCACTGCCCTCGCACCGCAGGTTGAGGTTCAGCTCGGCCTTTGCACCGCGGGCTGAGGTTAAGTACAGTCCTTGCTCCACGCACTGAGGTTTAGCATTGCCCTCACACTGTGGATTGGGTTTCAACACTGCCCTTGCACTGCTCGGAACTGTGGGCTGAGTTTCAGCGCTGCCCTCGCACCGGGAGCTGAGTTTCAGCACTGCCTTCGCTCTGGGCGCTGACGTCCAGCACTGACTTCGCACTGCGTGCTGAGATTCAGAATAGCCCTTGCACTGTGATGTTCTTGCAGGTTGGTTTCCGCACTGCCCTAGCACTGCGGTCTGAGTTTCAGCACAGCCCTCACACTGTGGGCTGAGTTTCAACACTGCCCTTGCACTGCTCTGGACTGCGGGCTGAGTTTCAGCACTGCCCTTGCACTGCAGGTTGAGATTCAGCACTGCCCTCGCTCTGCACTGCACCGCACGCTGAGTTTCAGCACTGCTCTCGCACTGCACTGCCATTATGCTGCACTGCAATGCATGCTGAAATTCAGCAATTTTCTGCACTGCACTGGGGCTAAGTTTCAGCACAGCCCTGACACTGCACTGGGGGCTGAGTTTCAGCACCTCCCTTGCACTGCGGGTTGAGATTCAGCACTGCCCTTGCACTGCGGGCTGAGTTTTAGCACTGCCCTCGCACTGCGGGCTGAGATTCAGCACGGCCATCGCACTGCGTGCTGAGATCCAGCACTGCCCTCGCTCTGCACTGCACCGCAGGCTGAGTTTCAACACTGCTCTCGCACTGCACTGCCGTCATGCTACATTGCAATGCATGCTTAAATTCAGCGATTTTCAGCATTGCCCTTGCTCCGTGGACTGATGTTCAGCACTGTCCTCACTCCATGGGCTGAGGTCCAGCACTGTTCTTGCACTGGGGGCTGAGGTTCAGCACTGCCGTCGCACTGGGGGCTGAGGTTCAGTACTGCCCTCACACCTCGGGCTGAGGTTCAGCACTGCCCTCGCACTGCGGGCTGAGAATGAGCACTGCCCTCATGCCGTTTGCTGAGATTCAGTCGTGCACTGCACTTCGGGCTGAGATTCAGCATTGCTCTCGCACAGCAGTCACATTGTAGTGCACTGCGGGCTGAGTTACTTCTCTTTCCTCACCCTGTGTGCTGAGTTTCAGCACTGCCTTCACACTGCAGGCTGAGTTTCAGCAATGCCCTTGCACTGCGGGCTGAGTTTCAGCACTGCCTTTGCACTGTGGGCTGGGTTTCAGCACTGCCCTCGCACTGTGTGCTGAGATTCAGCACTGCCCTCGGACTTTGGGCAGAGTTTTAGCACTGCCCTCACACTGCGGGCTGAGATTCAGCCCTGCCCTCGCACTGTGGGCTGAGTTTCAGCCCTGCCCTCGCACTGTGGGCTGAGTTCCAGCACTTCCCTCACACCGGGGGCTAGGTTCCAGCACTTCCCTCACATCGGGGGCTAAGTTTCAGCACTGCCCTTGCACTGTGGGCTGAGTTTCAGCACTACCCTTGCACTGCGGGCTGAGTTTCAGCACTGCACTTGCTCTGCGGGTTGAGATTCTGCACTGCCCTTGCACTGCATTGAACTGCGGGCTGAGTTTCAGCAATGCCGTTGGATCGCGGGCTGAGATTCAACAGTGCCCTCATTCTGCACTGAACAGCAGGCTGAGTTTCAACACTGCTCTCGCACTGCACTGCCGTCATGCTGCACAGCAATGCATGCTGAAATTCAGCAATTTTTTACACTGCACTGGGGCTGAGTTTCAGCACTGCCCTGACACTGCGGGTTGAGACTCAGCAATGCCCTTCCACTGCATTGAATTGCGGCTGAGTTTCAGCAATGCCTTCGGACCGCGGTCTGAGTTTCAACGGTGCCCTCGTTCTGCACTGAACAGCAGCCTGAGTTTCAGCACTTCCCTCGCACTGCGGGCTGAGATTCAGCATGGCCATCGCACTGTGTGCTGAGATTCAGCACTGCTCTTGTACTGTGGGCTGAGATACAGCTCTGCCCTCGCACTGCGGGCTGAGTTTCAGCACAGCCCTTACACTGTGGGCTGAGTTTCAACACTGCCCTTGCACTGCTCTGAATTGCGGGCTGAGTTTCAGTACTGCCCTTGCACTGAGGGCTGGGTTTCAGCACTGCCCTCGCACTGCGGGTTGAGATTCAGCACTGCCCTCGCTCTGCACTGCACCACACGCTGAGTTTCAACACTGCTCTTGCACTGCACTGCCATTATGCTGCACTGCAATGCATGCTGAAATTCAGCAATTTTCTACACTGCGCTGGGGCTGAGTTTCAGCACAGCCCTGACTCTGCACTGGGGGCTGAGTTTCAGCAACTCCCTTGCTCTGCGGGTTGAGATTCAGCACTGCCCTTGCACTGCATGAACTGCGGGCTGAGTTTCAGCAATGCCTTTGGACCGCGGGCTGATATTCAACAGTGCCCTCATTCTGCACTGAACCACAGGCTGAATTTCAACACTGCTCTCGCCCTGCACTGCCGTCATGCTACACTGCAATGCATGCTGAAATTCAGTGATTTTCAGCATTGCCCTTGCTCCGTGGGCTGAGGTCCAGCACTGTCCTCGCGCTGGGGGCTGAGGTTCAGCACTGCCCTCGCACTGGGTGCTGAGGTTCAGCACGCCCCTCACACCTAAGGCTGAGGTCCAGCACTGCCCTCGCACCGCAGGCTGAGGTTCAGCACGGCCCTTGCACCGCGGGCTGAGGTTAAGTACTGAGGTTTAGCATTGCCCTCACACTGTGGGCTGAGTTTAAACACTGCCCTTGCACTGCTCGGAACTGTGGGCTGGGTTTCAGTGCTGCCCTCGCACCAGGGGCTGAGTTTCAGCACTGCCCTCGCTCTGGGCGCTGACGTCCAGCACTGACCTCGCACTGTGGGCTGAGATTCAGAGAAGCCCTTGCACTGTGATGTTCTTGCAGGTTGGTCTCAGCACTGCCCTCGTACTGCGGGCTGAATTTCAGCAATACTCTCGCACTGCGGGCTGAGATTCAGCACTGCCCTTGCACCGTGGGCTGAGATTCAGCACTGCCCTCGCACTGCACTGCACTGCGGGCTGATTCCTGCACATTTATTGCACCATGGGCTGAGATTCAGCACTGCCCTCGCACTGTGGGCTGAGATTCAGCACAGCCCTCGCACTGCACTGCACTGCGGGCTGAGTTTCAGCACTTCCCTCGCACTGCGGGCTGAGATTCAGCACGGCCATCGCACTGTGTGCTGAGATTCAGCACTGCCCTCGCACTGTGGGCTGAGATACAGCTCTGCCCTCGCACTGCGGGCTGTGTTTCAGCACAGCCCTCACACTGTGGGCTGAGTTGCAACACTGCTCTCGCACTGTACTGCCGTCATGCTGCACTGCAATGCATGCTGAAATTCAGCAATTTTCTACACTGCATTGGGGCTGAGTTTCAGCACCTCCCTCGCACTGCGGGTTGAGACTCAGAACTGCCCTTGCACTGTATGAAATGCAGGCTGAGTTTCAGCAATGCCTTCGGACCGCGGTCTGAGTTTCAACAGTGCCCTTGTTCTGCACTGAACCGCAGGCTGAGTTTCAGCACTGAGCTCGCACTGCACTGCTGTCATGCTGCACTGCAATGCATGGTGAAATTCAACAATTTTCAGCATTGCCTTGCTCCGTGGGCTGAGGACCAGCACTGTCCTCACTCTGTGGGCTGAGCTCCAGCACTGTCCTCGCACTGGGTGCTGAGGTTCAGCACTGCCCTCACACCTCGGGCTGAGGTTCAGCACTGCATTCGCACTGCGGGCTGAGAATGAGCACTGCCTTCGTGCCGCGGGCTGAGATTCAGTAGTGCACTGCACTTCGGGCTGAGTTTCAGCATTGCTCTCGCACAGCAGTCACATTGTATTGCACTGCGGGCAGAGTTACTGCCCTTTCCTCACCCTGAGTGCTGAGTTTCAGCAATGCCCTTGCTTTGCGGGCTGAGTTTCAGCACTGCCTTCACACTGAGGGCTGAGTTTCGGCACTGCCCTCGCACTGTGTGCTGAGATTCAGCACTGCCCTCGTATTGCGGGCTGAGGTCCAGCACTGCCCTCACAATGGGGGCTGAGGTCAAGCATCGCCCTTGCTCCCCGGGCTGAGGTCCAGCACTACCCTCACACCAGAGGCTGAAGTTCAGCACGGCCCTTGCACCGCGGGCTGATGTTCAGCACTGTCCTCACACCAGAGGCTGAAGTTCACCACTGCCCTAGCTCTGCGAGCTGAGATCCAGCACTGCCCTCGCACCGCAGGCTGAGGTTCAGCACGCCCATTGCACCGCGGGCTGAGGTTCAGCACTGTCCTTGCCTCGCGCGCTGTGGTTCAGCATTGCCCTCACACTGTGGGCTGAGTTTCAACACTGCCCTTGCATTGCTCGGAACTGTGGGCTGCGTTTCAGCACTGCCCTCGCACTGCGGGTTGAGATTCAGCACTGCCCTCACTCTGCACTGCACCACACGCTGAGTTTCAAGACTGCTCTCACACTGCACTGCCATTATGCTGCACTGCAATACATGCTGAAATTCAGCAATTTTCTACACTGCACCTGGGCTGAGTTTCAGCACAGCCCTGAGTCTGCACTGGGGGCTGAGTTTCAGCACCTCCCTTGCTCTGCTGGTTGAGATTCAGCACTGCCCTTGCACCGCATGAACTGCGGACTGAGTTTCAGCAATGCCTTTGGACCGAGGGCTGAGATTCAACAGTGCCCTCATTCTGCACTGAACCGCAGGCTGAGTTTCAACACTGCTCTCGCCCTGCACTGCCGTCATGCTACACTGCAATGCGTGCTGAAATTCAGCGATTTTCAGCATTGCCCTTGCTCCGTGGGCTGATGTCCAGCACTGTCCTCGCACCGGGGGCTGAGGTTCAGCACTGCCCTCGCACTGTGGGCTGAGTTACTGACCTTTCCTGCACCGTGTGCTGAGTTTCAACACTGACCTCGCACTGTGCTGCACCGCAGGCTGAGTGTCAGCACTGCCCTCACACTGCGGGCTGAGTTGCAGTACAGCCCTCGCTCGGTGGGCTGACGTCTAGCACTGTCCTCGCAATAGGGGCTGAGTTTCAGCACTGCCCTCGCACTGCGGGCTGGGTTTCAGCACTGCCCTCACACTGGGGGCTGAGGTCCAGCACTGCCTTTGCACCACATGCTGAGGTTCAGCACTGCTGTCGCACCGCGGGCTGAGGTCCAGCACTGCCCTCTCACCGCAGGCTGAGATTCAGCACTGCCCTCGCACCACATGCTGAGTTTCAGCACTGTGCTTGAAACACGGGCTGAGGGTCCGCACTTTGCTCGCACTGCGGGCTGAGATTCAGCACTGCCCTCGCACTGCGGGCTGAGTTTCAGCACTGCCCTCGCACTGTGGGCTGAGTTCCAGCACATCCCTCGCTCCGTGGACTGAGGTCGAGCACTGTCCTCATACTGGGGGCTGAGGTTCAGCACTGCCCTCTCACCGCGGGCTGAGATTCAGCACTGCCCTCACACCACATGCTGAGGGTTAGCACTGCACTTGCACTGCGGGCTGAGTTTCAGCACTGCCCTCGCACTGCAGGCTGAATTTCAGCACTGCCCTTGCACAGCGGGCTGAGATTCAGCAGTGAATTGCACTTCAGACTTAGTTTCAGCATTGCTCTCGCACAGCATTCACAGTTTACTGCACAGCAGGCTGAGTTACTGACCTTTCCTGCACCGTGTGCTGAGTTTCAACACTGACCTCGCACTGTGCTGCACTGCAGGCTGAGTTTCAGCACTGCCCTCGCACTGCGGGCTGAGTTGCAGTACAGCCCTCGCTCGGTGGGCTGACGTCCAGCACTGTCCTCGCACCGCCTGCTGAGGTTCAGCACTGCCCTCGCACTACTGGCTGAGTTCCAGCACAGCCCTCGCTCCGTGGGCTGAGGTCCATCACTGTCCTCGCACTGGGGGCTGAGGTTCAGCACTGCCCTCGCACCGCATGCTGACGTTCAACACTGCCTTCTCACCGCAGGCTGAGATTCAGCACTGCCCTCACACCGCGGGCTGAGGTTCAGCACTGCCCTCGCACTGCGGGCTGAGTTTCAGCACTTTCCTCGCACTGTGGGCTGAGTTTCAGCACTGGCCTCGCACCGTGGGCTGAGGTTCAGCACTGCCCTCTCACCGCGGGCTGAGATTCAGCACTGCCCTCACACCACATGCTGAGGGTTAGCACTGCACTTGCACTGCGGGCTGAGTTTCAGCACTGCCCTCGCACTGCAGGCTGAATTTCAGCACTGCCCTTGCACAGCGGGCTGAGATTCAGCAGTGAATTGCACTTCAGACTTAGTTTCAGCATTGCTCTCGCACAGCATTCACAGTTTACTGCACAGCAGGCTGAGTTACTGACCTTTCCTGCACCGTGTGCTGAGTTTCAACACTGACCTCGCACTGTGCTGCACTGCAGGCTGAGTTTCAGCACTGCCCTCGCACTGCGGGCTGAGTTGCAGTACAGCCCTCGCTCGGTGGGCTGACGTCCAGCACTGTCCTCGCACCGCCTGCTGAGGTTCAGCACTGCCCTCGCACTACTGGCTGAGTTCCAGCACTGCACTCGCACTGCGGGCTGAGGTTACGCACTGCCCTCACACTACTGGCTGAGTTTCAGCACTGACCTCGCACTACTGGCTGAGTTTCAGCACTGCCCTCGCACTGCGGGCTGGGTTTCAGCACTGCCCTCACACTGGGGACTGAGGTCCAGCACTGCCTTTGCACCACATGCTGAGGTTCAGCACTGCTGTCGCACCGCGGGCTGAGGTCCAGCACTGCCCTCTCACCGCGGGCTGAGATTCAGCACTGCCCTCGCACCACATGCTGAGGTTCAGCACTATGCTTGAAACACGGGCTGAGGGTCCGCACTTTGCTCGCACTGTGGGCTGAGTTCCAGCACAGCCCTCGCTCCGTGGGCTGAGGTCGAGCACTGTCCTCATACTGGGGGCTGAGGTTCAGCACTGCCCTCTCACCGCGGGCTGAGATTCAGCACTGCCCTCACACCACATGCTGAGGGTTAGCACTGCGCTTGCACTGCGGGCTGTGTTTCAGCACTGCCCTCGCACTGCAGGCTGAATTTCAGCACTGCCCTTGCACAGCGGGCTGAGATTCAGCAGTGAATTGCACTTCAGACTCAGTTTCAGCATTGCTCTCGCACAGCATTCACAGTTTACTGCACAGCAGGCTGAGTTACTGACCTTTCCTGCACCGTGTGCTGAGTTTCAACACTGACCTCGCACTGTGCTGCACTGCAGGCTGAGTTTCAGCATTGCCCTCGCACTGCGGGCTGAGTTGCAGTACAGCCCTCGCTCGGTGGGCTGACGTCCAGCACTGTCCTCGCACCGCCTGCTGAGGTTCAGCACTGCCCTCGCACTACTGGCTGAGTTTCAGCACTGCACTCGCACTGCGGGCTGAGGTTCTGCACTGCCCTCACACTACTGGCTGAGTTTCAGCACTGACCTCGCACTACTGGCTGAGTTTCAGCACTGCCCTCGCACTGCGGGCTGGGTTTCAGCACTGCCCTCACACTGGGGACTGAGGTCCAGCACTGCCTTTGCACCACATGCTGAGGTTCAGCACTGCTGTCGCCCCGCGGGCTGAGTTTCAGCACTGCCCTCGCACTGCGGGCTGAGTTGCAGTACAGCCCTCGCTCGGTGGGCTGACGTCCAGCACTGTCCTCGCAATAGGGGCTGAGGTTCAGCACTGCCCTCGCACTGCGGGCTGAGGTTCAGCACTGCCGTCGCATCGTGGGCTGATGTTCAGCACTGCATTCGCACTGCGGGCTGAGTTTCATCACTGCCGTCGTTCTGCGGGCTGGGTTTCAGCACAGCCCTCGCACTATGTGCTGAGATTCAGCCCTGCCCTCGCTCCGCGGGTTGATGTCCAGCACTTCCCTCGCTCTGCGGGCTAAGGTCCAGCACTGACCTTGCACCGGGTGCTGGGTTTTAGCACTGCCTTTGCATTTCGGGATGGGTTTCAGCACTGTCCTCGCACAGTGGGCTGAGATTCCGCACTGCCCTCGCACTGCAGGCTGAGTTTTAGCACTGCCCTCGCGCTGTGGGCTGAGTTCCAGCACAGCCCTCGCTCCGTGGGCTGAGGTCCAGCACTGCCCTCTCACCGCAGGCTGAGATTCAGCACTGCCCTCTCAACGCAGGCTGAGATTCAGCACTGCCCTCTCACCGCAGGCTGAGGTTCAGCACTGCCCTCGCACTGTGGGCTGAGGTTCAGCACTGTCGTCGCACCGCGGGCTGAGGTTCAGCACTGCACTCGCAGTGCGGGCTGGGTTTCAGCTCAGCCCTCGCACTGTGGGCTGAGATTCAGCCCTGCCCTCGCTCCGTGGGCTGAGGTCCAGCACTGTCCTCGCACTGGGGGCTGAGTTTTAGCACTTTCCTCGCACTGTGGGCTGAGTTTCAGCACTGGCCCCGCACCGCGGGCTGAGATTCAGCACTGCCCTTGCACCGCAGCCTGAGGTTCAGCACTGCCCTTGCACTGCGGGCTGAGTTTCAGCACTGCCCTTGCATTTCGGGCTGAGTTTCAGCACTGCCCTTGCATTTCGGGCTGAGATTCAGCACTGCTCTCGTACTGTGGGCTGAGTTCCAGCACTGCCCTCTTACCGCGGGCTGAGATTCAGCACTGCCCTCGCACCACGGGGTGAGATTCAGCGCTGCCCTCACACTGCGGGGTGAATTTCAGCACTGCCCTCGCACTGCGGGCTGAGATTCAGCACTGCCCTCGCACCACGGGCTGGTGTTCAGCACTGCCCTTGAACTGTGGGCTGGGTTTCAGCACTGCCCTTGCACTGCGGGCTGAGTTTCAGCACTGCCTTCGCACAGTGGGCTGAGATTCAGGACTGCCCTCGCACTGCGGGCTGAGATTCAGCACTGTCCTCGCACCACGGGGTGAGATTCAGCACTGCCCTCACACTGCGGCGTGAGTTTCAGCACTGCCCTCGCATTGCGGGCTGAGCTTCAGCACTGACCTCGCACTTCGGGCTGAGTTTCAGCACTGCCCTCTCACCGCGGGCTGAGATTCAGCACTGCCCTCACACCATGGGCTGGTGTTCAGCACTGCCCTTGCACTGTGGGCTGAGTTTCAGCACTGCCCTTGCATTTTGGGCTGAGTTTCAGCACTGCCCTCTCACTGCGGGCTGAGTTCCAGCACAGCCCTCGCTCCGTGGGCTGAGGTCCATCACTGTCCTCGCACTGGGGGCTGAGGTTCAGCACTGCCCTCGCACCGCATGCTGACGTTCAACACTGCCCTCTCACCGCGGGCTGAGATTCAGCACTGCCCTCACACCGCGGGCTGAGGTTCAGCACTGCCCTCGCACTGCGGGCTGAGTTTCAGCACTTTCCTCGCACTGTGGGCTGAGTTTCAGCACTGGCCTCGCACCGTGGGCTGAGGTTCAGCACTGCCCTCGCACCGCAGCCTGAGGGTCAGCACTGCCCTTGCACTGCGGGCTGAGTTTCAGCACTGCCCTTGCACTGCGGGCTGAGTTTCAGCACTGCCCTTGCATTTCGGGCTGAGTTTCAGCACTGCCCTCGCACAGTGGGCTGAGATTCAGCACTGCCCTCGCACTGTGGGCTGAGTTCCAGCACTGCCCTCTCACCGCAGGCTGAGATTCAGCACTGCCCTCGCACCAAGGGGATAAGATTCAGGACTGCCCTCACACTGCGGGGTGAGTTTCAGCACTGCCATCACACTGCGGGGTGAGTTTCAGCACTGCCCTCGCACCACGGGCTGGTGTTCAGCACTGCCCTTGCACTGCAGGCTGAGTTCCAGCACAGCCCTCGCTCCGTGGGCTGAGGTCCAGCACTGTCCTTGCACTGCGGGCTGAGTTTCAGCACTTTCCTCGCACTGTGGGCTGAGTTTCAGCACTGGCCTCGCACCGCGGGCTGATATTCAGCACTGCCCTCGCACCGCAGCCTGAGGTTCAGCACTGCCCTTGCACTGCGGGCTGAGTTTCAGCACTGCCCTTGCATTTCGGGCTGAGTTTCAGCACTGCCCTTGCATTTCGGGCTGAGATTCAGCACAGCCCTCGCTCCGTGGGCTGAGGTTCAGCACTGCACTCGCAGTGCGGGCTGGGTTTCAGCTCAGCCCTCGCACTGTGGGCTGAGATTCAGCCCTGCCCTCGCTCCGTGGGCTGAGGTCCAGCACTGTCCTCGCACTGGGGGCTGAGTTTCAGCACTGCCCTCGCACTGCAGGCTGAGTTTTAGCACAGCCCTCGCTCTGTGGGCTGATGTCCAGCACTTTCCTCGCACTGGGGCTTGAGGTTCAGCACTGCCCTCTCACCGCGGGCTGAGATTCAGCACTGCCCTCGCACCGCATGCTGAGATTCAGCACTGCCCTCGCACCACGGGCTGGTGTTCAGCACTGCCCTTGCACTGCAGGCTGAGTTCCAGCACAGCCCTCGCTCCGTGGGCTGAGGTCCAGCACTGTCCTTGCACTGGGGGCTGAGGTTCAGCACTGCCCTCGCACCGCATGCTGACGTTCAACACTGCCCTCTCACCGTGGGCTGAGATTCAGCACTGCCCTCACACCACGGTCTAAGGTTCAGCACTGCCCTTGCACTGTGGGCTGAGTTTCAGCACTTTCCTCGCACTGTGGGCTGAGTTTCAGCACTGGCCTCGCACCGCGGGCTGAGATTCAGCACTGCCCTTGCACCGCAGCCTGAGGTTCAGCACTGCCCTTGCACTGCGGGCTGAGTTTCAGCACTGCCCTTGCATTTCGGGCTGAGTTTCAGCACTGCCCTTGCATTTCGGGCTGAGATTCAGCACTGCTCTCGTACTGTGGGCTGAGTTCCAGCACTGCCCTCTTACCGCGGGCTGAGATTCAGCACTGCCCTCGCACCACGGGGTGAGATTCAGCGCTGCCCTCACACTGCGGGGTGAATTTCAGCACTGCCCTCGCACTGCGGGCTGAGATTCAGCACTGCCCTCGCACCACGGGCTGGTGTTCAGCACTGCCCTTGAACTGTGGGCTGGGTTTCAGCACTGCCCTTGCACTGCGGGCTGAGTTTCAGCACTGCCTTCGTACAGTGGGCTGAGATTCAGGACTGCCCTCGCACCGCGGGCTGAGATTCAGCACTGTCCTCGCACCACGGGGTGAGATTCAGCACTGCCCTCACACTGCGGCGTGAGTTTCAGCACTGCCCTCGCATTGCGGGCTGAGCTTCAGCACTGACCTCGCACTTCGGGCTGAGTTTCAGCACTGCCCTCTCACCGCGGGCTGAGATTCAGCACTGCCCTCACACCATGGGCTGGTGTTCAGCACTGCCCTTGCACTGTGGGCTGAGTTTCAGCACTGCCCTTGCATTTTGGGCTGAGTTTCAGCACTGCCCTCGCACTGCGGGCTGAGTTTCAGCACTGCCCTCGCACAGCCGGCTGAGATTCAGCACTGCCCTCGCACTACAGGCTGAGTTCCAGCACAGCCCTCACACTGTGGGCTGAGTTGCAACACTGCTCTCGCACTGTACTGCCGTCATGCTGCACTGCAATGCATGCTGAAATTCAGCAATTTTCTACACTGCATTGGGGCTGAGTTTCAGCACCTCCCTCGCACTGCGGGTTGAGACTCAGAACTGCCCTTGCACTGTATGAAATGCAGGCTGAGTTTCAGCAATGCCTTCGGACCGCGGGCTGAGTTTCAACAGTGCCCTTGTTCTGCACTGAACCGCAGGCTGAGTTTCAGCACTGAGCTCGCACTGCACTGCTGTCATGCTGCACTGCAATGCATGGTGAAATTCAACAATTTTCAGCATTGCCTTGCTCCGTGGGCTGAGGACCAGCACTGTCCTCACTCTGTGGGCTGAGCTCCAGCACTGTCCTCGCACTGGGTGCTGAGGTTCAGCACTGCCCTCACACCTCGGGCTGAGGTTCAGCACTGCATTCGCACTGCGGGCTGAGAATGAGCACTGCCTTCGTGCCGCGGGCTGAGATTCAGTAGTGCACTGCACTTCGGGCTGAGTTTCAGCATTGCTCTCGCACAGCAGTCACATTGTATTGCACTGCGGGCAGAGTTACTGCCCTTTCCTCACCCTGAGTGCTGAGTTTCAGCAATGCCCTTGCTTTGCGGGCTGAGTTTCAGCACTGCCTTCACACTGAGGGCTGAGTTTCGGCACTGCCCTCGCACTGTGTGCTGAGATTCAGCACTGCCCTCGTATTGCGGGCTGAGGTCCAGCACTGCCCTCACAATGGGGGCTGAGGTCAAGCATCGCCCTTGCTCCCCGGGCTGAGGTCCAGCACTACCCTCACACCAGAGGCTGAAGTTCAGCACGGCCCTTGCACCGCGGGCTGATGTTCAGCACTGTCCTCACACCAGAGGCTGAAGTTCACCACTGCCCTAGCTCTGCGAGCTGAGATCCAGCACTGCCCTCGCACCGCAGGCTGAGGTTCAGCACGCCCATTGCACCGCGGGCTGAGGTTCAGCACTGTCCTTGCCTCGCGCGCTGTGGTTCAGCATTGCCCTCACACTGTGGGCTGAGTTTCAACACTGCCCTTGCATTGCTCGGAACTGTGGGCTGCGTTTCAGCACTGCCCTCGCACTGCGGGTTGAGATTCAGCACTGCCCTCACTCTGCACTGCACCACACGCTGAGTTTCAAGACTGCTCTCACACTGCACTGCCATTATGCTGCACTGCAATACATGCTGAAATTCAGCAATTTTCTACACTGCACCTGGGCTGAGTTTCAGCACAGCCCTGAGTCTGCACTGGGGGCTGAGTTTCAGCACCTCCCTTGCTCTGCTGGTTGAGATTCAGCACTGCCCTTGCACCGCATGAACTGCGGACTGAGTTTCAGCAATGCCTTTGGACCGAGGGCTGAGATTCAACAGTGCCCTCATTCTGCACTGAACCGCAGGCTGAGTTTCAACACTGCTCTCGCCCTGCACTGCCGTCATGCTACACTGCAATGCGTGCTGAAATTCAGCGATTTTCAGCATTGCCCTTGCTCCGTGGGCTGATGTCCAGCACTGTCCTCGCACCGGGGGCTGAGGTTCAGCACTGCCCTCGCACTGTGGGCTGAGTTACTGACCTTTCCTGCACCGTGTGCTGAGTTTCAACACTGACCTCGCACTGTGCTGCACCGCAGGCTGAGTGTCAGCACTGCCCTCACACTGCGGGCTGAGTTGCAGTACAGCCCTCGCTCGGTGGGCTGACGTCTAGCACTGTCCTCGCAATAGGGGCTGAGTTTCAGCACTGCCCTCGCACTGCGGGCTGGGTTTCAGCACTGCCCTCACACTGGGGGCTGAGGTCCAGCACTGCCTTTGCACCACATGCTGAGGTTCAGCACTGCTGTCGCACCGCGGGCTGAGGTCCAGCACTGCCCTCTCACCGCAGGCTGAGATTCAGCACTGCCCTCGCACCACATGCTGAGTTTCAGCACTGTGCTTGAAACACGGGCTGAGGGTCCGCACTTTGCTCGCACTGCGGGCTGAGATTCAGCACTGCCCTCGCACTGCGGGCTGAGTTTCAGCACTGCCCTCGCACTGTGGGCTGAGTTCCAGCACATCCCTCGCTCCGTGGACTGAGGTCGAGCACTGTCCTCATACTGGGGGCTGAGGTTCAGCACTGCCCTCTCACCGCGGGCTGAGATTCAGCACTGCCCTCACACCACATGCTGAGGGTTAGCACTGCACTTGCACTGCGGGCTGAGTTTCAGCACTGCCCTCGCACTGCAGGCTGAATTTCAGCACTGCCCTTGCACAGCGGGCTGAGATTCAGCAGTGAATTGCACTTCAGACTTAGTTTCAGCATTGCTCTCGCACAGCATTCACAGTTTACTGCACAGCAGGCTGAGTTACTGACCTTTCCTGCACCGTGTGCTGAGTTTCAACACTGACCTCGCACTGTGCTGCACTGCAGGCTGAGTTTCAGCACTGCCCTCGCAC
Source organism: Carcharodon carcharias (assembly GCF_017639515.1). Taxonomy (NCBI): domain Eukaryota; kingdom Metazoa; phylum Chordata; class Chondrichthyes; order Lamniformes; family Lamnidae; genus Carcharodon; species Carcharodon carcharias. The sequence continues at coordinate 24,899,574 of NC_054483.1, read as the reverse complement.
TGCGGGCTGAGTTGCAGTACAGCCCTCGCTCGGTGGGCTGACGTCCAGCACTGTCCTCGCACCGCCTGCTGAGGTTCAGCACTGCCCTCGCACTACTGGCTGAGTTCCAGCACAGCCCTCGCTCCGTGGGCTGAGGTCCATCACTGTCCTCGCACTGGGGGCTGAGGTTCAGCACTGCCCTCGCACCGCATGCTGACGTTCAACACTGCCTTCTCACCGCAGGCTGAGATTCAGCACTGCCCTCACACCGCGGGCTGAGGTTCAGCACTGCCCTCGCACTGCGGGCTGAGTTTCAGCACTTTCCTCGCACTGTGGGCTGAGTTTCAGCACTGGCCTCGCACCGTGGGCTGAGGTTCAGCACTGCCCTCTCACCGCGGGCTGAGATTCAGCACTGCCCTCACACCACATGCTGAGGGTTAGCACTGCACTTGCACTGCGGGCTGAGTTTCAGCACTGCCCTCGCACTGCAGGCTGAATTTCAGCACTGCCCTTGCACAGCGGGCTGAGATTCAGCAGTGAATTGCACTTCAGACTTAGTTTCAGCATTGCTCTCGCACAGCATTCACAGTTTACTGCACAGCAGGCTGAGTTACTGACCTTTCCTGCACCGTGTGCTGAGTTTCAACACTGACCTCGCACTGTGCTGCACTGCAGGCTGAGTTTCAGCACTGCCCTCGCACTGCGGGCTGAGTTGCAGTACAGCCCTCGCTCGGTGGGCTGACGTCCAGCACTGTCCTCGCACCGCCTGCTGAGGTTCAGCACTGCCCTCGCACTACTGGCTGAGTTTCAGCACTGCACTCGCACTGCGGGCTGAGGTTACGCACTGCCCTCACACTACTGGCTGAGTTTCAGCACTGACCTCGCACTACTGGCTGAGTTTCAGCACTGCCCTCGCACTGCGGGCTGGGTTTCAGCACTGCCCTCACACTGGGGACTGAGGTCCAGCACTGCCTTTGCACCACATGCTGAGGTTCAGCACTGCTGTCGCACCGCGGGCTGAGGTCCAGCACTGCCCTCTCACCGCGGGCTGAGATTCAGCACTGCCCTCGCACCACATGCTGAGGTTCAGCACTGTGCTTGAAACACGGGCTGAGGGTCCGCACTTTGCTCGCACTGTGGGCTGAGTTCCAGCACAGCCCTCGCTCCGTGGGCTGAGGTCGAGCACTGTCCTCATACTGGGGGCTGAGGTTCAGCACTGCCCTCTCACCGCGGGCTGAGATTCAGCACTGCCCTCACACCACATGCTGAGGGTTAGCACTGCGCTTGCACTGCGGGCTGTGTTTCAGCACTGCCCTCGCACTGCAGGCTGAATTTCAGCACTGCCCTTGCACAGCGGGCTGAGATTCAGCAGTGAATTGCACTTCAGACTCAGTTTCAGCATTGCTCTCGCACAGCATTCACAGTTTACTGCACAGCAGGCTGAGTTACTGACCTTTCCTGCACCGTGTGCTGAGTTTCAACACTGACCTCGCACTGTGCTGCACTGCTGGCTGAGTTTCAGCACTGCCCTCGCACTGCGGGCTGAGTTGCAGTACAGCCCTCGCTCGGTGGGCTGACGTCCAGCACTGTCCTCGCACCGCCTGCTGAGGTTCAGCACTGCCCTCGCACTACTGGCTGAGTTTCAGCACTGCACTCGCACTGCGGGCTGAGGTTCTGCACTGCCCTCACACTACTGGCTGAGTTTCAGCACTGACCTCGCACTACTGGCTGAGTTTCAGCACTGCCCTCGCACTGCGGGCTGGGTTTCAGCACTGCCCTCACACTGGGGACTGAGGTCCAGCACTGCCTTTGCACCACATGCTGAGGTTCAGCACTGCTGTCGCCCCGCGGGCTGAGTTTCAGCACTGCCCTCGCACTGCGGGCTGAGTTGCAGTACAGCCCTCGCTCGGTGGGCTGACGTCCAGCACTGTCCTCGCAATAGGGGCTGAGGTTCAGCACTGCCCTCGCACTGCGGGCTGAGGTTCAGCACTGCCGTCGCATCGTGGGCTGATGTTCAGCACTGCATTCGCACTGCGGGCTGAGTTTCATCACTGCCGTCGTTCTGCGGGCTGGGTTTCAGCACAGCCCTCGCACTATGTGCTGAGATTCAGCCCTGCCCTCGCTCCGCGGGTTGATGTCCAGCACTTCCCTCGCTCTGCGGGCTAAGGTCCAGCACTGACCTTGCACCGGGTGCTGGGTTTTAGCACTGCCTTTGCATTTCGGGATGGGTTTCAGCACTGTCCTCGCACAGTGGGCTGAGATTCCGCACTGCCCTCGCACTGCAGGCTGAGTTTTAGCACTGCCCTCGCGCTGTGGGCTGAGTTCCAGCACAGCCCTCGCTCCGTGGGCTGAGGTCCAGCACTGCCCTCTCACCGCAGGCTGAGATTCAGCACTGCCCTCTCAACGCAGGCTGAGATTCAGCACTGCCCTCTCACCGCAGGCTGAGGTTCAGCACTGCCCTCGCACTGTGGGCTGAGGTTCAGCACTGTCGTCGCACCGCGGGCTGAGGTTCAGCACTGCCCTTGCATTTCGGGCTGAGTTTCAGCACTGCCCTCGCACAGTGGGCTGAGATTCAGCACTGCCCTCGCACTGTGGGCTGAATTCCAGCACTGCCCTCTCACCGCAGGCTGAGATTCAGCACTGCCCTCGCACCACGGGGTGAGATTCAGCACTGCCCTCACACTGCGGGGTGAGTTTCAGCACTGCCATCACACTGCGGGGTGAGTTTCAGCACTGCCCTCTCACCGCGGGCTGAGATTCAGCGCTGCCCTCGCACCACGGGCTGGTGTTCAGCACTGCCCTTGCACTGCAGGCTGAGTTCCAGCAAAGCCCTCGCTCCGTGGGCTGAGGTCCAGCACTGTCCTTGCACTGGGGGCTGAGGTTCAGCACTGCCCTCGCACCGCATGCTGACGTTCAACACTGCCCTCTCACCGCGGGCTGAGATTCAGCACTGCCCTCACACCGCGGTCTGAGGTTCAGCACTGCCCTTGCACTGCGGGCTGAGTTTCAGCACTTTCCTCGCACTGTGGGCTGAGTTTCAGCACTGTCCTCGCTCCGTGGGCTGAGGTCCATCACTGTCCTCGCACTGGGTGCTGAGGTTCAGCACTGCCCTCGCACCGCATGCTGACGTTCAACACTGCCCTCTCACCGCGGGCTGAGATTCAGCACTGCCCTCACACCGCGGGCTGAGGTTCAGCACTGCCCTCGCACTGCGGGCTGAGTTTCAGCACTTTCCTCGCACTGTGGGCTGAGTTTCAGCACTGGCCTCGCACCGTGGGCTGAGGTTCAGCACTGCCCTCGCACCGCAGCCTGAGGGTTAGCACTGCCCTTGCACTGCGGGCTGAGTTTCAGCACTGCCCTTGCATTTCGGGCTGAGTTTCAGCACTGCCCTCGCACAGTGGGCTGAGATTCAGCACTGCCCTCGCACTGTGGGCTGAGTTCCAGCACTGCCCTCTCACCGCAAGCTGAGATTCAGCACTGCCCTCGCACCACGGGGTGAGATTCAGCACTGCCCTCACACTGCGGGGTGAGTTTCAGCACTGCCATCACACTGTGGCGTGGGTTTCAGCACTGCCCTCTCACCGCGGGCTGAGATTCAGCACTGCCCACGCACCACGGGCTGGTGTTCAGCACTGCCCTTGCACTGCAGGCTGAGTTCCAGCACAGCCCTCGCTCCGTGGGCTGAGGTCCAGCACTGTCCTTGCACTGGGGGCTGAGGTTCAACACTGCCCTCGCACCGCATGCTGATGTTCAACACTGCCCTCTCACCGCGGGCTGAGATTCAGCACTGCCCTCACACCGCGGTCTGAGGTTCAGCACTGCCCTTGCACTGCGGGCTGAGTTTCAGCACTTTCCTCGCACTGTGGGCTGAGTTTCAGCACTGTCCTCGCTCCGTGGGCTGAGGTCCATCACTGTCCTCGCACTGGGGGCTGAGTTCCAGCACTGCCCTCTCACCGCAGGCTGAGATTCAGCACTGCCCTCGCACCACGGGGTGAGATTCAGCACTGCCCTCACACTGCGGGGTGAGTTTCAGCACTGCCATCACACTGCGGGCTGAGATTCAGCACTGCCCTCGCACCACGGGCTGGTGTTCAGCACTGCCCTTGCACTGCAGGCTGCGTTTCAGCACTTTCCTCGCACTGTGGGCTGAGGTCCAGCACTGTCCTTGCACTGGGGGCTGAGGTTCAGCACTGCCCTCGCACCGCATGCTGACGTTCAACACTGCCCTCTCACCGCGGGCTGAGATTCAGCACTGCCCTCACACCGCGGTCTGAGGTTCAGCACTGCCCTCACACTGCGGGCTGAGTTTCAGCAGTTTCCTCGCACTGTGGGCTGAGTTTCAGCACTGGCCCCGCACCGCGGGCTGAGATTCAGCACTGCCCTTGCACCGCAGCCTGAGGTTCAGCACTGCCCTTGCACTGCGGGCTGAGTTTCAGCACTGCCCTTGCATTTCGGGCTGAGTTTCAGCACTGCCCTTGCATTTCGGGCTGAGATTCAGCACTGCTCTCGTACTGTGGGCTGAGTTCCAGCACTGCCCTCTTACCGCGGGCTGAGATTCAGCACTGCCCTCGCACCACGGGGTGAGATTCAGCGCTGCCCTCACACTGCGGGGTGAATTTCAGCACTGCCCTCGCACTGCGGGCTGAGATTCAGCACTGCCCTCGCACCACGGGCTGGTGTTCAGCACTGCCCTTGAACTGTGGGCTGGGTTTCAGCACTGCCCTTGCACTGCGGGCTGAGTTTCAGCACTGCCTTCGCACAGTGGGCTGAGATTCAGGACTGCCCTCGCACTGCGGGCTGAGATTCAGCACTGTCCTCGCACCACGGGGTGAGATTCAGCACTGCCCTCACACTGCGGCGTGAGTTTCAGCACTGCCCTCGCATTGCGGGCTGAGCTTCAGCACTGACCTCGCACTTCGGGCTGAGTTTCAGCACTGCCCTCTCACCGCGGGCTGAGATTCAGCACTGCCCTCACACCATGGGCTGGTGTTCAGCACTGCCCTTGCACTGTGGGCTGAGTTTCAGCACTGCCCTTGCATTTTGGGCTGAGTTTCAGCACTGCCCTCTCACTGCGGGCTGAGTTCCAGCACAGCCCTCGCTCCGTGGGCTGAGGTCCATCACTGTCCTCGCACTGGGGGCTGAGGTTCAGCACTGCCCTCGCACCGCATGCTGACGTTCAACACTGCCCTCTCACCGCGGGCTGAGATTCAGCACTGCCCTCACACCGCGGGCTGAGGTTCAGCACTGCCCTCGCACTGCGGGCTGAGTTTCAGCACTTTCCTCGCACTGTGGGCTGAGTTTCAGCACTGGCCTCGCACCGTGGGCTGAGGTTCAGCACTGCCCTCGCACCGCAGCCTGAGGGTCAGCACTGCCCTTGCACTGCGGGCTGAGTTTCAGCACTGCCCTTGCATTTCGGGCTGAGTTTCAGCACTGCCCTCGCACAGTGGGCTGAGATTCAGCACTGCCCTCGCACTGTGGGCTGAGTTCCAGCACTGCCCTCTCACCGCAGGCTGAGATTCAGCACTGCCCTCGCACCACGGGGTAAGATTCAGGACTGCCCTCACACTGCGTGGTGAGTTTCAGCACTGCCATCACACTGCGGGGTGAGTTTCAGCACTGCCCTCGCACCACGGGCTGGTGTTCAGCACTGCCCTTGCACTGCAGGCTGAGTTCCAGCACAGCCCTCGCTCCGTGGGCTGAGGTCCAGCACTGTCCTTGCACTGCGGGCTGAGTTTCAGCACTTTCCTCGCACTGTGGGCTGAGTTTCAGCACTGGCCTCGCACCGCGGGCTGATATTCAGCACTGCCCTCGCACCGCAGCCTGAGGTTCAGCACTGCCCTTGCACTGCGGGCTGATTTTCAGCACTGCCCTTGCATTTCGGGCTGAGTTTCAGCACTGCCCTTGCATTTCGGGCTGAGATTCAGCACAGCCCTCGCTCCGTGGGCTGAGGTTCAGCACTGCACTCGCAGTGCGGGCTGGGTTTCAGCTCAGCCCTCGCACTGTGGGCTGAGATTCAGCCCTGCCCTCGCTCCGTGGGCTGAGGTCCAGCACTGTCCTCGCACTGGGGGCTGAGTTTCAGCACTGCCCTCGCACTGCAGGCTGAGTTTTAGCACAGCCCTCGCTCTGTGGGCTGATGTCCAGCACTTTCCTCGCACTGGGGCTTGAGGTTCAGCACTGCCCTCTCACCGCGGGCTGAGATTCAGCACTGCCCTCGCACCGCATGCTGAGATTCAGCACTGCCCTCGCACCACGGGCTGGTGTTCAGCACTGCCCTTGCACTGCAGGCTGAGTTCCAGCACAGCCCTCGCTCCGTGGGCTGAGGTCCAGCACTGTCCTTGCACTGGGGGCTGAGGTTCAGCACTGCCCTCGCACCGCATGCTGACGTTCAACACTGCCCTCTCACCGCGGGCTGAGATTCAGCACTGCCCTCACACCACGGTCTAAGGTTCAGCACTGCCCTTGCACTGTGGGCTGAGTTTCAGCACTTTCCTCGCACTGTGGGCTGAGTTTCAGCACTGGCCTCGCACCGCGGGCTGAGATTCAGCACTGCCCTTGCACCGCAGCCTGAGGTTCAGCACTGCCCTTGCACTGCGGGCTGAGTTTCAGCACTGCCCTTGCATTTCGGGCTGAGTTTCAGCACTGCCCTTGCATTTCGGGCTGAGATTCAGCACTGCTCTCGTACTGTGGGCTGAGTTCCAGCACTGCCCTCTTACCGCGGGCTGAGATTCAGCACTGCCCTCGCACCACGGGGTGAGATTCAGCGCTGCCCTCACACTGCGGGGTGAATTTCAGCACTGCCCTCGCACTGCGGGCTGAGATTCAGCACTGCCCTCGCACCACGGGCTGGTGTTCAGCACTGCCCTTGAACTGTGGGCTGGGTTTCAGCACTGCCCTTGCACTGCGGGCTGAGTTTCAGCACTGCCTTCGCACAGTGGGCTGAGATTCAGGACTGCCCTCGCACCGCGGGCTGAGATTCAGCACTGTCCTCGCACCACGGGGTGAGATTCAGCACTGCCCTCACACTGCGGCGTGAGTTTCAGCACTGCCCTCGCATTGCGGGCTGAGCTTCAGCACTGACCTCGCACTTCGGGCTGAGTTTCAGCACTGCCCTCTCACCGCGGGCTGAGATTCAGCACTGCCCTCACACCATGGGCTGGTGTTCAGCACTGCCCTTGCACTGTGGGCTGAGTTTCAGCACTGCCCTTGCATTTTGGGCTGAGTTTCAGCACTGCCCTCGCACTGCGGGCTGAGTTTCAGCACTGCCCTCGCACAGCCGGCTGAGATTCAGCACTGCCCTCGCACTACAGGCTGAGTTCCAGCACAGCCCTCACACTGTGGGCTGAGTTGCAACACTGCTCTCGCACTGTACTGCCGTCATGCTGCACTGCAATGCATGCTGAAATTCAGCAATTTTCTACACTGCATTGGGGCTGAGTTTCAGCACCTCCCTCGCACTGCGGGTTGAGACTCAGAACTGCCCTTGCACTGTATGAAATGCAGGCTGAGTTTCAGCAATGCCTTCGGACCGCGGGCTGAGTTTCAACAGTGCCCTTGTTCTGCACTGAACCGCAGGCTGAGTTTCAGCACTGAGCTCGCACTGCACTGCTGTCATGCTGCACTGCAATGCATGGTGAAATTCAACAATTTTCAGCATTGCCTTGCTCCGTGGGCTGAGGACCAGCACTGTCCTCACTCTGTGGGCTGAGCTCCAGCACTGTCCTCGCACTGGGTGCTGAGGTTCAGCACTGCCCTCACACCTCGGGCTGAGGTTCAGCACTGCATTCGCACTGCGGGCTGAGAATGAGCACTGCCTTCGTGCCGCGGGCTGAGATTCAGTAGTGCACTGCACTTCGGGCTGAGTTTCAGCATTGCTCTCGCACAGCAGTCACATTGTATTGCACTGCGGGCAGAGTTACTGCCCTTTCCTCACCCTGAGTGCTGAGTTTCAGCAATGCCCTTGCTTTGCGGGCTGAGTTTCAGCACTGCCTTCACACTGAGGGCTGAGTTTCGGCACTGCCCTCGCACTGTGTGCTGAGATTCAGCACTGCCCTCGTATTGCGGGCTGAGGTCCAGCACTGCCCTCACAATGGGGGCTGAGGTCAAGCATCGCCCTTGCTCCCCGGGCTGAGGTCCAGCACTACCCTCACACCAGAGGCTGAAGTTCAGCACGGCCCTTGCACCGCGGGCTGATGTTCAGCACTGTCCTCACACCAGAGGCTGAAGTTCACCACTGCCCTAGCTCTGCGAGCTGAGATCCAGCACTGCCCTCGCACCGCAGGCTGAGGTTCAGCACGCCCATTGCACCGCGGGCTGAGGTTCAGCACTGTCCTTGCCTCGCGCGCTATGGTTCAGCATTGCCCTCACACTGTGGGCTGAGTTTCAACACTGCCCTTGCATTGCTTGGAACTGTGGGCTGCGTTTCAGCACTGCCCTCGCACTGCGGGTTGAGATTCAGCACTGCCCTCACTCTGCACTGCACCACACGCTGAGTTTCAAGACTGCTCTCACACTGCACTGCCATTATGCTGCACTGCAATACATGCTGAAATTCAGCAATTTTCTACACTGCACCTGGGCTGAGTTTCAGCACAGCCCTGAGTCTGCACTGGGGGCTGAGTTTCAGCACCTCCCTTGCTCTGCTGGTTGAGATTCAGCACTGCCCTTGCACCGCATGAACTGCGGACTGAGTTTCAGCAATGCCTTTGGACCGAGGGCTGAGATTCAACAGTGCCCTCATTCTGCACTGAACCGCAGGCTGAGTTTCAACACTGCTCTCGCCCTGCACTGCCGTCATGCTACACTGCAATGCGTGCTGAAATTCAGCGATTTTCAGCATTGCCCTTGCTCCGTGGGCTGATGTCCAGCACTGTCCTCGCACCGGGGGCTGAGGTTCAGCACTGCCCTCGCACTGTGGGCTGAGTTACTGACCTTTCCTGCACCGTGTGCTGAGTTTCAACACTGACCTCGCACTGTGCTGCACCGCAGGCTGAGTGTCAGCACTGCCCTCACACTGCGGGCTGAGTTGCAGTACAGCCCTCGCTCGGTGGGCTGACGTCTAGCACTGTCCTCGCAATAGGGGCTGAGTTTCAGCACTGCCCTCGCACTGCGGGCTGGGTTTCAGCACTGCCCTCACACTGGGGGCTGAGGTCCAGCACTGCCTTTGCACCACATGCTGAGGTTCAGCACTGCTGTCGCACCGCGGGCTGAGGTCCAGCACTGCCCTCTCACCGCAGGCTGAGATTCAGCACTGCCCTCGCACCACATGCTGAGTTTCAGCACTGTGCTTGAAACACGGGCTGAGGGTCCGCACTTTGCTCGCACTGCGGGCTGAGATTCAGCACTGCCCTCGCACTGCGGGCTGAGTTTCAGCACTGCCCTCGCACTGTGGGCTGAGTTCCAGCACATCCCTCGCTCCGTGGACTGAGGTCGAGCACTGTCCTCATACTGGGGGCTGAGGTTCAGCACTGCCCTCTCACCGCGGGCTGAGATTCAGCACTGCCCTCACACCACATGCTGAGGGTTAGCACTGCACTTGCACTGCGGGCTGAGTTTCAGCACTGCCCTCGCACTGCAGGCTGACTTTCAGCACTGCCCTTGCACAGCGGGCTGAGATTCAGCAGTGAATTGCACTTCAGACTTAGTTTCAGCATTGCTCTCGCACAGCATTCACAGTTTACTGCACAGCAGGCTGAGTTACTGACCTTTCCTGCACCGTGTGCTGAGTTTCAACACTGACCTCGCACTGTGCTGCACTGCAGGCTGAGTTTCAGCACTGCCCTCGCACTGCGGGCTGAGTTGCAGTACAGCCCTCGCTCGGTGGGCTGACGTCCAGCACTGTCCTCGCACCGCCTGCTGAGGTTCAGCACTGCCCTCGCACTACTGGCTGAGTTCCAGCACAGCCCTCGCTCCATGGGCTGAGGTCCATCACTGTCCTCGCACTGGGGGCTGAGGTTCAGCACTGCCCTCGCACCGCATGCTGACGTTCAACACTGCCTTCTCACCGCAGGCTGAGATTCAGCACTGCCCTCACACCGCGGGCTGAGGTTCAGCACTGCCCTCGCACTGCGGGCTGAGTTTCAGCACTTTCCTCGCACTGTGGGCTGAGTTTCAGCACTGGCCTCGCACCGTGGGCTGAGGTTCAGCACTGCCCTCGCACCGCAGCCTGAGGGTCAGCACTGCCCTTGCACTGCGGGCTGAGTTTCAGCACTGCCCTTGCATTTCGGGCTGAGTTTCAGCACTGCCCTCGCACAGTGGGCTGAGATTCAGCACTGCCCTCGCACTGTGGGCTGAGTTCCAGCACTGCCCTCTCACCGCAGGCTGAGATTCAGCACTGCCCTCGCACCACGGGGTGAGATTCAGCACTGCCCTCACACTGCGGGGTGAGTTTCAGCACTGCCATCACACTGCGGGGTGAGTTTCAGCACTGCCCTCTCACCGCGGGCTGAGATTCAGCGCTGCCCTCGCACCACGGGCTGGTGTTCAGCACTGCCCTTGCACTGCAGGCTGAGTTCCAGCAAAGCCCTCGCTCCGTGGGCTGAGGTCCAGCACTGTCCTTGCACTGGGGGCTGAGGTTCAGCACTGCCCTCGCACCGCATGCTGACGTTCAACACTGCCCTCTCACCGCGGGCTGAGATTCAGCACTGCCCTCACACCGCGGTCTGAGGTTCAGCACTGCCCTTGCACTGCGGGCTGAGTTTCAGCACTTTCCTCGCACTGTGGGCTGAGTTTCAGCACTGTCCTCGCTCCGTGGGCTGAGGTCCATCACTGTCCTCGCACTGGGTGCTGAGGTTCAGCACTGCCCTCGCACCGCATGCTGACGTTCAACACTGCCCTCTCACCGCGGGCTGAGATTCAGCACTGCCCTCACACCGCGGGCTGAGGTTCAGCACTGCCCTCGCACTGCGGGCTGAGTTTCAGCACTTTCCTCGCACTGTGGGCTGAGTTTCAGCACTGGCCTCGCACCGTGGGCTGAGGTTCAGCACTGCCCTCGCACCGCAGCCTGAGGGTTAGCACTGCCCTTGCACTGCGGGCTGAGTTTCAGCACTGCCCTTGCATTTCGGGCTGAGTTTCAGCACTGCCCTCGCACAGTGGGCTGAGATTCAGCACTGCCCTCGCACTGTGGGCTGAGTTCCAGCACTGCCCTCTCACCGCAAGCTGAGATTCAGCACTGCCCTCGCACCACGGGGTGAGATTCAGCACTGCCCTCACACTGCGGGGTGAGTTTCAGCACTGCCATCACACTGTGGCGTGGGTTTCAGCACTGCCCTCTCACCGCGGGCTGAGATTCAGCACTGCCCACGCACCACGGGCTGGTGTTCAGCACTGCCCTTGCACTGCAGGCTGAGTTCCAGCACAGCCCTCGCTCCGTGGGCTGAGGTCCAGCACTGTCCTTGCACTGGGGGCTGAGGTTCAACACTGCCCTCGCACCGCATGCTGATGTTCAACACTGCCCTCTCACCGCGGGCTGAGATTCAGCACTGCCCTCACACCGCGGTCTGAGGTTCAGCACTGCCCTTGCACTGCGGGCTGAGTTTCAGCACTTTCCTCGCACTGTGGGCTGAGTTTCAGCACTGTCCTCGCTCCGTGGGCTGAGGTCCATCACTGTCCTCGCACTGGGGGCTGAGTTCCAGCACTGCCCTCTCACCGCAGGCTGAGATTCAGCACTGCCCTCGCACCACGGGGTGAGATTCAGCACTGCCCTCACACTGCGGGGTGAGTTTCAGCACTGCCATCACACTGCGGGCTGAGATTCAGCACTGCCCTCGCACCACGGGCTGGTGTTCAGCACTGCCCTTGCACTGCAGGCTGCGTTTCAGCACTTTCCTCGCACTGTGGGCTGAGGTCCAGCACTGTCCTTGCACTGGGGGCTGAGGTTCAGCACTGCCCTCGCACCGCATGCTGACGTTCAACACTGCCCTCTCACCGCGGGCTGAGATTCAGCACTGCCCTCACACCGCGGTCTGAGGTTCAGCACTGCCCTCACACTGCGGGCTGAGTTTCAGCAGTTTCCTCGCACTGTGGGCTGAGTTTCAGCACTGGCCCCGCACCGCGGGCTGAGATTCAGCACTGCCCTTGCACCGCAGCCTGAGGTTCAGCACTGCCCTTGCACTGCGGGCTGAGTTTCAGCACTGCCCTTGCATTTCGGGCTGAGTTTCAGCACTGCCCTTGCATTTCGGGCTGAGATTCAGCACTGCTCTCGTACTGTGGGCTGAGTTCCAGCACTGCCCTCTTACCGCGGGCTGAGATTCAGCACTGCCCTCGCACCACGGGGTGAGATTCAGCGCTGCCCTCACACTGCGGGGTGAATTTCAGCACTGCCCTCGCACTGCGGGCTGAGATTCAGCACTGCCCTCGCACCACGGGCTGGTGTTCAGCACTGCCCTTGAACTGTGGGCTGGGTTTCAGCACTGCCCTTGCACTGCGGGCTGAGTTTCAGCACTGCCTTCGCACAGTGGGCTGAGATTCAGGACTGCCCTCGCACTGCGGGCTGAGATTCAGCACTGTCCTCGCACCACGGGGTGAGATTCAGCACTGCCCTCACACTGCGGCGTGAGTTTCAGCACTGCCCTCGCATTGCGGGCTGAGCTTCAGCACTGACCTCGCACTTCGGGCTGAGTTTCAGCACTGCCCTCTCACCGCGGGCTGAGATTCAGCACTGCCCTCACACCATGGGCTGGTGTTCAGCACTGCCCTTGCACTGTGGGCTGAGTTTCAGCACTGCCCTTGCATTTTGGGCTGAGTTTCAGCACTGCCCTCTCACTGCGGGCTGAGTTCCAGCACAGCCCTCGCTCCGTGGGCTGAGGTCCATCACTGTCCTCGCACTGGGGGCTGAGGTTCAGCACTGCCCTCGCACCGCATGCTGACGTTCAACACTGCCCTCTCACCGCGGGCTGAGATTCAGCACTGCCCTCACACCGCGGGCTGAGGTTCAGCACTGCCCTCGCACTGCGGGCTGAGTTTCAGCACTTTCCTCGCACTGTGGGCTGAGTTTCAGCACTGGCCTCGCACCGTGGGCTGAGGTTCAGCACTGCCCTCGCACCGCAGCCTGAGGGTCAGCACTGCCCTTGCACTGCGGGCTGAGTTTCAGCACTGCCCTTGCATTTCGGGCTGAGTTTCAGCACTGCCCTCGCACAGTGGGCTGAGATTCAGCACTGCCCTCGCACTGTGGGCTGAGTTCCAGCACTGCCCTCTCACCGCAGGCTGAGATTCAGCACTGCCCTCGCACCACGGGGTAAGATTCAGGACTGCCCTCACACTGCGTGGTGAGTTTCAGCACTGCCATCACACTGCGGGGTGAGTTTCAGCACTGCCCTCGCACCACGGGCTGGTGTTCAGCACTGCCCTTGCACTGCAGGCTGAGTTCCAGCACAGCCCTCGCTCCGTGGGCTGAGGTCCAGCACTGTCCTTGCACTGCGGGCTGAGTTTCAGCACTTTCCTCGCACTGTGGGCTGAGTTTCAGCACTGGCCTCGCACCGCGGGCTGATATTCAGCACTGCCCTCGCACCGCAGCCTGAGGTTCAGCACTGCCCTTGCACTGCGGGCTGAGTTTCAGCACTGCCCTTGCAATTCGGGCTGAGTTTCAGCACTGCCCTTGCATTTCGGGCTGAGATTCAGCACAGCCCTCGCTCCGTGGGCTGAGGTTCAGCACTGCACTCGCAGTGCGGGCTGGGTTTCAGCTCAGCCCTCGCACTGTGGGCTGAGATTCAGCCCTGCCCTCGCTCCGTGGGCTGAGGTCCAGCACTGTCCTCGCACTGGGGGCTGAGTTTCAGCACTGCCCTCGCACTGCAGGCTGAGTTTTAGCACAGCCCTCGCTCTGTGGGCTGATGTCCAGCACTTTCCTCGCACTGGGGCTTGAGGTTCAGCACTGCCCTCTCACCGCGGGCTGAGATTCAGCACTGCCCTCGCACCGCATGCTGAGATTCAGCACTGCCCTCGCACCACGGGCTGGTGTTCAGCACTGCCCTTGCACTGCAGGCTGAGTTCCAGCACAGCCCTCGCTCCGTGGGCTGAGGTCCAGCACTGTCCTTGCACTGGGGGCTGAGGTTCAGCACTGCCCTCGCACCGCATGCTGACGTTCAACACTGCCCTCTCACCGCGGGCTGAGATTCAGCACTGCCCTCACACCACGGTCTAAGGTTCAGCACTGCCCTTGCACTGTGGGCTGAGTTTCAGCACTTTCCTCGCACTGTGGGCTGAGTTTCAGCACTGGCCTCGCACCGCGGGCTGAGATTCAGCACTGCCCTTGCACCGCAGCCTGAGGTTCAGCACTGCCCTTGCACTGCGGGCTGAGTTTCAGCACTGCCCTTGCATTTCGGGCTGAGTTTCAGCACTGCCCTTGCATTTCGGGCTGAGATTCAGCACTGCTCTCGTACTGTGGGCTGAGTTCCAGCACTGCCCTCTTACCGTGGGCTGAGATTCAGCACTGCCCTCGCACCACGGGGTGAGATTCAGCGCTGCCCTCACACTGCGGGGTGAATTTCAGCACTGCCCTCGCACTGCGGGCTGAGATTCAGCACTGCCCTCGCACCACGGGCTGGTGTTCAGCACTGCCCTTGAACTGTGGGCTGGGTTTCAGCACTGCCCTTGCACTGCGGGCTGAGTTTCAGCACTGCCTTCGCACAGTGGGCTGAGATTCAGGACTGCCCTCGCACCGCGGGCTGAGATTCAGCACTGTCCTCGCACCACGGGGTGAGATTCAGCACTGCCCTCACACTGCGGCGTGAGTTTCAGCACTGCCCTCGCATTGCGGGCTGAGCTTCAGCACTGACCTCGCACTTCGGGCTGAGTTTCAGCACTGCCCTCTCACCGCGGGCTGAGATTCAGCACTGCCCTCACACCATGGGCTGGTGTTCAGCACTGCCCTTGCACTGTGGGCTGAGTTTCAGCACTGCCCTTGCATTTTGGGCTGAGTTTCAGCACTGCCCTCGCACTGCGGGCTGAGTTTCAGCACTGCCCTCGCACAGCCGGCTGAGATTCAGCACTGCCCTCGCACTACAGGCTGAGTTCCAGCACAGCCCTCGCTCCGTGGGCTGAGGTCCATCACTGTCCTCGCACTGGGGGCTGAGGTTCAGCACTGCCCTCGCACCGCATGCTGACGTTCAACACTGCCCTCTCACCGCAGGCTGAGATTCAGCACTGCCCTCACACCGCGGGCTGAGGTTCAGCACTGCCCTCGCACTGCGGGCTGAGTTTCAGCACTTTCCTCGCACTGTGGGCTGAGTTTCAGCACTGGCCTCGCACCGTGGGCTGAGGTTCAGCACTGCCCTCGCACCACAGCCTGAGGGTCAGCACTGCCCTTGCACTGCGGGCTGAGTTTCAGCACTGCCCTTGCATTTCGGGCGGAGTTTCAGCACTGCCCTCGCACAGTGGGCTGAGATTCAGCACTGCCCTCGCACTGTGGGCTGAGTTCCAGCACTGCCCTCTCACCGCAGGCTGAGATTCAGCACTGCCCTCGCACCGCGGGGTGAGATTCAGCACTGCCCTCACACTGCGGGGTGAGTTTCAGCACTGCCATCACACTGCGAGGTGAGTTTCAGCACTGCCCTCTCACCGCGGGCTGAGATTCAGCGCTGCCCTCGCACCACGGGCTGGTGTTCAGCACTGCCCTTGCACTGCAGGCTGAGTTCCAGCAAAGCCCTCGCTCCGTGGGCTGAGGTCCAGCACTGTCCTTGCACTGGGGGCTGAGGTTCAGCACTGCCCTCGCACCGCATGCTGACGTTCAACACTGCCCTCTCACCGCGGGCTGAGATTCAGCACTGCCCTCACACCGCGGTCTGAGGTTCAGCACTGCCCTTGCACTGCGGGCTGAGTTTCAGCACTTTCCTCGCACTGTGGGCTGAGTTTCAGCACTGGCCTCGCTCCGTGGGCTGAGGTCCATCACTGTCCTCGCACTGGGTGCTGAGGTTCAGCACTGCCCTCGCACCGCATGCTGACGTTCAACACTGCCCTCTCACCGCGGGCTGAGATTCAGCACTGCCCTCACACCGCGGGCTGAGGTTCAGCACTGCCCTCGCACTGCGGGCTGAGTTTCAGCACTTTCCTCGCACTGTGGGCTGAGTTTCAGCACTGGCCTCGCACCGTGGGCTGAGGTTCAGCACTGCCCTCGCACCGCAGCCTGAGGGTTAGCACTGCCCTTGCACTGCGGGCTGAGTTTCAGCACTGCCCTTGCATTTCGGGCTGAGTTTCAGCACTGCCCTCGCACAGTGGGCTGAGATTCAGCACTGCCCTCGCACTGTGGGCTGAGTTCCAGCACTGCCCTCTCACCGCAAGCTGAGATTCAGCACTGCCCTCGCACCACGGGGTGAGATTCAGCACTGCCCTCACACTGCGGGGTGAGTTTCAGCACTGCCATCACACTGTGGCGTGGGTTTCAGCACTGCCCTCTCACCGCGGGCTGAGATTCAGCACTGCCCACGCACCACGGGCTGGTGTTCAGCACTGCCCTTGCACTGCAGGCTGAGTTCCAGCACAGCCCTCGCTCCGTGGGCTGAGGTCCAGCACTGTCCTTGCACTGGAGGCTGAGGTTCAACACTGCCCTCGCACCGCATGCTGATGTTCAACACTGCCCTCTCACCGCGGGCTGAGATTCAGCACTGCCCTCACACCGCGGTCTGAGGTTCAGCACTGCCCTTGCACTGCGGGCTGAGTTTCAGCACTTTCCTCGCACTGTGGGCTGAGTTTCAGCACTGTCCTCGCTCCGTGGGCTGAGGTCCATCACTGTCCTCGCACTGGGGGCTGAGTTCCAGCACTGCCCTCTCACCGCAGGCTGAGATTCAGCACTGCCCTCGCACCACGGGGTGAGATTCAGCACTGCCCTCACACTGCGGGGTGAGTTTCAGCACTGCCATCACACTGCGGGCTGAGATTCAGCACTGCCCTCGCACCACGGGCTGGTGTTCAGCACTGCCCTTGCACTGCAGGCTGCGTTTCAGCACTTTCCTCGCACTGTGGGCTGAGGTGCAGCACTGTCCTTGCACTGGGGGCTGAGGTTCAGCACTGCCCTCGCACCGCATGCTGACGTTCAACACTGCCCTCTCACCGCGGGCTGAGATTCAGCACTGCCCTCACACCGCGGTCTGAGGTTCAGCACTGCCCTCACACTGCGGGCTGAGTTTCAGCAGTTTCCTCGCACTGTGGGCTGAGTTTCAGCATTGGCCTCGCACCGCTGGCTGAGATTCAGCACTGCCCTCGCACCGCAGCCTGAGGTTCAGCACTGCCCTTGCACTGCGGGCTGAGTTTCAGCACTGCCCTTGCATTTCGGGCTGAGTTTCAGCACTGCCCTTGCATTTCGGGCTGAGATTCAGCACTGCCTTCGCACTGTGGGCTGAGTTCCAGCACTGCCCTCTCACCGCGGGCTGAGATTCAGCACTGCCCTCGCACCACGGGGTGAGATTCAGCGCTGCCCTCACACTGCGGGGTGAATTTCAGCACTGCCCTTGCACTGCGGGCTGAGTTTCAGCACTGCCCTTGCATTTCGGGCTGAGTTTCAGCACTGCCCTTGCATTTCGGGCTGAGATTCAGCACTGCCCTCGCACTGTGGGCTGAGTTCCAGCACTGCCCTCTCACCGCGGGCTGAGATTCAGCACTGCCCTCACACCATGGGCTGGTGTTCAGCACTGCCCTTGCACTGTGGGCTGAGTTTCAGCACTGCCCTTGCATTTTGGGCTGAATTTCAGCACTGCCCTCGCACTGCGGGCTGAGTTTCAGCACTGCCCTCGCACAGCCGGCAGAGATTCAGCACTGCCCTCGCACTGCAGGCTGAGTTCCAGCACAGCCCTCGCTCCGTGGGCTGAGGTTCAGCACTGCCCTCGCACTGCAGGCTGAGTTTTAGCACAGCCCTCGCTCTGTGGGCTGATGTCCAGCACTTTCCTCGCACTGGGGCTTGAGGTTCAGCACTGCCCTCTCACCGCGGGCTGAGATTCAGCACTGCCCTCGCACCACGGGCTGGTGTTCAGCACTGCCCTTGCACTGCAGGCTGAGTTCCAGCACAGCCCTCGCTCCGTGGGCTGAGGTCCAGCACTGTCCTTGCACTGGGGGCTGAGGTTCAGCACTGCCCTCGCACCGCATGCTGACGTTCAACACTGCCCTCTCACCGCGGGCTGAGATTCAGCACTGCCCTCACACCACGGTCTAAGGTTCAGCACTGCCCTTGCACTGTGGGCTGAGTTTCAGCACTTTCCTCGCACTGTGGGCTGAGTTTCAGCACTGGCCTCGCACCGCGGGCTGAGATTCAGCACTGCCCTTGCACCGCAGCCTGAGGTTCAGCACTGCCCTTGCACTGCGGGCTGAGTTTCAGCACTGCCCTTGCATTTCGGGCTGAGTTTCAGCACTGCCCTTGCATTTCGGGCTGAGATTCAGCACTGCTCTCGTACTGTGGGCTGAGTTCCAGCACTGCCCCCTTACCGCGGGCTGAGATTCAGCACTGCCCTCGCACCACGGGGTGAGATTCAGCGCTGCCCTCACACTGCGGGGTGAATTTCAGCATTGCCCTCGCACTGCGGGCTGAGATTCAGCACTGCCCTCGCACCACGGGCTGGTGTTCAGCACTGCCCTTGAACTGTGGGCTGGGTTTCAGCACTGCCCTTGCACTGCGGGCTGAATTTCAGCACTGCCTTCGCACAGTGGGCTGAGATTCAGGACTGCCCTCGCACCGCGGGCTGAGATTCAGCACTGTCCTCGTGCCACGGGGTGAGATTCAGCACTTCCCTCACAATGCGGCGTGAGTTTCAGCACTGCCCTCGCATTGCGGGCTGAGCTTCAGCACTGACCTCGCACAGTGGGCTGAGATTCAGGACTGTCCTCGCACCATGGGGTGAGATTCAGCACTGCCCTCACACTGCGGCGTGAGTTTCAGCACTGCCCTCGCATTGCGGGCTGAGCTTCAGCACTGACCTCGCACTTCGGGCTGAGATTCAGCACTGCCCTCACACCATGGGCTGGTGTTCAGCACTGCCCTCGCACTGTGGGCTGAGTTTCAGCACTGCCCTTGCATTTTGGGCTGAGTTTCAGCACTGCCCTCGCACTGCGGGCTGAGTTTCAGCACTGCCTTCGCACAGTGGGCTGAGATTCAGGACTGCCCTCGCACCGCGGGCTGAGATTCAGCACTGTCCTCGCACCACGGGGTGAGATTCAGCACTGCCCTCACACTGCGGCGTGAGTTTCAGCACTGCCCTCGCATTGCGGGCTGAGCTTCAGCACTGACCTCGCACTTCGGGCTGAGTTTCAGCACTGCCCTCTCACCGCGGGCTGAGATTCAGCACTGCCCTCACACCATGGGCTGGTGTTCAGCACTGCCCTTGCACTGTGGGCTGAGTTTCAGCACTGCCCTTGCATTTTGGGCTGAGTTTCAGCACTGCCCTCGCACTGCGGGCTGAGTTTCAGCACTGCCCTCGCACAGCCGGCAGAGATTCAGCACTGCCCTCGCACTACAGGCTGAGTTCCAGCACAGCCCTCGCTCCGTGGGCTGAGGTCCATCACTGTCCTCGCACTGGGGGCTGAGATTCAGCACTGCCCTCGCACCGCATGCTGACGTTCAACACTGCCCTCTCACCGCAGGCTGAGATTCAGCACTGCCCTCACACCGCGGGCTGAGGTTCAGCACTGCCCTCGCACTGCGGGCTGAGTTTCAGCACTTTCCTCGCACTGTGGGCTGTGTTTCAGCACTGGCCTCGCACCGTGGGCTGAGGTTCAGCACTGCCCTCGCACCGCAGCCTGAGGGTCAGCACTGCCCTTGCACTGCGGGCTGAGTTTCAGCACTGCCCTTGCATTTCGGGCTGAGTTTCAGCACTGCCCTCGCACAGTGGGCTGAGACTCAGCACTGCCCTCGCACTGTGGGCTGAGTTCCAGCACTGCCCTCTCACCGCAGGCTGAGATTCAGCACTGCCCTCTCACCGCGGGCTGAGATTCAGCACTGCCCTCGCACCACGGGCTGGTGTTCAGCACTGCCCTTGCACTGCAGGCTGAGTTCCAGCAAAGCCCTCGCTCCGTGGGCTGAGGTCCAGCACTGTCCTTGCACTGGGGGCTGAGGTTCAGCACTGCCCTCGCACCGCATGCTGACGTTCAACACTGCCCTCTCACCGCGGGCTGAGATTCAGCACTGCCCTCACACCGCGGTCTGAGGTTCAGCACTGCCCTTGCACTGCGGGCTGAGTTTCAGCACTTTCCTCGCACTGTGGGCTGAGTTTCAGCACTGGCCTCGCTCCGGGGGCTGAGGTCCATCACTGTCCTCGCACTGGGTGCTGAGGTTCAGCACTGCCCTCGCACCGCATGCTGACGTTCAACACTGCCCTCTCACCGCGGGCTGAGATTCAGCACTGCCCTCACACCGCGGGCTGAGGTTCAGCACTGCCCTCGCACTGCGGGCTGAGTTTCAGCACTTTCCTCGCACTGTGGGCTGAGTTTCAGCACTGGCCTCGCACCGTGGGCTGAGGTTCAGCACTGCCCTCGCACCGCAGCCTGAGGGTTAGCACTGCCCTTGCACTGCGGGCTGAGTTTCAGCACTGCCCTTGCATTTCGGGCTGAGTTTCA
The DNA here is from genome assembly GCF_017639515.1 of Carcharodon carcharias. Taxonomy (NCBI): domain Eukaryota; kingdom Metazoa; phylum Chordata; class Chondrichthyes; order Lamniformes; family Lamnidae; genus Carcharodon; species Carcharodon carcharias. The sequence continues at coordinate 24,879,069 of NC_054483.1, read as the reverse complement.
GCACTGCCCTCGCACAGTGGGCTGAGATTCAGCACTGCCCTCGCACTGTGGGCTGAGTTCCAGCACTGCCCTCTCACCGCAAGCTGAGATTCAGCACTGCCCTCGCACCACGGGGTGAGATTCAGCACTGCCCTCACACTGCGGGGTGAGTTTCAGCACTGCCATCACACTGTGGCGTGGGTTTCAGCACTGCCCTCTCACCGCGGGCTGAGATTCAGCACTGCCCACGCACCACGGGCTGGTGTTCAGCACTGCCCTTGCACTGCAGGCTGAGTTCCAGCACAGCCCTCGCTCCGTGGGCTGAGGTCCAGCACTGTCCTTGCACTGGGGGCTGAGGTTCAACACTGCCCTCGCACCGCATGCTGATGTTCAACACTGCCCTCTCACCGCGGGCTGAGATTCAGCACTGCCCTCACACCGCGGTCTGAGGTTCAGCACTGCCCTTGCACTGCGGGCTGAGTTTCAGCACTTTCCTCGCACTGTGGGCTGAGTTTCAGCACTGTCCTCGCTCCGTGGGCTGAGGTCCATCACTGTCCTCGCACTGGGGGCTGAGTTCCAGCACTGCCCTCTCACCGCAGGCTGAGATTCAGCACTGCCCTCGCACCACGGGGTGAGATTCAGCACTGCCCTCACACTGCGGGGTGAGTTTCAGCACTGCCATCACACTGCGGGCTGAGATTCAGCACTGCCCTCGCACCACGGGCTGGTGTTCAGCACTGCCCTTGCACTGCAGGCTGCGTTTCAGCACTTTCCTCGCACTGTGGGCTGAGGTCCAGCACTGTCCTTGCACTGGGGGCTGAGGTTCAGCACTGCCCTCGCACCGCAGCCTGAGGGTCAGCGCTGCCCTTGCACTGCGGGCTGAGTTTCAGCACTGCCCTTGCATTTCGGGCTGAGTTTCAGCACTGCCCTCGCACAGTGGGCTGAGATTCAGCACTGCCCTCGCACTGTGGGCTGAGTTCCAGCACTGCCCTCTCACCGCAGGCTGAGATTCAGCACTGCCCTCGCACCACGGGGTGAGATTCAGCACTGCCCTCACAATGCGGGGTGAGTTTCAGCACTGCCATCACACTGCGAGGTGAGTTTCAGCACTGCCCTCTCACCGCGGGCTGAGATTCAGCGCTGCCCTCGCACCACGGGCTGGTGTTCAGCACTGCCCTTGCACTGCAGGCTGAGTTCCAGCAAAGCCCTCGCTCCGTGGGCTGATTTTCAGCACTGGCCTCGCACCGTGGGCTGAGGTTCAGCACTGCCCTCGCACCGCAGCCTGAGGGTTAGCACTGCCCTTGCACTGCGGGCTGAGTTTCAGCACTGCCCTTGCATTTCGGGCTGAGTTTCAGCACTGCCCTCGCACAGTGGGCTGAGATTCAGCACTGCCCTCGCACTGTGGGCTGAGTTCCAGCACTGCCCTCTCACCGCAAGCAGAGATTCAGCACTGCCCTCGCACCACGGGGTGAGATTCAGCACTGCCCTCACACTGCGGGGTGAGTTTCAGCACTGCCATCACACTGTGGCGTGGGTTTCAGCACTGCCCTCTCACCGCGGGCTGAGATTCAGCACTGCCCACGCACCACAGGCTGGTGTTCAGCACTGCCCTTGCACTGCAGGCTGAGTTCCAGCACAGCCCTCGCTCCGTGGGCTGAGGTCCAGCACTGTCCTTGCACTGGGGGCTGAGGTTCAACACTGCCCTCGCACCGCATGCTGATGTTCAACACTGCCCTCTCACCGCGGGCTGAGATTCAGCACTGCCCTCACACCGCGGTCTGAGGTTCAGCACTGCCCTTGCACTGCGGGCTGAGTTTCAGCACTTTCCTCGCACTGTGGGCTGAGTTTCAGCACTGTCCTCGCTCCGTGGGCTGAGGTCCATCACTGTCCTCGCACTGGGGGCTGAGTTCCAGCACTGCCCTCTCACCGCAGGCTGAGATTCAGCACTGCCCTCGCACCACGGGGTGAGATTCAGCACTGCCCTCACACTGCGGGGTGAGTTTCAGCACTGCCATCACACTGCGGGCTGAGATTCAGCACTGCCCTCGCACCACGGGCTGGTGTTCAGCACTGCCCTTGCACTGCAGGCTGCGTTTCAGCACTTTCCTCGCACTGTGGGCTGAGGTCCAGCACTGTCCTTGCACTGGGGGCTGAGGTTCAGCACTGCCCTCGCACCGCATGCTGACGTTCAACACTGCCCTCTCACCGCAGGCTGAGATTCAGCAATGCCCTCACACCGCGGGCTGAGGTTCAGCACTGCCCTCGCACTGCGGGCTGAGTTTCAGCACTTTCCTCGCACTGTGGGCTGAGTTTCAGCACTGGCCTCGCACCGTGGGCTGAGGTTCAGCACTGCCCTCGCACCACAGCCTGAGGGTCAGCACTGCCCTTGCACTGCGGGCTGAGTTTCAGCACTGCCCTTGCATTTCGGGCGGAGTTTCAGCACTGCCCTCGCACAGTGGGCTGAGATTCAGCACTGCCCTCGCACTGTGGGCTGAGTTCCAGCACTGCCCTCTCACCGCAGGCTGAGATTCAGCACTGCCCTCGCACCGCGGGGTGAGATTCAGCACTGCCCTCACACTGCGGGGTGAGTTTCAGCACTGCCATCACACTGCGAGGTGAGTTTCAGCACTGCCCTCTCACCGCGGGCTGAGATTCAGCGCTGCCCTCGCACCACGGGCTGGTGTTCAGCACTGCCCTTGCACTGCAGGCTGAGTTCCAGCAAAGCCCTCGCTCCGTGGGCTGAGGTCCAGCACTGTCCTTGCACTGGGGGCTGAGGTTCAGCACTGCCCTCGCACCGCATGCTGACGTTCAACACTGCCCTCTCACCGCGGGCTGAGATTCAGCACTGCCCTCACACCGCGGTCTGAGGTTCAGCACTGCCCTTGCACTGCGGGCTGAGTTTCAGCACTTTCCTCGCACTGTGGGCTGAGTTTCAGCACTGGCCTCGCTCCGTGGGCTGAGGTCCATCACTGTCCTCGCACTGGGTGCTGAGGTTCAGCACTGCCCTCGCACCGCATGCTGACGTTCAACACTGCCCTCTCACCGCGGGCTGAGATTCAGCACTGCCCTCACACCGCGGGCTGAGGTTCAGCACTGCCCTCGCACTGCGGGCTGAGTTTCAGCACTTTCCTCGCACTGTGGGCTGAGTTTCAGCACTGGCCTCGCACCGTGGGCTGAGGTTCAGCACTGCCCTCGCACCGCAGCCTGAGGGTTAGCACTGCCCTTGCACTGCGGGCTGAGTTTCAGCACTGCCCTTGCATTTCGGGCTGAGTTTCAGCACTGCCCTCGCACAGTGGGCTGAGATTCAGCACTGCCCTCGCACTGTGGGCTGAGTTCCAGCACTGCCCTCTCACCGCAAGCTGAGATTCAGCACTGCCCTCGCACCACGGGGTGAGATTCAGCACTGCCCTCACACTGCGGGGTGAGTTTCAGCACTGCCATCACACTGTGGCGTGGGTTTCAGCACTGCCCTCTCACCGCGGGCTGAGATTCAGCACTGCCCACGCACCACGGGCTGGTGTTCAGCACTGCCCTTGCACTGCAGGCTGAGTTCCAGCACAGCCCTCGCTCCGTGGGCTGAGGTCCAGCACCTGTCCTTGCACTGGAGGCTGAGGTTCAACACTGCCCTCGCACCGCATGCTGATGTTCAACACTGCCCTCTCACCGCGGGCTGAGATTCAGCACTGCCCTCCCCACCGCGGTCTGAGGTCCGCCACTGCCCTTGCACTGCGGGTCTGAGTTTCAGCACTTTCCTAGCACTGTGGGCTGAGTTTCAGCACTGTCCTCGCTCCTGGGCTGCGGTCATTCACTGTCCTCGCAATGGGGGCTGAGTTCCAGCACTGACCCCTTCTCACCGCAGGCGGAGATTCAGCACTGCCCTCGCACCACGGGGTGAGATCAGCAATGCCCTCACACTGGCGGGGGAGTTTCAGCACTGCCCATCACACTGCGGGCTGAGATAAGATTCAGCACTGCCATCGCACGGGCTGGGTTCAGCACTGCCCTTGCACTGCAGGCTGCGTTTCAGCAATTTCCTCGCACTGTGGGCGCTGTAGGTGCAGCACGTCTTGGACACTGGGGGCTGAGGTTCAGCACTGCCCCTCGATTTTGGGCTGAGTTTCAGCACTGCCCTCGCACTGCGGGCTGAGTTTCAGCACTGCCCTCGCACAGCCGGCAGAGATTCAGCACTGCCCTCGCACTACAGGCTGAGTTCCAGCACAGCCCTCGCTCCGTGGGCTGAGGTCCATCACTGTCCTCGCACTGGGGGCTGAGATTCAGCACTGCCCTCGCACCGCATGCTGACGTTCAACACTGCCCTCTCACCGCAGGCTGAGATTCAGCACTGCCCTCACACCGCGGGCTGAGGTTCAGCACTGCCCTCGCACTGCGGGCTGAGTTTCAGCACTTTCCTCGCACTGTGGGCTGTGTTTCAGCACTGGCCTCGCACCGTGGGCTGAGGTTCAGCACTGCCCTCGCACCGCAGCCTGAGGGTCAGCACTGCCCTCGCACTGCAGGCTGAGTTCCAGCACAGCCCTCGCTCCGTGGGCTGAGGTTCAGCACTGCCCTCGCACTGCAGGCTGAGTTTTAGCACAGCCCTCGCTCTGTGGGCTGATGTCCAGCACTTTCCTCGCACTGGGGCTTGAGGTTCAGCACTGCCCTCTCACCGCGGGCTGAGATTCAGCACTGCCCTCGCACCACGGGCTGGTGTTCAGCACTGCCCTTGCACTGCAGGCTGAGTTCCAGCACAGCCCTCGCTCCGTGGGCTGAGGTCCAGCACTGTCCTTGCACTGGGGGCTGAGGTTCAGCACTGCCCTCGCACCGCATGCTGACGTTCAACACTGCCCTCTCACCGCGGGCTGAGATTCAGCACTGCCCTCACACCACGGTCTAAGGTTCAGCACTGCCCTTGCACTGTGGGCTGAGTTTCAGCACTTTCCTCGCACTGTGGGCTGAGTTTCAGCACTGGCCTCGCACCGCGGGCTGAGATTCAGCACTGCCCTTGCACCGCAGCCTGAGGTTCAGCACTGCCCTTGCACTGCGGGCTGAGTTTCAGCACTGCCCTTGCATTTCGGGCTGAGTTTCAGCACTGCCCTTGCATTTCGGGCTGAGATTCAGCACTGCTCTCGTACTGTGGGCTGAGTTCCAGCACTGCCCCCTTACCGCGGGCTGAGATTCAGCACTGCCCTCGCACCACGGGGTGAGATTCAGCGCTGCCCTCACACTGCGGGGTGAATTTCAGCATTGCCCTCGCACTGCGGGCTGAGATTCAGCACTGCCCTCGCACCACGGGCTGGTGTTCAGCACTGCCCTTGAACTGTGGGCTGGGTTTCAGCACTGCCCTTGCACTGCGGGCTGAATTTCAGCACTGCCTTCGCACAGTGGGCTGAGATTCAGGACTGCCCTCGCACCGCGGGCTGAGATTCAGCACTGTCCTCGTGCCACGGGGTGAGATTCAGCACTTCCCTCACAATGCGGCGTGAGTTTCAGCACTGCCCTCGCATTGCGGGCTGAGCTTCAGCACTGACCTCGCACAGTGGGCTGAGATTCAGGACTGTCCTCGCACCATGGGGTGAGATTCAGCACTGCCCTCACACTGCGGCGTGAGTTTCAGCACTGCCCTCGCATTGCGGGCTGAGCTTCAGCACTGACCTCGCACTTCGGGCTGAGATTCAGCACTGCCCTCACACCATGGGCTGGTGTTCAGCACTGCCCTCGCACTGTGGGCTGAGTTTCAGCACTGCCCTTGCATTTTGGGCTGAGTTTCAGCACTGCCCTCGCACTGCGGGCTGAGTTTCAGCACTGCCTTCGCACAGTGGGCTGAGATTCAGGACTGCCCTCGCACCGCGGGCTGAGATTCAGCACTGTCCTCGCACCACGGGGTGAGATTCAGCACTGCCCTCACACTGCGGCGTGAGTTTCAGCACTGCCCTCGCATTGCGGGCTGAGCTTCAGCACTGACCTCGCACTTCGGGCTGAGTTTCAGCACTGCCCTCTCACCGCGGGCTGAGATTCAGCACTGCCCTCACACCATGGGCTGGTGTTCAGCACTGCCCTTGCACTGTGGGCTGAGTTTCAGCACTGCCCTTGCATTTTGGGCTGAGTTTCAGCACTGCCCTCGCACTGCGGGCTGAGTTTCAGCACTGCCCTCGCACAGCCGGCAGAGATTCAGCACTGCCCTCGCACTACAGGCTGAGTTCCAGCACAGCCCTCGCTCCGTGGGCTGAGGTCCATCACTGTCCTCGCACTGGGGGCTGAGATTCAGCACTGCCCTCGCACCGCATGCTGACGTTCAACACTGCCCTCTCACCGCAGGCTGAGATTCAGCACTGCCCTCACACCGCGGGCTGAGGTTCAGCACTGCCCTCGCACTGCGGGCTGAGTTTCAGCACTTTCCTCGCACTGTGGGCTGTGTTTCAGCACTGGCCTCGCACCGTGGGCTGAGGTTCAGCACTGCCCTCGCACCGCAGCCTGAGGGTCAGCACTGCCCTTGCACTGCGGGCTGAGTTTCAGCACTGCCCTTGCATTTCGGGCTGAGTTTCAGCACTGCCCTCGCACAGTGGGCTGAGACTCAGCACTGCCCTCGCACTGTGGGCTGAGTTCCAGCACTGCCCTCTCACCGCAGGCTGAGATTCAGCACTGCCCTCTCACCGCGGGCTGAGATTCAGCACTGCCCTCGCACCACGGGCTGGTGTTCAGCACTGCCCTTGCACTGCAGGCTGAGTTCCAGCAAAGCCCTCGCTCCGTGGGCTGAGGTCCAGCACTGTCCTTGCACTGGGGGCTGAGGTTCAGCACTGCCCTCGCACCGCATGCTGACGTTCAACACTGCCCTCTCACCGCGGGCTGAGATTCAGCACTGCCCTCACACCGCGGTCTGAGGTTCAGCACTGCCCTTGCACTGCGGGCTGAGTTTCAGCACTTTCCTCGCACTGTGGGCTGAGTTTCAGCACTGGCCTCGCTCCGGGGGCTGAGGTCCATCACTGTCCTCGCACTGGGTGCTGAGGTTCAGCACTGCCCTCGCACCGCATGCTGACGTTCAACACTGCCCTCTCACCGCGGGCTGAGATTCAGCACTGCCCTCACACCGCGGGCTGAGGTTCAGCACTGCCCTCGCACTGCGGGCTGAGTTTCAGCACTTTCCTCGCACTGTGGGCTGAGTTTCAGCACTGGCCTCGCACCGTGGGCTGAGGTTCAGCACTGCCCTCGCACCGCAGCCTGAGGGTTAGCACTGCCCTTGCACTGCGGGCTGAGTTTCAGCACTGCCCTTGCATTTCGGGCTGAGTTTCAGCACTGCCCTCGCACAGTGGGCTGAGATTCAGCACTGCCCTCGCACTGTGGGCTGAGTTCCAGCACTGCCCTCTCACCGCAAGCTGAGATTCAGCACTGCCCTCGCACCACGGGGTGAGATTCAGCACTGCCCTCACACTGCGGGGTGAGTTTCAGCACTGCCATCACACTGTGGCGTGGGTTTCAGCACTGCCCTCTCACCGCGGGCTGAGATTCAGCACTGCCCACGCACCACGGGCTGGTGTTCAGCACTGCCCTTGCACTGCAGGCTGAGTTCCAGCACAGCCCTCGCTCCGTGGGCTGAGGTCCAGCACTGTCCTTGCACTGGGGGCTGAGGTTCAACACTGCCCTCGCACCGCATGCTGATGTTCAACACTGCCCTCTCACCGCGGGCTGAGATTCAGCACTGCCCTCACACCGCGGTCTGAGGTTCAGCACTGCCCTTGCACTGCGGGCTGAGTTTCAGCACTTTCCTCGCACTGTGGGCTGAGTTTCAGCACTGTCCTCGCTCCGTGGGCTGAGGTCCATCACTGTCCTCGCACTGGGGGCTGAGTTCCAGCACTGCCCTCTCACCGCAGGCTGAGATTCAGCACTGCCCTCGCACCACGGGGTGAGATTCAGCACTGCCCTCACACTGCGGGGTGAGTTTCAGCACTGCCATCACACTGCGGGCTGAGATTCAGCACTGCCCTCGCACCACGGGCTGGTGTTCAGCACTGCCCTTGCACTGCAGGCTGCGTTTCAGCACTTTCCTCGCACTGTGGGCTGAGGTCCAGCACTGTCCTTGCACTGGGGGCTGAGGTTCAGCACTGCCCTCGCACCGCAGCCTGAGGGTCAGCGCTGCCCTTGCACTGCGGGCTGAGTTTCAGCACTGCCCTTGCATTTCGGGCTGAGTTTCAGCACTGCCCTCGCACAGTGGGCTGAGATTCAGCACTGCCCTCGCACTGTGGGCTGAGTTCCAGCACTGCCCTCTCACCGCAGGCTGAGATTCAGCACTGCCCTCGCACCACGGGGTGAGATTCAGCACTGCCCTCACAATGCGGGGTGAGTTTCAGCACTGCCATCACACTGCGAGGTGAGTTTCAGCACTGCCCTCTCACCGCGGGCTGAGATTCAGCGCTGCCCTCGCACCACGGGCTGGTGTTCAGCACTGCCCTTGCACTGCAGGCTGAGTTCCAGCAAAGCCCTCGCTCCGTGGGCTGATTTTCAGCACTGGCCTCGCACCGTGGGCTGAGGTTCAGCACTGCCCTCGCACCGCAGCCTGAGGGTTAGCACTGCCCTTGCACTGCGGGCTGAGTTTCAGCACTGCCCTTGCATTTCGGGCTGAGTTTCAGCACTGCCCTCGCACAGTGGGCTGAGATTCAGCACTGCCCTCGCACTGTGGGCTGAGTTCCAGCACTGCCCTCTCACCGCAAGCAGAGATTCAGCACTGCCCTCGCACCACGGGGTGAGATTCAGCACTGCCCTCACACTGCGGGGTGAGTTTCAGCACTGCCATCACACTGTGGCGTGGGTTTCAGCACTGCCCTCTCACCGCGGGCTGAGATTCAGCACTGCCCACGCACCACAGGCTGGTGTTCAGCACTGCCCTTGCACTGCAGGCTGAGTTCCAGCACAGCCCTCGCTCCGTGGGCTGAGGTCCAGCACTGTCCTTGCACTGGGGGCTGAGGTTCAACACTGCCCTCGCACCGCATGCTGATGTTCAACACTGCCCTCTCACCGCGGGCTGAGATTCAGCACTGCCCTCACACCGCGGTCTGAGGTTCAGCACTGCCCTTGCACTGCGGGCTGAGTTTCAGCACTTTCCTCGCACTGTGGGCTGAGTTTCAGCACTGTCCTCGCTCCGTGGGCTGAGGTCCATCACTGTCCTCGCACTGGGGGCTGAGTTCCAGCACTGCCCTCTCACCGCAGGCTGAGATTCAGCACTGCCCTCGCACCACGGGGTGAGATTCAGCACTGCCCTCACACTGCGGGGTGAGTTTCAGCACTGCCATCACACTGCGGGCTGAGATTCAGCACTGCCCTCGCACCACGGGCTGGTGTTCAGCACTGCCCTTGCACTGCAGGCTGCGTTTCAGCACTTTCCTCGCACTGTGGGCTGAGGTCCAGCACTGTCCTTGCACTGGGGGCTGAGGTTCAGCACTGCCCTCGCACCGCATGCTGACGTTCAACACTGCCCTCTCACCGCAGGCTGAGATTCAGCAATGCCCTCACACCGCGGGCTGAGGTTCAGCACTGCCCTCGCACTGCGGGCTGAGTTTCAGCACTTTCCTCGCACTGTGGGCTGAGTTTCAGCACTGGCCTCGCACCGTGGGCTGAGGTTCAGCACTGCCCTCGCACCACAGCCTGAGGGTCAGCACTGCCCTTGCACTGCGGGCTGAGTTTCAGCACTGCCCTTGCATTTCGGGCGGAGTTTCAGCACTGCCCTCGCACAGTGGGCTGAGATTCAGCACTGCCCTCGCACTGTGGGCTGAGTTCCAGCACTGCCCTCTCACCGCAGGCTGAGATTCAGCACTGCCCTCGCACCGCGGGGTGAGATTCAGCACTGCCCTCACACTGCGGGGTGAGTTTCAGCACTGCCATCACACTGCGAGGTGAGTTTCAGCACTGCCCTCTCACCGCGGGCTGAGATTCAGCGCTGCCCTCGCACCACGGGCTGGTGTTCAGCACTGCCCTTGCACTGCAGGCTGAGTTCCAGCAAAGCCCTCGCTCCGTGGGCTGAGGTCCAGCACTGTCCTTGCACTGGGGGCTGAGGTTCAGCACTGCCCTCGCACCGCATGCTGACGTTCAACACTGCCCTCTCACCGCGGGCTGAGATTCAGCACTGCCCTCACACCGCGGTCTGAGGTTCAGCACTGCCCTTGCACTGCGGGCTGAGTTTCAGCACTTTCCTCGCACTGTGGGCTGAGTTTCAGCACTGGCCTCGCTCCGTGGGCTGAGGTCCATCACTGTCCTCGCACTGGGTGCTGAGGTTCAGCACTGCCCTCGCACCGCATGCTGACGTTCAACACTGCCCTCTCACCGCGGGCTGAGATTCAGCACTGCCCTCACACCGCGGGCTGAGGTTCAGCACTGCCCTCGCACTGCGGGCTGAGTTTCAGCACTTTCCTCGCACTGTGGGCTGAGTTTCAGCACTGGCCTCGCACCGTGGGCTGAGGTTCAGCACTGCCCTCGCACCGCAGCCTGAGGGTTAGCACTGCCCTTGCACTGCGGGCTGAGTTTCAGCACTGCCCTTGCATTTCGGGCTGAGTTTCAGCACTGCCCTCGCACAGTGGGCTGAGATTCAGCACTGCCCTCGCACTGTGGGCTGAGTTCCAGCACTGCCCTCTCACCGCAAGCTGAGATTCAGCACTGCCCTCGCACCACGGGGTGAGATTCAGCACTGCCCTCACACTGCGGGGTGAGTTTCAGCACTGCCATCACACTGTGGCGTGGGTTTCAGCACTGCCCTCTCACCGCGGGCTGAGATTCAGCACTGCCCACGCACCACGGGCTGGTGTTCAGCACTGCCCTTGCACTGCAGGCTGAGTTCCAGCACAGCCCTCGCTCCGTGGGCTGAGGTCCAGCACTGTCCTTGCACTGGAGGCTGAGGTTCAACACTGCCCTCGCACCGCATGCTGATGTTCAACACTGCCCTCTCACCGCGGGCTGAGATTCAGCACTGCCCTCACACCGCGGTCTGAGGTTCAGCACTGCCCTTGCACTGCGGGCTGAGTTTCAGCACTTTCCTCGCACTGTGGGCTGAGTTTCAGCACTGTCCTCGCTCCGTGGGCTGAGGTCCATCACTGTCCTCGCACTGGGGGCTGAGTTCCAGCACTGCCCTCTCACCGCAGGCTGAGATTCAGCACTGCCCTCGCACCACGGGGTGAGATTCAGCACTGCCCTCACACTGCGGGGTGAGTTTCAGCACTGCCATCACACTGCGGGCTGAGATTCAGCACTGCCCTCGCACCACGGGCTGGTGTTCAGCACTGCCCTTGCACTGCAGGCTGCGTTTCAGCACTTTCCTCGCACTGTGGGCTGAGGTGCAGCACTGTCCTTGCACTGGGGGCTGAGGTTCAGCACTGCCCTCGCACCGCATGCTGACGTTCAACACTGCCCTCTCACCGCGGGCTGAGATTCAGCACTGCCCTCACACCGCGGTCTGAGGTTCAGCACTGCCCTCACACTGCGGGCTGAGTTTCAGCAGTTTCCTCGCACTGTGGGCTGAGTTTCAGCATTGGCCTCGCACCGCTGGCTGAGATTCAGCACTGCCCTCGCACCGCAGCCTGAGGTTCAGCACTGCCCTTGCACTGCGGGCTGAGTTTCAGCACTGCCCTTGCATTTCGGGCTGAGTTTCAGCACTGCCCTTGCATTTCGGGCTGAGATTCAGCACTGCCTTCGCACTGTGGGCTGAGTTCCAGCACTGCCCTCTCACCGCGGGCTGAGATTCAGCACTGCCCTCGCACCACGGGGTGAGATTCAGCGCTGCCCTCACACTGCGGGGTGAATTTCAGCACTGCCCTTGCACTGCGGGCTGAGTTTCAGCACTGCCCTTGCATTTCGGGCTGAGTTTCAGCACTGCCCTTGCATTTCGGGCTGAGATTCAGCACTGCCCTCGCACTGTGGGCTGAGTTCCAGCACTGCCCTCTCACCGCGGGCTGAGATTCAGCACTGCCCTCACACCATGGGCTGGTGTTCAGCACTGCCCTTGCACTGTGGGCTGAGTTTCAGCACTGCCCTTGCATTTTGGGCTGAATTTCAGCACTGCCCTCGCACTGCGGGCTGAGTTTCAGCACTGCCCTCGCACAGCCGGCAGAGATTCAGCACTGCCCTCGCACTGCAGGCTGAGTTCCAGCACAGCCCTCGCTCCGTGGGCTGAGGTTCAGCACTGCCCTCGCACTGCAGGCTGAGTTTTAGCACAGCCCTCGCTCTGTGGGCTGATGTCCAGCACTTTCCTCGCACTGGGGCTTGAGGTTCAGCACTGCCCTCTCACCGCGGGCTGAGATTCAGCACTGCCCTCGCACCACGGGCTGGTGTTCAGCACTGCCCTTGCACTGCAGGCTGAGTTCCAGCACAGCCCTCGCTCCGTGGGCTGAGGTCCAGCACTGTCCTTGCACTGGGGGCTGAGGTTCAGCACTGCCCTCGCACCGCATGCTGACGTTCAACACTGCCCTCTCACCGCGGGCTGAGATTCAGCACTGCCCTCACACCACGGTCTAAGGTTCAGCACTGCCCTTGCACTGTGGGCTGAGTTTCAGCACTTTCCTCGCACTGTGGGCTGAGTTTCAGCACTGGCCTCGCACCGCGGGCTGAGATTCAGCACTGCCCTTGCACCGCAGCCTGAGGTTCAGCACTGCCCTTGCACTGCGGGCTGAGTTTCAGCACTGCCCTTGCATTTCGGGCTGAGTTTCAGCACTGCCCTTGCATTTCGGGCTGAGATTCAGCACTGCTCTCGTACTGTGGGCTGAGTTCCAGCACTGCCCCCTTACCGCGGGCTGAGATTCAGCACTGCCCTCGCACCACGGGGTGAGATTCAGCGCTGCCCTCACACTGCGGGGTGAATTTCAGCATTGCCCTCGCACTGCGGGCTGAGATTCAGCACTGCCCTCGCACCACGGGCTGGTGTTCAGCACTGCCCTTGAACTGTGGGCTGGGTTTCAGCACTGCCCTTGCACTGCGGGCTGAATTTCAGCACTGCCTTCGCACAGTGGGCTGAGATTCAGGACTGCCCTCGCACCGCGGGCTGAGATTCAGCACTGTCCTCGTGCCACGGGGTGAGATTCAGCACTTCCCTCACAATGCGGCGTGAGTTTCAGCACTGCCCTCGCATTGCGGGCTGAGCTTCAGCACTGACCTCGCACAGTGGGCTGAGATTCAGGACTGTCCTCGCACCATGGGGTGAGATTCAGCACTGCCCTCACACTGCGGCGTGAGTTTCAGCACTGCCCTCGCATTGCGGGCTGAGCTTCAGCACTGACCTCGCACTTCGGGCTGAGATTCAGCACTGCCCTCACACCATGGGCTGGTGTTCAGCACTGCCCTCGCACTGTGGGCTGAGTTTCAGCACTGCCCTTGCATTTTGGGCTGAGTTTCAGCACTGCCCTCGCACTGCGGGCTGAGTTTCAGCACTGCCTTCGCACAGTGGGCTGAGATTCAGGACTGCCCTCGCACCGCGGGCTGAGATTCAGCACTGTCCTCGCACCACGGGGTGAGATTCAGCACTGCCCTCACACTGCGGCGTGAGTTTCAGCACTGCCCTCGCATTGCGGGCTGAGCTTCAGCACTGACCTCGCACTTCGGGCTGAGTTTCAGCACTGCCCTCTCACCGCGGGCTGAGATTCAGCACTGCCCTCACACCATGGGCTGGTGTTCAGCACTGCCCTTGCACTGTGGGCTGAGTTTCAGCACTGCCCTTGCATTTTGGGCTGAGTTTCAGCACTGCCCTCGCACTGCGGGCTGAGTTTCAGCACTGCCCTCGCACAGCCGGCAGAGATTCAGCACTGCCCTCGCACTACAGGCTGAGTTCCAGCACAGCCCTCGCTCCGTGGGCTGAGGTCCATCACTGTCCTCGCACTGGGGGCTGAGATTCAGCACTGCCCTCGCACCGCATGCTGACGTTCAACACTGCCCTCTCACCGCAGGCTGAGATTCAGCACTGCCCTCACACCGCGGGCTGAGGTTCAGCACTGCCCTCGCACTGCGGGCTGAGTTTCAGCACTTTCCTCGCACTGTGGGCTGTGTTTCAGCACTGGCCTCGCACCGTGGGCTGAGGTTCAGCACTGCCCTCGCACCGCAGCCTGAGGGTCAGCACTGCCCTTGCACTGCGGGCTGAGTTTCAGCACTGCCCTTGCATTTCGGGCTGAGTTTCAGCACTGCCCTCGCACAGTGGGCTGAGACTCAGCACTGCCCTCGCACTGTGGGCTGAGTTCCAGCACTGCCCTCTCACCGCAGGCTGAGATTCAGCACTGCCCTCTCACCGCGGGCTGAGATTCAGCACTGCCCTCGCACCACGGGCTGGTGTTCAGCACTGCCCTTGCACTGCAGGCTGAGTTCCAGCAAAGCCCTCGCTCCGTGGGCTGAGGTCCAGCACTGTCCTTGCACTGGGGGCTGAGGTTCAGCACTGCCCTCGCACCGCATGCTGACGTTCAACACTGCCCTCTCACCGCGGGCTGAGATTCAGCACTGCCCTCACACCGCGGTCTGAGGTTCAGCACTGCCCTTGCACTGCGGGCTGAGTTTCAGCACTTTCCTCGCACTGTGGGCTGAGTTTCAGCACTGGCCTCGCTCCGGGGGCTGAGGTCCATCACTGTCCTCGCACTGGGTGCTGAGGTTCAGCACTGCCCTCGCACCGCATGCTGACGTTCAACACTGCCCTCTCACCGCGGGCTGAGATTCAGCACTGCCCTCACACCGCGGGCTGAGGTTCAGCACTGCCCTCGCACTGCGGGCTGAGTTTCAGCACTTTCCTCGCACTGTGGGCTGAGTTTCAGCACTGGCCTCGCACCGTGGGCTGAGGTTCAGCACTGCCCTCGCACCGCAGCCTGAGGGTTAGCACTGCCCTTGCACTGCGGGCTGAGTTTCAGCACTGCCCTTGCATTTCGGGCTGAGTTTCAGCACTGCCCTCGCACAGTGGGCTGAGATTCAGCACTGCCCTCGCACTGTGGGCTGAGTTCCAGCACTGCCCTCTCACCGCAAGCTGAGATTCAGCACTGCCCTCGCACCACGGGGTGAGATTCAGCACTGCCCTCACACTGCGGGGTGAGTTTCAGCACTGCCATCACACTGTGGCGTGGGTTTCAGCACTGCCCTCTCACCGCGGGCTGAGATTCAGCACTGCCCACGCACCACGGGCTGGTGTTCAGCACTGCCCTTGCACTGCAGGCTGAGTTCCAGCACAGCCCTCGCTCCGTGGGCTGAGGTCCAGCACTGTCCTTGCACTGGGGGCTGAGGTTCAACACTGCCCTCGCACCGCATGCTGATGTTCAACACTGCCCTCTCACCGCGGGCTGAGATTCAGCACTGCCCTCACACCGCGGTCTGAGGTTCAGCACTGCCCTTGCACTGCGGGCTGAGTTTCAGCACTTTCCTCGCACTGTGGGCTGAGTTTCAGCACTGTCCTCGCTCCGTGGGCTGAGGTCCATCACTGTCCTCACACTGGGGGCTGAGTTCCAGCACTGCCCTCTCACCGCAGGCTGAGATTCAGCACTGCCCTCGCACCACGGGGTGAGATTCAGCACTGCCCTCACACTGCGGGGTGAGTTTCAGCACTGCCATCACACTGCGGGCTGAGATTCAGCACTGCCCTCGCACCACGGGCTGGTGTTCAGCACTGCCCTTGCACTGCAGGCTGCGTTTCAGCACTTTCCTCGCACTGTGGGCTGAGGTCCAGCACTGTCCTTGCACTGGGGGCTGAGGTTCAGCACTGCCCTCGCACCGCAGCCTGAGGGTCAGCGCTGCCCTTGCACTGCGGGCTGAGTTTCAGCACTGCCCTTGCATTTCGGGCTGAGTTTCAGCACTGCCCTCGCACAGTGGGCTGAGATTCAGCACTGCCCTCGCACTGTGGGCTGAGTTCCAGCACTGCCCTCTCACCGCAGGCTGAGATTCAGCACTGCCCTCGCACCACGGGGTGAGATTCAGCACTGCCCTCACAATGCGGGGTGAGTTTCAGCACTGCCATCACACTGCGAGGTGAGTTTCAGCACTGCCCTCTCACCGCGGGCTGAGATTCAGCGCTGCCCTCGCACCACGGGCTGGTGTTCAGCACTGCCCTTGCACTGCAGGCTGAGTTCCAGCAAAGCCCTCGCTCCGTGGGCTGATTTTCAGCACTGGCCTCGCACCGTGGGCTGAGGTTCAGCACTGCCCTCGCACCGCAGCCTGAGGGTTAGCACTGCCCTTGCACTGCGGGCTGAGTTTCAGCACTGCCCTTGCATTTCGGGCTGAGTTTCAGCACTGCCCTCGCACAGTGGGCTGAGATTCAGCACTGCCCTCGCACTGTGGGCTGAGTTCCAGCACTGCCCTCTCACCGCAAGCAGAGATTCAGCACTGCCCTCGCACCACGGGGTGAGATTCAGCACTGCCCTCACACTGCGGGGTGAGTTTCAGCACTGCCATCACACTGTGGCGTGGGTTTCAGCACTGCCCTCTCACCGCGGGCTGAGATTCAGCACTGCCCACGCACCACAGGCTGGTGTTCAGCACTGCCCTTGCACTGCAGGCTGAGTTCCAGCACAGCCCTCGCTCCGTGGGCTGAGGTCCAGCACTGTCCTTGCACTGGGGGCTGAGGTTCAACACTGCCCTCGCACCGCATGCTGATGTTCAACACTGCCCTCTCACCGCGGGCTGAGATTCAGCACTGCCCTCACACCGCGGTCTGAGGTTCAGCACTGCCCTTGCACTGCGGGCTGAGTTTCAGCACTTTCCTCGCACTGTGGGCTGAGTTTCAGCACTGTCCTCGCTCCGTGGGCTGAGGTCCATCACTGTCCTCGCACTGGGGGCTGAGTTCCAGCACTGCCCTCTCACCGCAGGCTGAGATTCAGCACTGCCCTCGCACCACGGGGTGAGATTCAGCACTGCCCTCACACTGCGGGGTGAGTTTCAGCACTGCCATCACACTGCGGGCTGAGATTCAGCACTGCCCTCGCACCACGGGCTGGTGTTCAGCACTGCCCTTGCACTGCAGGCTGCGTTTCAGCACTTTCCTCGCACTGTGGGCTGAGGTCCAGCACTGTCCTTGCACTGGGGGCTGAGGTTCAGCACTGCCCTCGCACCGCATGCTGACGTTCAACACTGCCCTCTCACCGCGGGCTGAGATTCAGCACTGCCCTCACACCGCGGTCTGAGGTTCAGCACTGCCCTCACACTGCGGGCTGAGTTTCAGCAGTTTCCTCGCACTGTGGGCTGAGTTTCAGCATTGGCCTCGCACCGCTGGCTGAGATTCAGCACTGCCCTCGCACCGCAGCCTGAGGTTCAGCACTGCCCTTGCACTGCGGGCTGAGTTTCAGCACTGCCCTTGCATTTCGGGCTGAGTTTCAGCACTGCCCTTGCATTTCGGGCTGAGATTCAGCACTGCCTTCGCACTGTGGGCTGAGTTCCAGCACTGCCCTCTCACCGCGGGCTGAGATTCAGCACTGCCCTCGCACCACGGGGTGAGATTCAGCGCTGCCCTCACACTGCGGGGTGAATTTCAGCACTGCCCTTGCACTGCGGGCTGAGTTTCAGCACTGCCCTTGCATTTCGGGCTGAGTTTCAGCACTGCCCTTGCATTTCGGGCTGAGATTCAGCACTGCCCTCGCACTGTGGGCTGAGTTCCAGCACTGCCCTCTCACCGCGGGCTGAGATTCAGCACTGCCCTCGCACCACGGGGTGAGATTCAGCGCTGCCCCCACACTGCGGGGTGAATTTCAGCACTGCCCTCGCACTGCGGGCTGAGATTCAGCACTGCCCTCGCACCACGGGCTGGTGTTCAGCACTGCCCTTGAACTGTGGGCTGGGTTTCAGCACTGCCCTTGCACTGCGGGCTGAGTTTCAGCACTGCCTTCGCACAGTGGGCTGAGATTCAGGACTGTCCTCGCACCATGGGGTGAGATTCAGCACTGCCCTCACACTGCGGCGTGAGTTTCAGCACTGCCCTCGCATTGCGGGCTGAGCTTCAGCACTGACCTCGCACTTCGGGCTGAGTTTCAGCACTGCCCTCTCACCGCGGGCTGAGATTCAGCACTGCCCTCACACCATGGGCTGGTGTTCAGCACTGCCCTTGCACTGTGGGCTGAGTTTCAGCACTGCCCTTGCATTTTGGGCTGAATTTCAGCACTGCCCTCGCACTGCGGGCTGAGTTTCAGCACTGCCCTCGCACAGCCGGCAGAGATTCAGCACTGCCCTCGCACTGCAGGCTGAGTTCCAGCACAGCCCTCGCTCCGTGGGCTGAGGTTCAGCACTGCCCTCGCACTGCAGGCTGAGTTTTAGCACAGCCCTCGCTCTGTGGGCTTATGTCCAGCACTTTCCTCGCACTCGGGCTTGAGGTTCAGCACTGCCCTCTCACCGCGGGCTGAAATTCAGCACTGCCCTCGCACCACGGGCTGGTGTTCAGCACTGCCCTTGCACTGCAGGCTGAGTTCCAGCACAGCCCTCGCTCCGTGGGCTGAGGTCCAGCACTGTCCTTGCACTGGGGGCTGAGGTTCAGCACTGCCCTCGCACCGCATGCTGACGTTCAACACTGCCCTCTCACCGCGGGCTGAGATTCAGCACTGCCCTCACACCACGGTCTAAGGTTCAGCACTGCCCTTGCACTGTGGGCTGAGTTTCAGCACTTTCCTCGCACTGTGGGCTGAGTTTCAGCACTGGCCTCGCACCGCGGGCTGAGATTCAGCACTGCCCTTGCACCGCAGCCTGAGGTTCAGCACTGCCCTTGCACTGCGGGCTGAGTTTCAGCACTGCCCTTGCATTTCGGGCTGAGTTTCAGCACTGCCCTTGCATTTCGGGCTGAGATTCAGCACTGCTCTCGTACTGTGGGCTGAGTTCCAGCACTGCCCCCTTACCGCGGGCTGAGATTCAGCACTGCCCTCGCACCACGGGGTGAGATTCAGCGCTGCCCTCACACTGCGGGGTGAATTTCAGCATTGCCCTCGCACTGCGGGCTGAGATTCAGCACTGCCCTCGCACCACGGGCTGGTGTTCAGCACTGCCCTTGAACTGTGGGCTGGGTTTCAGCACTGCCCTTGCACTGCGGGCTGAATTTCAGCACTGCCTTCGCACAGTGGGCTGAGATTCAGGACTGCCCTCGCACCGCGGGCTGAGATTCAGCACTGTCCTCGTGCCACGGGGTGAGATTCAGCACTTCCCTCACAATGCGGCGTGAGTTTCAGCACTGCCCTCGCATTGCGGGCTGAGCTTCAGCACTGACCTCGCACAGTGGGCTGAGATTCAGGACTGTCCTCGCACCATGGGGTGAGATTCAGCACTGCCCTCACACTGCGGCGTGAGTTTCAGCACTGCCCTCGCATTGCGGGCTGAGCTTCAGCACTGACCTCGCACTTCGGGCTGAGATTCAGCACTGCCCTCACACCATGGGCTGGTGTTCAGCACTGCCCTCGCACTGTGGGCTGAGTTTCAGCACTGCCCTTGCATTTTGGGCTGAGTTTCAGCACTGCCCTCGCACTGCGGGCTGAGTTTCAGCACTGCCTTCGCACAGTGGGCTGAGATTCCGGACTGCCCTCGCACCGCGGGCTGAGATTCAGCACTGTCCTCGCACCACGGGGTGAGATTCAGCACTGCCCTCACACTGCGGCGTGAGTTTCAGCACTGCCCTCGCATTGCGGGCTGAGCTTCAGCACTGACCTCGCACTTCGGGCTGAGTTTCAGCACTGCCCTCTCACCGCGGGCTGAGATTCAGCACTGCCCTCACACCATGGGCTGGTGTTCAGCACTGCCCTTGCACTGTGGGCTGAGTTTCAGCACTGCCCTTGCATTTTGGGCTGAGTTTCAGCACTGCCCTCGCACTGCGGGCTGAGTTTCAGCACTGCCCTCGCACAGCCGGCAGAGATTCAGCACTGCCCTCGCACTACAGGCTGAGTTCCAGCACAGCCCTCGCTCCGTGGGCTGAGGTCCATCACTGTCCTCGCACTGGGGGCTGAGGTTCAGCACTGCCCTCGCACCGCATGCTGACGTTCAACACTGCCCTCTCACCGCAGGCTGAGATTCAGCACTGCCCTCACACCGCGGGCTGAGGTTCAGCACTGCCCTCGCACTGCGGGCTGAGTTTCAGCACTTTCCTCGCACTGTGGGCTGTGTTTCAGCACTGGCCTCGCACCGTGGGCTGAGGTTCAGCACTGCCCTCGCACCGCAGCCTGAGGGTCAGCACTGCCCTTGCACTGCGGGCTGAGTTTCAGCACTGCCCTTGCATTTCGGGCTGAGTTTCAGCACTGCCCTCGCACAGTGGGCTGAGATTCAGCACTGCCCTCGCACTGTGGGCTGAGTTCCAGCACTGCCCTCTCACCGCAGGCTGAGATTCAGCACTGCCCTCGCACCACGGGGTGAGATTCAGCACTGCCCTCACACTGCGGGGTGAGTTTCAGCACTGCCATCACACTGCGGGCTGAGTTTCAGCACTGCCCTCTCACCGCGGGCTGAGATTCAGCACTGCCCTCGCACCACGGGCTGGTGTTCAGCACTGCCCTTGCACTGCAGGCTGAGTTCCAGCAAAGCCCTCGCTCCGTGGGCTGAGGTCCAGCACTGTCCTTGCACTGGGGGCTGAGGTTCAGCACTGCCCTCGCACCGCATGCTGACGTTCAACACTGCCCTCTCACCGCGGGCTGAGATTCAGCACTGCCCTCACACCGCGGTCTGAGGTTCAGCACTGCCCTTGCACTGCGGGCTGAGTTTCAGCACTTTCCTCGCACTGTGGGCTGAGTTTCAGCACTGGCCTCGCTCCGTGGGCTGAGGTCCATCACTGTCCTCGCACTGGGTGCTGAGGTTCAGCACTGCCCTCGCACCGCATGCTGACGTTCAACACTGCCCTCTCACCGCGGGCTGAGATTCAGCACTGCCCTCACACCGCGGGCTGAGGTTCAGCACTGCCCTCGCACTGCGGGCTGAGTTTCAGCACTTTCCTCGCACTGTGGGCTGAGTTTCAGCACTGGCCTCGCACCGTGGGCTGAGGTTCAGCACTGCCCTCGCACCGCAGCCTGAGGGTTAGCACTGCCCTTGCACTGCGGGCTGAGTTTCAGCACTGCCCTTGCATTTCGGGCTGAGTTTCAGCACTGCCCTCGCACAGTGGGCTGAGATTCAGCACTGCCCTCGCACTGTGGGCTGAGTTCCAGCACTGCCCTCTCACCGCAAGCTGAGATTCAGCACTGCCCTCGCACCACGGGGTGAGATTCAGCACTGCCCTCACACTGCGGGGTGAGTTTCAGCGCTGCCATCACACTGTGGCGTGGGTTTCAGCACTGCCCTCTCACCGCGGGCTGAGATTCAGCACTGCCCACGCACCACGGGCTGGTGTTCAGCACTGCCCTTGCACTGCAGGCTGAGTTCCAGCACAGCCCTCGCTCCGTGGGCTGAGGTCCAGCACTGTCCTTGCACTGGGGGCTGAGGTTCAACACTGCCCTCGCACCGCATGCTGATGTTCAACACTGCCCTCTCACCGCGGGCTGAGATTCAGCACTGCCCTCACACCGCGGTCTGAGGTTCAGCACTGCCCTTGCACTGCGGGCTGAGTTTCAGCACTTTCCTCGCACTGTGGGCTGAGTTTCAGCACTGTCCTCGCTCCGTGGGCTGAGGTCCATCACTGTCCTCGCACTGGGGGCTGAGTTCCAGCAATGCCCTCTCACCGCAGGCTGAGATTCAGCACTGCCCTCGCACCACGGGGTGAGATTCAGCACTGCCCTCACACTGCGGGGTGAGTTTCAGCACTGCCATCACACTGCGGGCTGAGATTCAGCACTGCCCTCGCACCACGGGCTGGTGTTCAGCACTGCCCTTGCACTGCAGGCTGCGTTTCAGCACTTTCCTCGCACTGTGGGCTGAGGTCCAGCACTGTCCTTGCACTGGGGGCTGAGGTTCAGCACTGCCCTCGCACCGCATGCTGACGTTCAACACTGCCCTCTCACCGCGGGCTGAGATTCAGCACTGCCCTCACACCGCGGTCTGAGGTTCAGCACTGCCCTCACACTGCGGGCTGAGTTTCAGCAGTTTCCTCGCACTGTGGGCTGAGTTTCAGCATTGGCCTCGCACCGCGGGCTGAGATTCAGCACTGCCCTCGCACCGCAGCCTGAGGTTCAGCACTGCCCTTGCACTGCGGGCTGAGTTTCAGCACTGCCCTTGCATTTCGGGCTGAGTTTCAGCACTGCCCTTGCATTTCGGGCTGAGATTCAGCACTGCCCTCGCACTGTGGGCTGAGTTCCAGCACTGCCCTCTCACCGCGGGCTGAGATTCAGCACTGCCCTCGCACCACGGGGTGAGATTCAGCGCTGCCCTCACACTGCGGGGTGAATTTCAGCACTGCCCTCGCACTGCGGGCTGAGATTCAGCACTGCCCTCGCACCACGGGCTGGTGTTCAGCACTGCCCTTGAACTGTGGGCTGGGTTTCAGCACTGCCCTTGCACTGCGGGCTGAGTTTCAGCACTGCCCTTGCATTTCGGGCTGAGTTTCAGCACTGCCCTTGCATTTCGGGCTGAGATTCAGCACTGCCCTCGCACTGTGGGCTGAGTTCCAGCACTGCCCACTCACCGCGGGCTGAGATTCAGCACTGCCCTCGCACCACGGGGTGAGATTCAGCGCTGCCCTCACACTGCGGGGTGAATTTCAGCACTGCCCTCGCACTGCGGGCTGAGATTCAGCACTGCCCTCGCACCACGGGCTGGTGTTCAGCACTGCCCTTGAACTGTGGGCTGGGTTTCAGCACTGCCCTTGCACTGCGGGCTGAGTTTCAGCACTGCCTTCGCACAGTGGGCTGAGATTCAGGACTGTCCTCGCACCATGGGGTGAGATTCAGCACTGCCCTCACACTGCGGCGTGAGTTTCAGCACTGCCCTCGCATTGCGGGCTGAGATTCAGCACTGCCCTCGCACCACGGGCTGGTGTTCAGCACTGCCCTTGAACTGTGGGCTGGGTTTCAGCACTGCCCTTGCACTGCGGGCTGAGTTTCAGCACTGCCTTCGCACAGTGGGCTGAGATTCAGGACTGTCCTCGCACCATGGGGTGAGATTCAGCACTGCCCTCACACTGCGGCGTGAGTTTCAGCACTGCCCTCGCATTGCGGGCTGAGCTTCAGCACTGACCTCGCACTTCGGGCTGAGTTTCAGCACTGCCCTCTCACCGCGGGCTGAGATTCAGCACTGCCCTCACACCATGGGCTGGTGTTCAGCACTGCCCTTGCACTGTGGGCTGAGTTTCAGCACTGCCCTTGCATTTTGGGCTGAATTTCAGCACTGCCCTCGCACTGCGGGCTGAGTTTCAGCACTGCCCTCGCACAGCCGGCAGAGATTCAGCACTGCCCTCGCACTGCAGGCTGAGTTCCAGCACAGCCCTCGCTCCGTGGGCTGAGGTTCAGCACTGCCCTCGCACTGCAGGCTGAGTTTTAGCACAGCCCTCGCTCTGTGGGCTGATGTCCAGCACTTTCCTCGCACTGGGGCTTGAGGTTCAGCACTGCCCTCTCACCGCGGGCTGAGATTCAGCACTGCCCTCGCACCACGGGCTGGTGTTCAGCACTGCCCTTGCACTGCAGGCTGAGTTCCAGCACAGCCCTCGCTCCGTGGGCTGAGGTCCAGCACTGTCCTTGCACTGGGGGCTGAGGTTCAGCACTGCCCTCGCACCGCATGCTGACGTTCAACACTGCCCTCTCACCGCGGGCTGAGATTCAGCACTGCCCTCACACCACGGTCTAAGGTTCAGCACTGCCCTTGCACTGTGGGCTGAGTTTCAGCACTTTCCTCGCACTGTGGGCTGAGTTTCAGCACTGGCCTCGCACCGCGGGCTGAGATTCAGCACTGCCCTTGCATTTCGGGCTGAGATTCAGCACTGCTCTCGTACTGTGGGCTGAGTTCCAGCACTGCCCCCTTACCGCGGGCTGAGATTCAGCACTGCCCTCGCACCACGGGGTGAGATTCAGCGCTGCCCTCACACTGCGGGGTGAATTTCAGCATTGCCCTCGCACTGCGGGCTGAGATTCAGCACTGCCCTCGCACCACGGGCTGGTGTTCAGCACTGCCCTTGAACTGTGGGCTGGGTTTCAGCACTGCCCTTGCACTGCGGGCTGAATTTCAGCACTGCCTTCGCACAGTGGGCTGAGATTCAGGACTGCCCTCGCACTGCGGGCTGAGATTCTGCACTGTCCTCGTGCCACGGGGTGAGATTCAGCACTGCCCTCACACTGCGGCGTGAGTTTCAGCACTGCCCTCGCATTGCGGGCTGAGCTTCAGCACTGACCTCGCACAGTGGGCTGAGATTCAGGACTGTCCTCGCACCATGGGGTGAGATTCAGCACTGCCCTCACACTGCGGCGTGAGTTTCAGCACTGCCCTTGCATTTTGGGCTGAGTTTCAGCACTGCCCTCGCACTGCGGGCTGAGTTTCAGCACTGCCCTCGCACAGCCGGCAGAGATTCAGCACTGCCCTCGCACTGCGGCGTGCGTTTCAGCACTGCCCTCGCATTGTGAGCTGAGCTTCAGCACTGACCTCGCACTTCGGGCTGAGTTTCAGCACTGCCCTCTCACCGCGGGCTGAGATTCAGCACTGCCCTCACACCATGGGCTGGTGTTCAGCACTGCCCTTCCACTGTGGGCTGAGTTTCAGCACTGCCCTTGCATTTTGGGCTGAGTTTCAGCACTGCCCTCGCACTGCGGGCTGAGTTTCAGCACTGCCCTCGCACAGCCGGCAGAGATTCAGCACTGCCCTCGCACTGCAGGCTGAGTTCCAGCACAGCCCTCGCTCCGTGGGCTGAGGTTCAGCACTGCACTCGCAGTGCGGGCTGGGTTTCAGCTCAGCCCTCGCACTGTGGGCTGAGATTCAGCCCTGCCCTCGCTCCGTGGGCTGAGGTCCAGCACTGTCCTCGCACTGGGGGCTGAGTTTTAGCACTGCCCTCGCACTGCAGGCTGAGTTTTAGCACAGCCCTCGCTCTGTGGGCTGATGTCCAGCACTTTCCTCGCACTGGGGCTTGAGGTTCAGCACTGCCCTCTCACCGCGGGCTGAGATTCAGCACTGCCCTCGCACCGCATGCTGAGATTCAGCACTGCCCTCGCACCACGGGCTGGTGTTCAGCACTGCCCTTGCACTGCAGGCTGAGTTCCAGCACAGCCCTCGCTCCGTGGGCTGAGGTCCAGCACTGTCCTTGCACTGGGGGCTGAGGTTCAGCACTGCCCTCGCACCGCATGCTGACGTTCAACACTGCCCTCTCACCGCGGGCTGAGATTCAGCACTGCCCTCACACCACGGTCTAAGGTTCAGCACTGCCCTTGCACTGTGGGCTGAGTTTCAGCACTTTCCTCGCACTGTGGGCTGAGTTTCAGCACTGCCCTTGCACTGCGGGCTGAGTTTCAGCACTGCCCTTGCATTTCGGGCTGAGTTTCAGCACTGCCCTTGCATTTCGGGCTGAGATTCAGCACTGCACTCGTACTGTGGGCTGAGTTCCAGCACTGCCCCCTTACCGCGGGCTGAGATTCAGCACTGCCCTCGCACCACGGGGTGAGATTCAGCGCTGCCCTCACACTGCGGGGTGAATTTCAGCATTGCCCTCGCACTGCGGGCTGAGATTCAGCACTGCCCTCGCACCACGGGCTGGTGTTCAGCACTGCCCTTGAACTGTGGGCTGGGTTTCAGCACTGCCCTTGCACTGCGGGCTGAATTTCAGCACTGCCTTCGCACAGTGGGCTGAGATTCAGGACTGCCCTCGCACCGCGGGCTGAGATTCAGCACTGTCCTCGTGCCACGGGGTGAGATTCAGCACTGCCCTCACACTGCGGCGTGAGTTTCAGCACTGCCCTCGCATTGCGGGCTGAGCTTCAGCACTGACCTCGCACAGTGGGCTGAGATTCAGGACTGTCCTCGCACCATGGGGTGAGATTCAGCACTGCCCTCACACTGCGGCGTGAGTTTCAGCACTGCCCTCGCATTGCGGGCTGAGCTTCAGCACTGACCTCGCACTTCGGGCTGAGATTCAGCACTGCCCTCACACCATGGGCTGGTGTTCAGCACTGCCCTCGCACTGTGGGCTGAGTTTCAGCACTGCCCTTGCATTTTGGGCTGAGTTTCAGCACTGCCCTCGCACTGCGGGCTGAGTTTCAGCACTGCCCTCGCACAGCCGGCAGAGATTCAGCACTGCCCTCGCACTGCGGCGTGCGTTTCAGCACTGCCCTCGCATTGTGGGCTGAGCTTCAGCACTGACCTCGCACTTCGGGCTGAGTTTCAGCACTGCCCTCTCACCGCGGGCTGAGAT
This sequence comes from Carcharodon carcharias, assembly GCF_017639515.1. NCBI lineage: Eukaryota > Metazoa > Chordata > Chondrichthyes > Lamniformes > Lamnidae > Carcharodon > Carcharodon carcharias. Next base: position 24,852,899 of record NC_054483.1, on the reverse strand, counting down.
TCAGCACTGCCCTCACACCATGGGCTGGTGTTCAGCACTGCCCTTCCACTGTGGGCTGAGTTTCAGCACTGCCCTTGCATTTTGGGCTGAGTTTCAGCACTGCCCTCGCACTGCGGGCTGAGTTTCAGCACTGCCCTCGCACAGCCGGCAGAGATTCAGCACTGCCCTCGCACTGCAGGCTGAGTTCCAGCACAGCCCTCGCTCCGTGGGCTGAGGTTCAGCACTGCACTCGCAGTGCGGGCTGGGTTTCAGCTCAGCCCTCGCACTGTGGGCTGAGATTCAGCCCTGCCCTCGCTCCGTGGGCTGAGGTCCACCACTGTCCTCGCACTGGGGGCTGAGTTTTAGCACTGCCCTCGCACTGCAGGCTGAGTTCCAGCACAGCCCTCGCTCCGTGGGCTGAGGTCCAGCACTGTCCTTGCACTGGGGGCTGAGGTTCAGCACTGCCCTCGCACCGCATGCTGACGTTCAACACTGCCCTCTCACCGCGGGCTGAGATTCAGCACTGCCCTCACACCACGGTCTAAGGTTCAGCACTGCCCTTGCACTGTGGGCTGAGTTTCAGCACTTTCCTCGCACTGTGGGCTGAGTTTCAGCACTGGCCCCGCACCGCGGGCTGAGATTCAGCACTGCCCTTGCACCGCAGCCTGAGGTTCAGCACTGCCCTTGCACTGCGGGCTGAGTTTCAGCACTGCCCTTGCATTTCGGGCTGAGTTTCAGCACTGCCCTTGCATTTCGGGCTGAGATTCAGCACTGCTCTCGTACTGTGGGCTGAGTTCCAGCACTGCCCTCTTACCGCGGGCTGAGATTCAGCACTGCCCTCGCACCACGGGGTGAGATTCAGCGCTGCCCTCACACTGCGGGGTGAATTTCAGCACTGCCCTCGCACTGCGGGCTGAGATTCAGCACTGCCCTCGCACCACGGGCTGGTGTTCAGCACTGCCCTTGAACTGTGGGCTGGGTTTCAGCACTGCCCTTGCACTGCGGGCTGAGTTTCAGCACTGCCTTCGCACAGTGGGCTGAGATTCAGGACTGCCCTCGCACTGCGGGCTGAGATTCAGCACTGTCCTCGCACCACGGGGTGAGATTCAGCACTGCCCTCACACTGCGGCGTGAGTTTCAGCACTGCCCTCGCATTGCGGGCTGAGCTTCAGCACTGACCTCGCACTTCGGGCTGAGTTTCAGCACTGCCCTCTCACCGCGGGCTGAGATTCAGCACTGCCCTCACACCATGGGCTGGTGTTCAGCACTGCCCTTGCACTGTGGGCTGAGTTTCAGCACTGCCCTTGCATTTTGGGCTGAGTTTCAGCACTGCCCTCGCACTGCGGGCTGAGTTTCAGCACTGCCCTCGCACAGCCGGCAGAGATTCAGCACTGCCCTTGCACTACAGGCTGAGTTCCAGCACAGCCCTCGCTCCGTGGGCTGAGGTCCATCACTGTCCTCGCACTGGGGGCTGAGGTTCAGCACTGCCCTCGCACCGCATGCTGACGTTCAACACTGCCCTCTCACCGCGGGCTGAGATTCAGCACTGCCCTCACACCGCGGGCTGAGGTTCAGCACTGCCCTCGTACTGCGGGCTGAGTTTCAGCACTTTCCTCGCACTGTGGGCTGAGTTTCAGCACTGGCCTCGCACCGTGGGCTGAGGTTCAGCACTGCCCTCGCACCGCAGCCTGAGGGTCAGCACTGCCCTTGCACTGCGGGCTGAGTTTCAGCACTGCCCTTGCATTTCGGGCTGAGTTTCAGCACTGCCCTCGCACAGTGGGCTGAGATTCAGCACTGCCCTCGCACTGTGGGCTGAGTTCCAGCACTGCCCTCTCACCGCAGGCTGAGATTCAGCACTGCCCTCGCACCACGGGGTGAGATTCAGCACTGCCCTCACACTGCGGGGTGAGTTTCAGCACTGCCATCACACTGCGGGGTGAGTTTCAGTACTGCCCTCGCACCACGGGCTGGTGTTCAGCACTGCCCTCGCACCGCATGCTGACGTTCAACACTGCCCTCTCACCGCGGGCTGAGATTCAGCACTGCCCTCACACCGCGGTCTGAGGTTCAGCACTGCCCTTGCACTGCGGGCTGAGTTTCAGCACTTTCCTCGCACTGTGGGCTGAGTTTCAGCACTGTCCTCGCTCCGTGGGCTGAGGTCCATCACTGTCCTCGCACTGGGGGCTGAGGTTCAGCACTGCCCTCGCACCGCCTGCTGACATTCAACACTGCCCTCTCACCGCGGGCTGAGATTCAGCACTGCCCTCACACCGCGGGCTGAGGTTCAGCACTGCCTTCGCACTGCGGGCTGAGTTTCAGCACTTTCCTCGCACTGTGGGCTGAGTTTCAGCACTGGCCTCGCACCGTGGGCTGAGGTTCAGCACTGCCCTCGCACCGCAGCCTGAGGGTCAGCACTGCCCTTGCACTGCGGGCTGAGTTTCAGCACTGCCCTTGCATTTCGGGCTGAGTTTCAGCACTGCCCTCGCACAGTGGGCTGAGATTCAGCACTGCCCTCACACCATGGGCTGGTGTTCAGCACTGCCCTTGCACTGTGGGCTGAGTTTCAGCACTGCCCTTGCATTTTGGGCTGAGTTTCAGCACTGCCCTCGCACTGCGGGCTGAGTTTCAGCACTGCCCTCGCACAGCCGGCAGATTCAGCACTGCCCTCGCACTGCAGGCTGAGTTCCAGCACAGCCCTCGCTTCGTGGGCTGAGGTTCAGCACTGCACTCGCAGTGCGGGCTGGGTTTCAGCTCAGCCCTCGCACTGTGGGCTGAGATTCAGCCCTGCCCTCGCTCCGTGGGCTGAGGTCCAGCACTGTCCTCGCACTGGGGGCTGAGTTTTAGCACTGCCCTCGCACTGCAGGCTGAGTTTTAGCACAGCCCTCGCTCTGTGGGCTGATGTCCAGCACTTTCCTCGCACTGGGGCTTGAGGTTCAGCACTGCCCTCTCACTGCTGGCTGAGATTCAGCACTGCCCTCGCACCGCATGCTGAGATTCAGCACTGCCCTCGCACCACGGGCTGGTGTTCAGCACTGCCCTTGCACTGCAGGCTGAGTTCCAGCACAGCCCTCGCTCCGTGGGCTGAGGTCCAGCACTGTCCTTGCACTGGGGGCTGAGGTTCAGCACTGCCCTCGCACCGCATGCTGACGTTCAACACTGCCCTCTCACCGCGGGCTGAGATTCAGCACTGCCCTCACACCACGGTCTAAGGTTCAGCACTGCCCTTGCACTTTGGGCTGAGTTTCAGCACTTTCCTCGCACTGTGGGCTGAGTTTCAGCACTGGCCTCGCACCGCGGGCTGAGATTCAGCACTGCCCTTGCACCGCAGCCTGAGGTTCAGCACTGCCCTTGCACTGCGGGCTGAGTTTCAGCACTGCCCTTGCATTTCGGGCTGAGTTTCAGCACTGCCCTTGCATTTCGGGCTGAGATTCAGCACTGCTCTCGTACTGTGGGCTGAGTTCCAGCACTGCCCTCTTACCGCGGGCTGAGATTCAGCACTGCCCTCGCACCACGGGGTGAGATTCAGCGCTGCCCTCACACTGCGGGGTGAATTTCAGCACTGCCCTCGCACTGCGGGCTGAGATTCAGCACTGCCCTCGCACCACGGGCTGGTGTTCAGCACTGCCCTTGAACTGTGGGCTGGGTTTCAGCACTGCCCTTGCACTGCGGGCTGAATTCCAGCACTGCCTTCGCACAGCTGGCAGAGATTCAGCACTGGCCTCGCACTGCGGGCTGAGTTTCAGCACTGCCCTTGCATTTTGGGCTGAGTTTCAGCACTGCCCTCGCACTGCGGGCTGAGTTTCAGCACTGCCCTCGCACAGCTGGCAGAGATTCAGCACTGGCCTCGCACTGCGGGCTGAGTTTCAGCACTGCCCTTGCATTTCGGGCTGAGTTTCAGCACTGCCCTTGCATTTCGGGCTGGGTTTCAGCACTGCCCTCGCACAGTGGGCTGAGATTCAGCATTGCCCTCGCACCACGGGGTGAGTTTCAGCACTCCCCTTGCACTGCGGGCTGAGTTTCAGCACTGCCCTTGCATTTCGGGCTGAGTTTCAGCACTGCCCTCGCACAGTGGGATGAGATTCAGCACTGCCCTCGCACTGTGGACTGAGATTCAGAACTGCCCTCTCACCGCGCGCTGAGATTCAGCATTGCCCTAGCACCACGGGGTGAGATTCAGCACTGCCCTCACACTGCGGGGTGAGATTCAGCACTGCCCTCGCACTGCGGGCTGAGTTTCAGCACTGCCCTCGCACCACGGGCTGGTGTTCAGCACTGGCCTCGGACTGCAGGCTGAGTTCCAGCACAGCCCTCGCTCCGTGGGCTGAGGTCCATCACTGTCATCGCACTGTGGGCTGAGGTTCAGCACTGCCCTCGCACCGCATGCTGACGTTCAACACTGTCCTCTCACTGCGGGCTGAGGTTCAGCACTGCCCTCGCACTGTGGGCTGAGTTTCAGCACTGGCCTCACACCGCGGGCTGAGGTTCAGCACTGCCCTCGCACCGCAGCCTGTGGTTCAGCACTGCCCTTGCACTGCGGTCTGAGTTTCAGCACTGCCCTTGCATTTCGGGCTGAGTTCCAGCACTGCCCTCGCACAGTGGGCTGAGATTCAGCAATGCCCTCGCACCACGGGGTGGGTTTCAGCACTGCCCTGGCACTGCGGGCTGAGTTTCAGCACTGCCCTTGCATTTCGGGCTGAGTTTCAGCACTGCCCTCGCACAGTGGGCTGAGGTTCAGCACTGCCCTCGCACTGTGGGCTGAGTTCCAGCACTGCCCTCTCACCACGGGCTGAGATTCAGCACTGCCCTCGCACCGCGGGGTGAGTTTCAGCACTGCCCTCTCACCACGGGCAGAGATTCAGCACTGCCCTCGCACCACGGGCTGGTGTTCAGCACTGCCTTGCACTGTGGGCTGTGTTTCAGCACTGCCCTTGCATTTTGGGCTGAGTTTCATCACTGCCTTCACACTGCGGGCTGAGTTTCAGCACTGCCCTCGCACAGCCGGCAGAGATTCAGCACTGCCCTCGCACTGCAGGCTGAGTTCCAGCACAGCCCTCGCTCCGTGGGCTGAGGTCCATCACTGTCCTCGCACTGGGGGCTGAGGTTCAGCACTGCCCTCGCACCGCATGCTGACGTGCAACACTGCCCTCTCACCGCGGGCTGAGATTCAGCACTGCCCTCGCACCGCAGCCTGAGGTTCATCACTGCCCTTGCACTGCGGGCTGAGTTTCAGCACTGCCCTTGCATTTCAGGCTGAGTTTCAGCACTGCCCTTGCATTTCGGGCTGAGTTTCAGCACTGCCCTCGCACAGTGGGCTGAGATTCAGCACTGCCCTCGCACCGCATGCTGAGGTTCAACACTGACCCCTCACCGCGGGCTGAGATTCAGCACTGCCCTCGCACCGCATACTGAGGTTCAGCACTGCCCTCTCACCGCAGGCTGAGATTCAGCACTGCCCTTGCAGAGCGGGCTGAGATTCAGCACTGCCGTTGCACCGCTGGCTGAGGTTCAGCACTGCCGTTGCACCGCTGGCTGGGTTTCAGCACTGCCCTCGCACTTTGGGCTGAGTTTCCGCACAGCCCTCGCACCGCGGGCTGAGTTTCAGCACTGCCCTCGCACTGCAGGCTGAGTTTTAGCACTGCCCTCACACTGTGGGCTGAGGTCCTGCACTGCCCTCACACCGGGTGTTGAGGTCCGGCACTGCCCTCTCACCACAGTCTTTGGTCCAGCACTGTCCTCGCACTGGGGACTGAGGTTCAGCACTGCCCTCTCAATGTGGGCTGAGATTCAGCACTGCCCTCGCACCGCACACTGAGGTGCAGCACTGCTCTGGCACCGCGGGCTGAGGTTTAGCACTGCACTTGCACTGAGGGCTGAGGTTCAGCACTGCCCTTGCACTGCGGGCAGAGTTTCAGCACTGCCCTTGCATTTCGGGCTGAGGTTCAGCACTGCCCTTGCACGTGGGCTGAGTTCCAGCACTGGCCTCGCACCGTGGGCTGAGGTTCAGCACTGCCCTCGCACCGCAGCCTGAGGGTCAGCACTGCCCTTGCACTGCGGGCTGAGTTTCAGCACTGCCCTTGCATTTCGGGCTGAGTTTCAGCACTGCCCTCGCACAGTGGGCTGAGATTCAGCACTGCCCTCGCACTGTGGGCTGAGTTCCAGCACTGCCCTCTCACCGCAGGCTGAGATTCAGCACTGCCCTCGCACCACGGGGTGAGATTCAGCACTGCCCTCACACTGCGGGGTGAGTTTCAGCACTGCCATCACACTGCGGGGTGAGTTTCAGCACTGCCCTCGCACCACGGGCTGGTGTTCAGCACTGCCCTCGCACCGCATGCTGACGTTCAACACTGCCCTCTCACCGCGGGCTGAGATTCAGCACTGCCCTCACACCGCGGTCTGAGGTTCAGCACTGCCCTTGCACTGCGGGCTGAGTTTCAGCACTGTCCTCGCTCCGTGGGCTGAGGTCCATCACTGTCCTCGCACTGGGGGCTGAGGTTCAGCACTGCCCTCGCACCGCATGCTGACGTTCAACACTGCCCTCTCACCGCGGGCTGAGATTCAGCACTGCCCTCACACCGCGGGCTGAGGTTCAGCACTGCCCTCGCACTGCGGGCTGAGTTTCAGCACTTTCCTCGCACTGTGGGCTGAGTTTCAGCACTGGCCTCGCACCGTGGGCTGAGGTTCAGCACTGCCCTCGCACCGCAGCCTGAGGGTCAGCACTGCCCTTGCACTGCGGGCTGAGTTTCAGCACTGCCCTTGCATTTCGGGCTGAGTTTCAGCACTGCCCTCGCACAGTGGGCTGAGATTCAGCACTGCCCTCACACCATGGGCTGGTGTTCAGCACTGCCCTTGCACTGTGGGCTGAGTTTCAGCACTGCCCTTGCATTTTGGGCTGAGTTTCAGCACTGCCCTCGCACTGCGGGCTGAGTTTCAGCACTGCCCTCGCACAGCCGGCAGAGATTCAGCACTGCCCTCGCACTGCAGGCTGAGTTCCAGCACAGCCCTCGCTTCGTGGGCTGAGGTTCAGCACTGCACTCGCAGTGCGGGCTGGGTTTCAGCTCAGCCCTCGCACTGTGGGCTGAGATTCAGCCCTGCCCTCGCTCCGTGGGCTGAGGTCCAGCACTGTCCTCGCACTGGGGGCTGAGTTTTAGCACTGCCCTCGCACTGCAGGCTGGGTTTTAGCACAGCCCTCGCTCTGTGGGCTGATGTCCAGCACTTTCCTCGCACTGGGGCTTGAGGTTCAGCACTGCCCTCTCACTGCTGGCTGAGATTCAGCACTGCCCTCGCACCGCATGCTGAGATTCAGCACTGCCCTCGCACCACGGGCTGGTGTTCAGCACTGCCCTTGCACTGCAGGCTGAGTTCCAGCACAGCCCTCGCTCCGTGGGCTGAGGTCCAGCACTGTCCTTGCACTGGGGGCTGAGGTTCAGCACTGCCCTCGCACCGCATGCTGGCGTTCAACACTGCCCTCTCACCGCGGGCTGAGATTCAGCACTGCCCTCACACCACGGTCTAAGGTTCAGCACTGCCCTTGCACTGTGGGCTGAGTTTCAGCACTTTCCTCGCACTGTGGGCTGAGTTTCAGCACTGGCCTCGCACCGCGGGCTGAGATTCAGCACTGCCCTTGCACCGCAGCCTGAGGTTCAGCACTGCCCTTGCACTGCGGGCTGAGTTTCAGCACTGCCCTTGCATTTCGGGCTGAGTTTCAGCACTGCCCTTGCATTTCGGGCTGAGATTCAGCACTGCTCTCGTACTGTGGGCTGAGTTCCAGCACTGCCCTCTTACCGCGGGCTGAGATTCAGCACTGCCCTCGCACCACGGTGTGAGATTCAGCGCTGCCCTCACACTGCGGGGTGAATTTCAGCACTGCCCTCGCACTGCGGGCTGAGATTCAGCACTGCCCTCGCACCACGGGCTGGTGTTCAGCACTGCCCTTGAACTGTGGGCTGGGTTTCAGCACTGCCCTTGCACTGCGGGCTGAATTCCAGCACTGCCTTCGCACAGCTGGCAGAGATTCAGCACTGGCCTCGCACTGCGGGCTGAGTTTCAGCACTGCCCTTGCATTTTGGGCTGAGTTTCAGCACTGCCCTCGCACTGCGGGCTGAGTTTCAGCACTGCCCTCGCACAGCTGGCAGAGATTCAGCACTGGCCTCGCACTGCGGGCTGAGTTTCAGCACTGCCCTTGCATTTCGGGCTGAGTTTCAGCACTGCCCTTGCATTTCGGGCTGGGTTTCAGCACTGCCCTCGCACAGTGGGCTGAGATTCAGCATTGCCCTCGCACCACGGGGTGAGTTTCAGCACTCCTCTTGCACTGCGGGCTGAGTTTCAGCACTGCCCTTGCATTTCGGGCTGAGTTTCAGCACTGCCCTCGCACAGTGGGATGAGATTCAGCACTGCCCTCGCACTGTGGACTGAGATTCAGAACTGCCCTCTCACCGCGCGCTGAGATTCAGCATTGCCCTAGCACCACGGGGTGAGATTCAGCACTGCCCTCACACTGCGGGGTGAGATTCAGCACTGCCCTCGCACTGCGGGCTGAGTTTCAGCACTGCCCTCGCACCACGGGCTGGTGTTCAGCACTGGCCTCGGACTGCAGGCTGAGTTCCAGCACAGCCCTCGCTCCGTGGGCTGAGGTCCATCACTGTCATCGCACTGTGGGCTGAGGTTCAGCACTGCCCTCGCACCGCATGCTGACGTTCAACACTGTCCTCTCACTGCGGGCTGAGATTCAGCACTGCGCTCACACCGCGGGCTGAGGTTCAGCACTGCCCTCGCACTGTGGGCTGAGTTTCAGCACTGGCCTCACACCGCGGGCTGAGGTTCAGCACTGCCCTCGCACCGCAGCCTGTGGTTCAGCACTGCCCTTGCACTGCGGTCTGAGTTTCAGCACTGCCCTTGCATTTCGGGCTGAGTTCCAGCACTGCCCTCGCACAGTGGGCTGAGATTCAGCATTGCCCTCGCACCACGGGGTGGGTTTCAGCACTGCCCTTGCACTGCGGGCTGAGTTTCAGCACTGCCCTTGCATTTCGGGCTGAGTTTCAGCACTGCCCTCGCACAGTGGGCTGAGGTTCAGCACTGCCCTCGCACTGTGGGCTGAGTTCCAGCACTGCCCTCTCACCACGGGCTGAGATTCAGCACTGCCCTCGCACCGCGGGGTGAGTTTCAGCACTGCCCTCTCACCACGGGCAGAGATTCAGCACTGCCCTCGCACCACGGGCTGGTGTTCAGCACTGCCCTTGCACTGTGGGCTGTGTTTCAGCACTGCCCTTGCATTTTGGGCTGAGTTTCATCACTGCCTTCACACTGCGGGCTGAGTTTCAGCACTGCCCTCGCACAGCCGGCAGAGATTCAGCACTGCCCTCGCACAGTGGGCTGAGATTCAGCACTGCCCTCGCACCGCATGCTGAGGTTCAACACTGACCCCTCACCGCGGGCTGAGATTCAGCACTGCCCTCGCACCGCATACTGAGGTTCAGCACTGCCCTCTCACCGCAGGCTGAGATTCAGCACTGCCCTTGCAGAGCGGGCTGAGATTCAGCACTGCCGTTGCACCGCTGGCTGAGGTTCAGCACTGCCGTTGCACCGCTGGCTGGGTTTCAGCACTGCCCTCGCACTTTGGGCTGAGTTTCCGCACAGCCCTCGCACCGCGGGCTGAGTTTCAGCACTGCCCTCGCACTGCAGGCTGAGTTTTAGCACTGCCCTCACACTGTGGGCTGAGGTCCTGCACTGCCCTCACGCCGGGTGTTGAGGTCCGGCACTGCCCTCTCACCACAGTCTTTGGTCCAGCACTGTCCTCGCACTGGGGACTGAGGTTCAGCACTGCCCTCTCAACGTGGGCTGAGATTCAGCACTGCCCTCGCACCGCACACTGAGGTGCAGCACTGCTCTGGCACCGCGGGCTGAGGTTTAGCACTGCCCTTGCACTGAGGGCTGAGGTTCAGCACTGCCCTTGCACTGCGGGCAGAGTTTCAGCACTGCCCTTGCATTTCGGGCTGAGGTTCAGCACTGCCCTTGCACGTGGGCTGAGTTCCAGCACAGCTCTCGCTCCATGGGCTGAGGTCCAGCACTGTCCTTGTACTGGGGGCTGAGGTTCAGCACTGCGTTCGCACCGCGGGCTGAGGTTCAGCACTGCCCTTGCATTTCGGGCTGAGTTTCAGCACTGCCCTCGCACTGCGGGCTGAGTTTCAGCACTGCCCTTGCACTGTGGGCTGAGATTCAGCACTGCCCTCGTTCCATGGGCTGAGATCCAGCGCTGCCCTTGCTCCGCGGGCTGAGATCCAACACTGCCATTGCTCCGCAGCCTGATGTCCAGCACTGCACTCGCTCCGTGGGCTGAGGTCCAGCAATGCATTGCACTTCGGGCTGAGTTTCAGCATTGCTCTCGCACAGCATTCACACTCTACTGCACTGCAGGCTGAGTTTTTGACCTTTCCTGCACCATGTGCTGAGTTTCAACACTGACCTCGCTCTGTGTTGTACTGCAGGCTGAGTTTCAGCACAGCCCTCACACTGCAGGTGGAGTTTTAGCTCTGCCCTTGCACTGTGGACTGAGTTGCAGCACAGCCCTCACTCCGTGGGCTGAGGTCCAGCACTGTCATCGCACTGGGGGCTGAGGTTCAGCACTGCCCTCGCACTGAGGGCTGAGGTCCAGCACTGCCCTCGCACCAGGTGTTGGGGTCAAGCATCACCCTCGCTCCCCGGGCTGAGGTTCAGCACTGCACTCGCACCGCAGCCTGAGGTTCAGCACTGCCCTTGCATTTCGGGCTGGCTTTCAGCACTGCCCTTGCATTTTGGGCTGAGTTTCAGCACTGCCCTCGCACCACATGCTGAGTTTCAGCACTTTCCTCGCTCTGCAGGCTGAGTTTCAGCACTGCCCTTGCAGAGCGGGCTGAGGTTCAGCACTGCCATTGCACCGCTGGCTGAGGTTCAGCACTGCCCTCATACTGCGGGCTGGGCTTCAGCCCTGCCCTCGCACTTTGGGCTGAGTTTCCGCACAGCCCTCGCACTGTGGGCTGAGATTCAGCCCTTCCCTCGCAACGCAGGGTGAGGTCCAACACTGCCCTTGCTCTGCGGGATGAGGTCCTGCACTGCCCTCACACCGGGTGTTGAGGTCCGGCACTGCCCTCTCACCACAGCCTTTGGTCCAGCACTGTCCTCGCACTGGGGACTGAGGTTCAGCACTGCCCTCTCAATGTGGGCTGAGATTCAGCACTGCCCTCGCACCGCACACTGAGGTGCAGCACTGCTCTGGCACCGTGGGCTGAGTTTCAGCACTGCCCTTGCACTGCGGGCTGAGGTTCAGCACTGCCCTCGCACTGCAGGCTGAGGTTCAGCACTGCCCTTGCATTTCGGGCTGAGGTTCAGCACTACCCTTGCACGTGGGCTGAGTTCCCGCATAGCCCATGCTCCGTGGGCTGAGGTTCAGCACTGTCCTCGTACCGCAGGCTGAGATTCAGCACTGCCCTCGCACCACATGCTGAGTTTCAGCACTTTCCTCGCTCTGCAGGCTGAGTTTCAGCACTGCCCTTGCAGAGCGGGTTGAGGTTCAGCACTGCCGTTGCACCGCTGGCTGAGGTTCAGCACTGCCGTTGCACCGCTGGCTGGGTTTCAACACTGCCCTCGCACTGTGGGCTGAGTTCCAGCACAGCCCTTGCACTGGGGGCTGAGGTTCAGCACTGCATTCTCACCGCGGGCTGAAATTCAGCACTGCCCTCGCACCGCATACTGAGGTTCAGCACTGCCCCCTCTCCGCGGGCTGAGATTCAGCACTGCCCTCACACCGCATACTGAGGTTCAGCACTGCCCTCACACCGCAGGCTGAGAATCAGCACTGCCCTCGCACCACATGCTGAGTTTCAGCACTTTCCTCGCTCTGCAGGCTGAGTTTCAGCACTGCCCTTGCAGAGCGGGCTGAGGTTCAGCACTGCCGTTGCACCGCTGGCTGAGGTTCAGCACTGCCGTTGCACCGCTGGCTGGGTTTCAGCACTGCCCTCGCACTTTGGGCTGGGTTTCCGCACAGCCCTCGCACTGTGGGCTGAGATTCAGCCCTGCCCTCGCAACGCAGGGTGAGGTATAACACTGCCCTTGCTCTGCGGGATGAGGTCCTGCACTGCCCTCACACCGGGTGTTGAGAGCCGGCACTGCCCTCTCACCACAGCCTTTGGTCCAGCACTGACCTCGCACTGGGGACTGAGGTTCAGCACTCCCCTCTCAATGTGGGCTGAGATTCAGCACTGCCCTCTCACCGCACACTAAGGTGCAGCACTTCTCTGGCACCGCGGGCTGGGTTTCAGCACTGCCCTTGCACTGCGGGCTGAGTTTCAGCACTGCCCTTGCATTTCGGGCTGAGGTTCAGCACTGCCCTTGCACGTGGGCTGAGTTCCCACATAGCGTTTGCTCCGTGGGATGAGGTTCAGCACTGTCCTCGTTCCATGGGCTGAGGTTCAGCACTGCCCTCGCACCGCGGGCTGAGTTTCAGCACTGCCCTCGCACTGCGGGCTGAGTTTCAGCACTGCCCTTACACTGTGGGCTGAGATTCAGCACTGCCCTCGTTCCATGGGCTGAGATCCAGCACTGCCCTTGCTCCGCGGGCTGAGATCCAACACTGCCATTGCTCCGCAGCCTGATGTCCAGCACTGCCCTCGCTCCGTGGGCTGAGGTCCAGCAGTGCATTGCACGTCGGGCTGAGTTTCAGCATTGCTCTCGCACAGCATTCACACTCTACTGCACAGCAGGCTGAGTTTCTGACCTTTCCTGCACCGTGTGCTGAGTTTCAACACTGACCTCGCTCTGTGTTGCACTGCAGGCTGAGTTTCAGCACTGCCCTCGCACTGCAGGTGGCGTTTTAGCTCTGCCCTTGCATTGTGGACTGAGTTGCAGCACAGCCCTCGCTCCGTGGGTTGAGGTCCAGCACTGTCATCGCACTGGGGGCTGAGGTTCAGCACTGCCCTCATACTGTTGTCTGAGATTTAGCACTGCCCTCACACTGCAGGCTGGGTTTCAGCACTGCCTTAGCACTGTTGGCTGAGTTTCAGCACTGCCCTCACACTGTGAGCTGAGTTTCAGCACTGCCCTCGCACTGTGGGCTGAGATTGAGCACTGCCCTCGCACCGCGGGCTGAGTTTCAGCACTGCCCTCCCACTGCAGGCTGAGTTTCAGCACTGCCCTCGCACTGCAGGCTGAGTTCCAGCACAGCCCTCGCAATGGGGGATGAGGTTCAGCACTGCATTCTCACTGCGGGTGAGATTCTGCACTGCCCTCGCACCGCATGCTGAGGTTCAACACTGCCCCCTCACCGCGGGCTGAGATTCAGCACTGCCCTCACACCGCATGCTGAGGTTCAACACTGCCCCCTCACCGCGGGCTGAGATTCAGCACTGCCCTCGCACTGCATACTGAGGTTCAGCAGTGCCCTCTCACCGCAGGCTGAGATTCGGCACTGCCCTCGCACCACATGCTGAGTTTCAGCACTTTCCTCGCTCTGCAGGCTGAGTTTCAGCACGGCCCTTGCAGAGCGGGCTGAGGTTCAGCACTGCCGTTGCACCGCTGGCTGAGGTTCAGCACTGCCCTCGGACTTTGGGCTGAGTTTCTGCACAGCCCCTGCATTGTGGGCTGAGATTCAGCCCTGCCCTCGCAACGCAGGGTGAGGTCCAACACTGCCCTTGGTCTGCGGGATGAGGTCCAGCACTGCCCTCACACCGGGTGTTGAGGTCCGGCACTGCCCTCTCACCACAGCCTTTGGTCCAGCACTGTCCTCGCACTGGGGACTGAGGTTCAGCACTGCCCTCTCAATGTGGGCTGAGATTCAGCACTGCCCTCGCACCGCACACTGAGGTGCAGCACTGCTCTGGCACCGCGGGCTGAGTTTCAGCACTGCCCTTGCACTGCGGGCTGAGGTTCAGCACTTCCCTTGCACTGCGGGCTGAGTTTCAGCACTGCCCTTGCACTGCGGGCTGAGTTTCAGCACTGCCCTTGCATTTCGGGCTGAGGTTCAGCACTGCCCTTGCACGTGGGCTGAGTACCCGCATAGCCCATGCTCCGTGGGCTGAGATCCAGCACTGCCCTTGCTCCGCGGGCTGAGATCCAACACTGCCCTTGCTCCGCAGCCTGATGTCCAGCACTGCCCTCGCTCCGTGGGCTGAGGTCCAGCAGTGTATTGCACGTCGGGCTGAGTTTCAGCATTGCTCTCGCACAGCATTCACAATCTACTGCACTGCAGGCTGAGTTTCTTACCTTTCCTGCACCATGTGCTGAGTTTCAACACTGACCTCGCTCTGTGTTGCACTGCAGGCTGAGTTTCAGCACTGCCCTGGCACTGCAGGTGGAGTTTTAGCTCTGCCCTTGCACTGTGGACTGAGTTGCAGCACAGCCCTCGCTCCGTGGGCTGAGGTCCAGCACTGTCATCGCACTGGGGTCTGAGTTTCAGCACTGCCCTCGCAGTGCCTGCTGAGGTTCAGCACTGCCGTTGCACCACAGGCTGATGTTCAGCACTGCCCTCACACTGCAGGCTGGGTTTCAGCACTGCCCTCATACTGTTGTCTGAGATTTAGCACTGCCCTCACACTGCAGGCTGGGTTTCAGCACTGCCTTAGCACTGTGAGCTGAGTTTCAGCACTGCCCTCACACTGCGAGCTGAGTTTCAGCACTGCCCTCGCACTGTGGGCTGAGATTCAGCACTGCCCTCGCACCACGGGCTGTGTTTTAGCACTGCCCTCATACTGTTTTCTGAGATTTAGCACTGCCCTTGCACTGTGGGCTGATTTTCAGCACTGCCCTTGCATTTTGGGCTGAGTTTCAGCACTGCGCTTGCAGAGCGGGCTGAGGTTCAGCACTGCCGTTGCACCGCTGGCTAAGGTTCAGCACTGCCCTCATACTGCGGGCTAGATTTCAGCACTGCCCTCGCACTTTGGGCTGAGTTTCCGCACAGCCCTCGCACTGTGGGCTGAGATTCAGCCCTGCCCTCGCAACGCAGGGTGAGGACCAACACTGCCCTTGCTCTGCGGGATGAGGTCCTGCACTGCCCTCACACCGGGTGTTGAGGTCCGGCACTGCCCTCTCACCACAGCCTTTGGTCCAGCACTGTCCTCGCACTGGGGACTGAGGTTCAGCACTGCCCTCTCAATGTGGGCTGAGATTCAGCACTGCCCTCGCACCGCACACTGAGGTGCAGCACTTCTCTGGCACCGCGGGCTGAGGTTCAGCACTGCCCTTGCACTGCGGGCTGAGGTTCAGCACTGCCCTTGCATTTCGGGCTGAAGTCCAGCACTGCCCTTGCACGTAGGCTGAGTTCCCGCATAGCCCATGCTCCGTGGGCTGAGGTCCAGCACTGTCCTCGTACTGTGGGCTGAGGTTCAGCACTGCCCTCGCACCGCATGCTGAGGTTCAGCACTGCCCTCGCACCGCGGGCTGAGGTTCAGCACTGCCCTCGCCCTGCGGGCTGAGGTTCAGCACTGCCCTTGCACTGCGGGCTGAGTTTCAGCCCTGCCCTTGCATTTCGGGCTGAGGTTCAGCACTGCCCTTGCATTGTGGGCTGAGATTCAGCACTGCCCTCGTTCCATGGGCTGAGATCCAGCACTGCCCTTGCTCCGCGGGCTGAGATCCAACACTGCCCTTGCTCCGCAGCCTGATGTCCAGCACTGCCCTCGCTCCGTGGGCTGAGGTCCAGCAGTGCATTGCACGTCGGGCTGAGTTTCAGCATTGCTCTCGCACAGCATTCACACTCTACTGCACTGCAGGCTGAGTTTCTGACCTTTCCTGCACCGTGCGCTGAGATTCAACCCTGACCTCGCTCTGTGTTGCACTGCAGGCTGAGATCAGCATTGCCCTCGCACTGCAGGTGGCGTTTTAGCTCTGCCCTTGCACTGTGGACTGAGTTGCAGCACAGCCCTCGCTCATGGGCTGAGGTCCAGCACTGTCATCGCACTGGGGGCTGAGGTTCAGCACTGCCCTCATACTGTTGTCTGAGATTTAGCACTGCCCTCACACTGCAGCCTGGGATTCAGCACTGCCTTAGCACTGTGGGCTGAGTTTCAGCACTGCCCTCACACTGTGAGCTGAGTTTCAGCACTGCCCTCGCACTGTGGGCTGAGTTTCAGCACTGCCGTTGCACTGGGGGCTGAGGTTCAGCACTGCATTCTCACCGCGGGCTGAGATTCAGCACTGCCCTCGCACCGCATGCTGAGGTTCAACACTGCCCTCTCACCGCAGGCTGAGATTCAGCACTGCCCTCGCACCACATGCTGAGTTTCAGCACTTTCCTCGCTTTGCAGGCTGAGTTTCAGCACTGCCCTTGCAGAGCGGGCTGAGGTTCAGCACTGCCATTGCACCGCTGGCTGAGGTTCAGCACTGCCCTCATACTGCGGGCTGGGTTTCAGCACTGCCCTCGCACTGTGGGCTGAGTTTCCGCACAGCCCTCGCACTGTGGGCTGAGATTCAGCCCTGCCCTCGCAACGCAGGGTGAGGTCCAACACTGCCCTTGCTCTGCGGGATGAGGTCCTGCACTGCCCTCACACCGGGTGTTGAGGTCCGGCACTGCCCTCTCACCACAGCCTTTGGTCCAGCACTGTCCTCGCACTGGGGACTGAGGTTCAGCACTGCCCTCTCAATGTGGGCTGAGATTCAGCACTGCCCTTGCACCGTACACTGAGGTGCAGCACTGCTCTGGCACCGCGGGCTGAGTTTCAGCACTGCCCTTGCACTGCGGGCTGAGTTTCAGCACTGCCCTTGCACTGCGGGCTGAGTTTCAGCACTGCCCTTGCATTTCGGGCTGAGGTTCATCACTGCCCTTGCACGTGGGCTGAGTTCCCGCATAGCCCATGCTCCGTGGGCTGAGGTCCAGCACTGTCCTCGTACTGTGGGCTGAGGTTGAGCACTGCCTTCGCACCGCATGCTGAAGTTCAGCACTGCCCTCGCACTGCATGCTGAGGTTCAGCACTGCCCTCGCACCGCATGCTGAGGTTCAGCACTGCCCTCGCACCGCATGCTGAGGTTCAGCACTGCCCTCGCACCGCATGCTGAGGTTCAGCAATGCCCTCGCACTGTGGGCTGAGATTCAGCACTGCCCTCGCACCGCGGGCTGAGGTTCAGCACTGCCCTCGCACCGCGGGCTGATTTTCAGCACTGCCCTTGCACTGTGGGCTGAGATTCAGCACTGCCCTCGTTCCATGGGCTGAGATCCAGCACTGCCCTTGCTCCGCGGGCTGAGATCCAACACTGCCCTTGCTCCGCAGCCTGATGTCCAGCACTGCCCTCGCTCTGTGTGCTGAGGTCTAGCAGTGCATTGCACATCGGGCTGAGTTTCAGCATTGCTCTCGCACAGCATTCACACTCTACTGCACTGCAGGCTGAGTTTCTGACCTTTCCTGCACCGTGTGCTGAGTTTCAACACTGACCTCGCTCTGTGTTGCACTGCAGGCTGAGTTTCAGCACTGCCCTGGCACTGCAGGTGGAGTTTTAGCTCTGCCCTTGCACTGTGGACTGAGTTGCAGCACAGCCCTCGCTCCGTGGGCTGAGGTCCAGCACTGTCATCGCACTGGGGTCTGAGGTTCAGCACTGCCCTCGCAGTGCCTGCTGAGGTTCAGCACTGCCGTTGCACCACGGGCTGATGTTCAGCACTGCCCTCACACTGCAGGCTGGGTTTCAGCACTACCCTCATACTGTTGTCTGAGATTTAGCACTGCCCTCACATTGCAGGCTGGTTTTCAGCACTGCCTTAGCACTGTGGGCTGAGTTTCAGCACTGCCCTCACACTGTGAGCTGAGTTTCAGCACTGCCCTCGCACTGTGGTCTGAGATTCAGCACTGCCCTCGCACCGCGGGCTGTGTTTTAGCACTGCCCTCATACTGTTTTCTGAGATTTAGCACTGCCCTTGCACTGTGGGCTGAGTTTCAGCACTGCCCTTGCATTTTGGGCTGAGTTTCAGCACTGCGCTTGAACTGCGGGCTGAGATTCAGCACTGCCCTCGCACTGTGGGCTGAGATTCAGCACTGCCCTCCCACTGCATACTGACGTTCAGCACTGCCCTCTCTCCGCGGGCTGAGATTCAGCACTGCCCTCACACCGCATACTGAGGTTCAGCACTGCCCTCTCACCGCAGGCTGAGATTCAGCACTGCCCTCGCACCACATGCTGAGTTTCAGCACGTTCCTCGCTCTGCAGGCTGAGTTTCAGCACTGCCCCTGCAGAGCGGGCTGAGGTTCAGCACTGCCGTTGCACCGCTGGCTGAGGTTCAGCACTGCCCTCGCACTTTGGGCTGAGTTTCCGCACAGCCCTCGCACTGTGGGCTGAGATTCAGCCCTGCCCTCGCAACGCAGGGTGAGGTCCAACACTGCCCTTGCTCTGCGGGATGAGGTCCTGCACTGCCCTCACACCGGGTGTTGAGGTCCGGCACTGCCCTCTCACCACAGCCTTTGGTCCAGCACTGTCCTCGCACTGGGGACTGAGGTTCAGCACTGCCCTCTCAATGTGGGCTGAGATTCAGCACTGCCCTCGCACCGCACACTGAGGTGGCACCGTGGGCTGAGTTTCAGCACTGCCCTTGCACTGCGGGCTGAGGTGCAGCACTGCTCTGGCACCGCGGGCTGAGTTTCAGCACTGCCCTTGCACTGCGGGCTGAGTTTCAGCACTGCCCTTGCACTGCGGGCTGAGTTTCAGCACTGCCCTTGCATTTCGGGCTGAGGTTCATCACTGCCCTTGCACGTGGGCTGAGTTCCCGCATAGCCCATGCTCCGTGGGCTGAGGTCCAGCACTGTCCTCGTACTGTGGGCTGAGGTTGAGCACTGCCTTCGCACCGCATGCTGAAGTTCAGCACTGCCCTCGCACCGCATGCTGAGGTTCAGCACTGCCCTCGCACCGCATGCTGAGGTTCAGCACTGCCCTCGCACCGCATGCTGAGGTTCAGCACTGCCCTCGCACCGCATGCTGAGGTTCAGCAATGCCCTCGCACTGTGGGCTGAGATTCAGCACTGCCCTCGCACCGCGGGCTGAGGTTCAGCACTGCCCTCGCACCGCGGGCTGATTTTCAGCACTGCCCTTGCACTGTGGGCTGAGATTCAGCACTGCCCTCGTTCCATGGGCTGAGATCCAGCACTGCCCTTGCTCCGCGGGCTGAGATCCAACACTGCCCTTGCTCCGCAGCCTGATGTCCAGCACTGCCCTCGCTCTGTGTGCTGAGGTCTAGCAGTGCATTGCACATCGGGCTGAGTTTCAGCATTGCTCTCGCACAGCATTCACACTCTACTGCACTGCAGGCTGAGTTTCTGACCTTTCCTGCACCGTGTGCTGAGTTTCAACACTGACCTCGCTCTGTGTTGCACTGCAGGCTGAGTTTCAGCACTGCCCTGGCACTGCAGGTGGAGTTTTAGCTCTGCCCTTGCACTGTGGACTGAGTTGCAGCACAGCCCTCGCTCCGTGGGCTGAGGTCCAGCACTGTCATCGCACTGGGGTCTGAGGTTCAGCACTGCCCTCGCAGTGCCTGCTGAGGTTCAGCACTGCCGTTGCACCACGGGCTGATGTTCAGCACTGCCCTCACACTGCAGGCTGGGTTTCAGCACTGCCCTCATACTGTTGTCTGAGATTTAGCACTGCCCTCACACTGCAGGCATGTTTTCATCACTGCCTTAGCACTGTGGGCTGAGTTTCAGCACTGCCCTCACACTGTGAGCTGAGTTTCAGCACTGCCCTCGCACTGTGGGCTGAGATTTAGCACTGCCCTCGCACCGCGGGCTGTGTTTTAGCACTGCCCTCATACTGTTTTCTGAGATTTAGCACTGCCCTTGCACTGTGGGCTGAGTTTCAGCACTGCCCTTGCATTTTGGGCTGAGTTTCAGCACTGCGCTTGAACTGCGGGCTGAGATTCAGCACTGCCCTCGCACTGTGGGCTGAGATTCAGCACTGCCCTCCCACTGCATACTGACGTTCAGCACTGCCCTCTCTCCGCGGGCTGAGATTCAGCACTGCCCTCACACCGCATACTGAGGTTCAGCACTGCCCTCTCACCGCAGGCTGAGATTCAGCACTGCCCTCGCACCACATGCTGAGTTTCAGCACGTTCCTCGCTCTGCAGGCTGAGTTTCAGCACTGCCCCTGCAGAGCGGGCTGAGGTTCAGCACTGCCGTTGCACCGCTGGCTGAGGTTCAGCACTGCCCTCGCACTTTGGGCTGAGTTTCCGCACAGCCCTCGCACTGTGGGCTGAGATTCAGCCCTGCCCTCGCAACGCAGGGTGAGGTCCAACACTGCCCTTGCTCTGCGGGATGAGGTCCTGCACTGCCCTCACACCGGGTGTTGAGGTCCGGCACTGCCCTCTCACCACAGCCTTTGGTCCAGCACTGTCCTCGCACTGGGGACTGAGGTTCAGCACTGCCCTCTCAATGTGGGCTGAGATTCAGCACTGCCCTCGCACCGCACACTGAGGTGGCACCGTGGGCTGAGTTTCAGCACTGCCCTTGCACTGCGGGCTGAGGTGCAGCACTGCTCTGGCACCGCGGGCTGAGTTTCAGCACTGCCCTTGCACTGCGGGCTGAGTTTCAGCACTGCCCTTGCACTGCGGGCTGAGTTTCAGCACTGCCCTTGCATTTCGGGCTGAGGTTCATCACTGCCCTTGCACGTGGGCTGAGTTCCCGCATAGCCCATGCTCCGTGGGCTGAGGTCCAGCACTGTCCTCGTACTGTGGGCTGAGGTTGAGCACTGCCTTCGCACCGCATGCTGAAGTTCAGCACTGCCCTCGCACCGCATGCTGAGGTTCAGCACTGCCCTCGCACCGCATGCTGAGGTTCAGCACTGCCCTCGCACCGCATGCTGAGGTTCAGCACTGCCCTCGCACCGCATGCTGAGGTTCAGCAATGCCCTCGCACTGTGAGCTGAGATTCAGCACTGCCCTCGCACCGCGGGCTGAGGTTCAGCACTGCCCTCGCACCGCGGGCTGATTTTCAGCACTGCCCTTGCACTGTGGGCTGAGATTCAGCACTGCCCTCGTTCCATGGGCTGAGATCCAGCACTGCCCTTGCTCCGCGGGCTGAGATCCAACACTGCCCTTGCTCCGCAGCCTGATGTCCAGCACTGCCCTCGCTCTGTGTGCTGAGGTCTAGCAGTGCATTGCACATCGGGCTGAGTTTCAGCATTGCTCTCGCACAGCATTCACACTCTACTGCACTGCAGGCTGAGTTTCTGACCTTTCCTGCACCGTGTGCTGAGTTTCAACACTGACCTCGCTCTGTGTTGCACTGCAGGCTGAGTTTCAGCACTGCCCTGGCACTGCAGGTGGAGTTTTAGCTCTGCCCTTGCACTGTGGACTGAGTTGCAGCACAGCCCTCGCTCCGTGGGCTGAGGTCCAGCACTGTCATCGCACTGGGGTCTGAGGTTCAGCACTGCCCTCGCAGTGCCTGCTGAGGTTCAGCACTGCCGTTGCACCACGGGCTGATGTTCAGCACTGCCCTCACACTGCAGGCTGGGTTTCAGCACTGCCCTCATACTGTTGTCTGAGATTTAGCACTGCCCTCACACTGCAGGCATGTTTTCATCACTGCCTTAGCACTGTGGGCTGAGTTTCAGCACTGCCCTCACACTGTGAGCTGAGTTTCAGCACTGCCCTCGCACTGTGGTCTGAGATTCAGCACTGCCCTCGCACCGCGGGCTGTGTTTTAGCACTGCCCTCATACTGTTTTCTGAGATTTAGCACTGCCCTCGCACTGCGGGCTGAGTTTCAGCACTTACCTCGCACTGTGGGCTGAGTTTCAGCACTGGCCTCGCACCGTGGGCTGAGGTTCAGCACTGCCCTCGCACCGCAGCCTGAGGGTCAGCACTGCCCTTGCACTGCGGGCTGAGTTTCAGCACTGCCCTTGCATTTCGGGCTGAGTTTCAGCACTGCCCTCGCACAGTGGGCTGAGATTCAGCACTGCCCTCGCACTGTGGGCTGAGTTCCAGCACTGCCCTCTCACCGCAGGCTGAGATTCAGCACTGCCCTCGCACCACGGGGTGAGATTCAGCACTGCCCTCACACTGCGGGGTGAGTTTCAGCACTGCCATCACACTGCGGGCTGAGATTCAGCACTGCCCTCGCACCACGGGCTGGTGTTCAGCACTGCCCTTGCACTGCAGGCTGTGTTCCAGCACAGCTCTCGCTCCGTGGGCTGAGGTCCAGCACTGTCCTTGCACTGGGGGCTGAGGTTCAGCACTGCCCTCGCACCGCATGCTGACGTACAACACTGCCCTCTCACCGCGGGCTGAGGTTCAGCACTGCCCTCACACCACGGTCTAAGGTTCAGCACTGCCCTTGCACTGTGGGCTGAGTTTCAGCACTTTCCTCGCACTGTGGGCTGAGTTTCAGCACTGGCCTCACACCGCGGGCTGAGATTCAGCACTGCCCTTGCTCCGCAGCCTGAGGTTCAGCACTGCCCTTGCACTGCGGGCTGAGTTTCAGCACTGCCCTTGCATTTCGGGCTGAGTTTCAGCACTGCCCTTGCATTTCGGGCTGAGATTCAGCACTGCCCTCGCACCACGGGGTGAGATTCAGCGCTGCCCTCACACTGCGGGGTGAATTTCAGCACTGCCCTTGCACTGCGGGCTGAGTTTCAGCACTGCCCTTGCATTTCGGGCTGAGTTTCAGCACTGCCCTTGCATTTCGGGCTGAGTTCCAGCACTGCCCTCTCACCGCGGGCTGAGATTCAGCACTGCCCTCGCACCACGGGGTGAGATTCAGCGCTGCCCTCACACTGCGGGGTGAATTTCAGCACTGCCCTCGCACTGCGGGCTGAGATTCAGCACTGCCCTCGCACCACGGGCTGTTGTTCAGCACTGCCCTTGAACTGTGGGCTGGGTTTCAGCACTGCCCTTGCACTGCGGGCTGAGTTTCAGCACTGCCTTCGCACAGTGGGCTGAGATTCAGGACTGTCCTCGCACCATGGGGTGAGATTCAGCACTGCCCTCACACTGCGGCGTGAGTTTCAGCACTGCCCTCGCATTGCGGGCTGAGCTTCAGCACTGACCTCACACTTCGGGCTGAGTTTCAGCACTGCCCTCTCACCGCGGGCTGAGATTCAGCACTGCCCTCACACCATGGGCTGGTGTTCAGCACTGCCCTTGCACTGTGGGCTGAGTTTCAGCACTGCCCTTGCATTTTGGGCTGATTTTCAGCACTGCCCTCGCACTGCGGGCTGAGTTTCAGCACTGCCCTCGCACAGCCGGCAGAGATTCAGCACTGCCCGCGCACTGCAGGCTGAGTTCCAGCACAGCCCTCGCTCCGTGGGCTGAGGTCCATCACTGTCCTCGCACTGGGGGCTGAGGTTCAGCACTGCCCTCGCACCGCATGCTGACGTTCAACACTGCCCTCTCACCGCGGGCTGAGATTCAGCACTGCCCTCACACCGCGGGCTGAGGTTCAGCACTGCCCTCGCACTGCGGGCTGAGTTTCAGCACTTTCCTCGCACTGTGGGCTGAGTTTCAGCACTGGCCTCGCACCGTGGGCTGAGGTTCAGCACTGCCCTCGCACCGCAGCCTGAGGGTCAGCACTGCCCTTGCACTGCGGGCTGAGTTTCAGCACTGCCCTTGCATTTCGGGCTGAGCTTCAGCACTGCCCTCGCACAGTGGGCTGAGATTCAGCACTGCCCTCGCACTGTGGGCTGAGTTCCAGCACTGCCCTCTCACCGCAGGCTGAGATTCAGCACTGCCCTCGCACCACGGGGTGAGATTCAGCACTGCCCTCACACTGCGGGGTGAGTTTCAGCACTGCCATCACACTGCAGGCTGAGTTTCAGCACTGCCCTCGCACTGCAGGCTGAGTTCCAGCAGAGCCCTCGCTCCGTGGGCTGAGGTCCATCACTGTCCTCGCACTGCGGGCTGAGGTTCAGCACTGCCCTCGCACCGCATGCTGACGTTCCACACTGCCCTCTCACTGCGGGCTGAGATTCAGCACTGCGCTCACACCGCGGGTTGAGGTTCAGCACTGCCCTCGCACTGTGGGCTGAGTTTCAGCACTGGCCTCACAGCGCGGGCTGAGGTTCAGCACTACCCTCGCACCGCAGCCTGTGGTTCAGCACTGCCCTTGCACTGCGGGCTGAGTTTCAGCACTGCCCTTGCATTTCGGGCTGAGTTTCAGCACTGCCCTTGCATTTCGGGCTGAGTTTCAGCACTGCCCTCGCACAGTGGGCTGAGATTCAGCATTGCCCTCGCACCACGGGGTGAGTTTCAGCACTGCCCTTGCACTGCGGGCTGAGTTTCAGCACTGCCATTGCATTTCAGGCTGAGTTTCAGCACTGCCCTCGCACAGTCGGCTGAGATTCAGCACTGCCCTCGCACTGTGGACTGAGTTCCAGCACTGCCCTCTCACCACGGGCTGAGATTCAGCACTGCCCTCGCACCACGGGGTGAGTTTCAGCAGTGCCCTCCCACCACGGGCAGAGATTCAGCACTGCCCTCGCACCACGGGCTGGTGTTCAGCACTGCCCTTGCACTGTGGGCTGAGTTTCAGCACTGCCCTTGCATTTTAGGCTGAGTTTCAGCACTGCCCTCGCACAGCTGGCAGATATTCAGCACTGGCCTCGCGCTGCAGGCTGAGTTCCAGCACAGCCCTCGCTCCGTGGGCTGAGGTCCATCACTGTCCTCGCACTGGGGGCTGAGGTTCAGCACTGTCCTCTCACCGCATGCTGACGTTCAACACTGCCCTCTCACCACGGGCTGAGATTCAGCTCTGCCCTCACACCACGGGCTGAGTTTCAGCACTTTCCTCGCACTGTGGGCTGAGTTTCAGCACTGGCCTCGCACCGCGGGCTGAGGTTCAGCAATGCCCTCGCACCGCAGCCTGAGGTTCATCACTGCCCTTGCACTGCGAGCTGAGTTTCAGCACTGCCCTTGCATTTCGGGCTGAGTTTCAGCACTGCCCTCGCACAGTGGGCTGAGATTCAGCACTGCCCTCGCACTGTGGGCTGAGATTCAGAACTGACCTCTCACCGCGGGCTGAGATTCAGCATTGCCCTTAGCACCACGGGGTGAGATTCAGCACTGCCCTCGCACTGCGGGCTGAGTTTCAGCCCTTCCCTCCCACCACGGGCTGGTGTTCAGCACTGCCCTTGCACTGTGGGCTGAGTTTCAGCACTGCCCTTGCATTTTGGGCTGAGTTTCAGCACTGCCCTCGCACTGCGGGCTGAGTTTCAGCACTGCCCTCGCACAGCTGGCAGAGATTCAGCACTGGCCTCGCACTGCGGGCTGAGTTTCAGCACTGCCCTTGCATTTCGGGCTGAGTTTCAGCACTGCCCTTGCATTTCGGGCTGGGTTTCAGCACTGCCCTCGCACAGTGGGCTGAGATTCAGCATTGCCCTCGCACCACGGGGTGAGTTTCAGCACTGCCCTTGCACTGCGGGCTGAGTTTCAGCACTGCCCTTGCATTTCGGGCTGAGTTTCAGCACTGCCCTCGCACAGTGGGATGAGATTCAGCACTGCCCTCGCACTGTGGACTGAGATTTAGAACTGCCCTCTCACCGCGCGCTGAGATTCAGCATTGCCCTAGCACCACGGGGT
The DNA here is from genome assembly GCF_017639515.1 of Carcharodon carcharias. Taxonomy (NCBI): domain Eukaryota; kingdom Metazoa; phylum Chordata; class Chondrichthyes; order Lamniformes; family Lamnidae; genus Carcharodon; species Carcharodon carcharias. The sequence goes on along the minus strand of NC_054483.1, from coordinate 24,827,414 downwards.
GAGATTCAGCACTGCCCTCACACTGCGGGGTGAGATTCAGCACTGCCCTCGCACTGCGGGCTGAGTTTCAGCACTGCCCTCGCACCACGGGCTGGTGTTCAGCACTGGCCTCGGACTGCAGGCTGAGTTCCAGCACAGCCCTCGCTCCGTGGGCTGAGGTCCATCACTGTCATCGCACTGTGGGCTGAGGTTCAGCACTGCCCTCGCACCGCATGCTGACGTTCAACACTGTCCTCTCACTGCGGGCTGAGATTCAGCACTGCGCTCACACCGCGGGCTGAGGTTCAGCACTGCCCTCGCACCGCAGCCTGTGGTTCAGCACTGCCCTTGCACTGCGGTCTGAGTTCCAGCACTGCCCTCGCACAGTGGGCTGAGATTCAGCATTGCCCTCGCACCACGGGGTGGGTTTCAGCACTGCCCTTGCACTGCGGGCTGAGTTTCAGCACTGCCCTTGCATTTCGGGCTGAGTTTCAGCACTGCCCTCGCACAGTGGGCTGAGGTTCAGCACTGCCCTCGCACTGTGGGCTGAGTTCCAGCACTGCCCTCTCACCACGGGCTGAGATTCAGCACTGCCCTCGCACCGCGGGGTGAGTTTCAGCACTGCCCTCTCACCACGGGCAGAGATTCAGCACTGCCCTCGCACCACGGGCTGGTGTTCAGCACTGCCCTTGCACTGTGGGCTGTGTTTCAGCACTGCCCTTGCATTTTGGGCTGAGTTTCATCACTGCCTTCACACTGCGGGCTGAGTTTCAGCACTGCCCTCGCACAGCCGGCAGAGATTCAGCACTGCCCTCGCACTGCAGGCTGAGTTCCAGCACAGCCCTCGCTCCGTGGGCTGAGGTCCATCACTGTCCTCGCACTGGGGGCTGAGGTTCAGCACTGCCCTCGCACCGCATGCTGACGTGCAACACTGCCCTCTCACCGCGGGCTGAGATTCAGCACTGCCCTCGCACCGCAGCCTGAGGTTCATCACTGCCCTTGCACTGCGGGCTGAGTTTCAGCACTGCCCTTGCATTTTGGGCTGAGTTTCAGCACTGCCCTTGCATTTCGGGCTGAGTTTCAGCACTGCCCTCGCACAGTGGGCTGAGATTCAGCACTGCCCTCGCACCGCATGCTGAGGTTCAACACTGACCCCTCACCGCGGGCTGAGATTCAGCACTGCCCTCGCACCGCATACTGAGGTTCAGCACTGCCCTCTCACCGCAGGCTGAGATTCAGCACTGCCCTTGCAGAGCGGGCTGAGATTCAGCACTGCCGTTGCATCGCTGGCTGAGGTTCAGCACTGCCGTTGCACCGCTGGCTGGGTTTCAGCACTGCCCTCGCACTTTGGGCTGAGTTTCCGCACAGCCCTCGCACCGCGGGCTGAGTTTCAGCACTGCCCTCGCACTGCAGGCTGAGTTTTAGCACTGCCCTCACACTGTGGGCTGAGGTCCTGCACTGCCCTCACACCGGGTGCTGAGGTCCGGCACTGCCCTCTCACCACAGTCTTTGGTCCAGCACTGTCCTCGCACTGGGGACTGAGGTTCAGCACTGCCCTCTCAACGTGGGCTGAGATTCAGCACTGCCCTCGCACCGCACACTGAGGTGCAGCACTGCTCTGGCACCGCGGGCTGAGGTTTAGCACTGCCCTTGCACTGAGGGCTGAGGTTCAGCACTGCCCTTGCACTGCGGGCAGAGTTTCAGCACTGCCCTTGCATTTCGGGCTGAGGTTCAGCACTGCCCTTGCACGTGGGCTGAGTTCCAGCACAGCTCTCGCTCCATGGGCTGAGGTCCAGCACTGTCCTTGTACTGGGGGCTGAGGTTCAGCACTGCGTTCGCACCGCGGGCTGAGGTTCAGCACTGCCCTCGCACCGCAGGCTGAGTTTCAGCACTGCCCTCGCACTGCGGGCTGAGTTTCAGCACTGCCCTTGCACTGTGGGCTGAGATTCAGCACTGCCCTCGTTCCATGGGCTGAGATCCAGCGCTGCCCTTGCTCCGCGGGCTGAGATCCAACACTGCCATTGCTCCGCAGCCTGATGTCCAGCACTGCACTCGCTCCGTGGGCTGAGGTCCAGCAATGCATTGCACTTCGGGCTGAGTTTCAGCATTGCTCTCGCACAGCATTCACACTCTACTGCACTGCAGGCTGAGTTTTTGACCTTTCCTGCACCATGTGCTGAGTTTCAACACTGACCTCGCTCTGTGTTGTACTGCAGGCTGAGTTTCAGCACAGCCCTCACACTGCAGGTGGAGTTTTAGCTCTGCCCTTGCACTGTGGACTGAGTTGCAGCACAGCCCTCACTCCGTGGGCTGAGGTCCAGCACTGTCATCGCACTGGGGGCTGAGGTTCAGCACTGCCCTCGCACTGAGAGCTGAGGTCCAGCACTGCCTTCGCACCAGGTGTTGGGGTCAAGCATCACCCTCGCTCCCCGGGCTGAGGTTCAGCACTGCACTCGCACCGCAGCCTGAGGTTCAGCACTGCCCTTGCATTTCGGGCTGGCTTTCAGCACTGCCCTTGCATTTTGGGCTGAGTTTCAGCACTGCCCTCGCACCACATGCTGAGTTTCAGCACTTTCCTCGCTCTGCAGGCTGAGTTTCAGCACTGCCCTTGCAGAGCGGGCTGAGGTTCAGCACTGCCATTGCACCGCTGGCTGAGGTTCAGCACTGCCCTCATACTGCGGGCTGGGCTTCAGCCCTGCCCTAGCACTTTGGGCTGAGTTTCCGCACAGCCCTCGCACTGTGGGCTGAGATTCAGCCCTTCCCTCGCAACGCAGGGTGAGGTCCAACACTGCCCTTGCTCTGCGGGATGAGGTCCTGCACTGCCCTCACACCGGGTGTTGAGGTCCGGCACTGCCCTCTCACCACAGCCTTTGGTCCAGCACTGTCCTCGCACTGGGGACTGAGGTTCAGCACTGTCCTCTCAATGTGGGCTGAGATTCAGCACTGCCCTCGCACCGCACACTGAGGTGGCACCGTGGGCTGAGTTTCAGCACTGCCCTTGCACCGCGGGCTGAGGTTCAGCACTGCCCTTGCACTGCGGGCTGAGGTTCAGCACTGCCCTTTCTGACCTTTCCTGCACCGTGTGCTGAGTTTCAACACTGACCTCGCTCTGTGTTGTACTGCAGGCTGAGTTTCAGCACAGCCCTCACACTGCAGGTGGAGTTTTAGCTCTGCCCTTGCACTGTGGACTGAGTTGCAGCACAGCCCTCACTCCGTGGGCTGAGGTCCAGCACTGTCATCGCACTGGGGGCTGAGGTTCAGCACTGCCCTCGCACTGAGAGCTGAGGTCCAGCACTGCCTTCGCACCAGGTGTTGGGGTCAAGCATCACCCTCGCTCCCCGGGCTGAGGTTCAGCACTGCACTCGCACCGCAGCCTGAGGTTCAGCACTGCCCTTGCATTTCGGGCTGGCTTTCAGCACTGCCCTTGCATTTTGGGCTGAGTTTCAGCACTGCCCTCGCACCACATGCTGAGTTTCAGCACTTTCCTCGCTCTGCAGGCTGAGTTTCAGCACTGCCCTTGCAGAGCGGGCTGAGGTTCAGCACTGCCATTGCACCGCTGGCTGAGGTTCAGCACTGCCCTCATACTGCGGGCTGGGCTTCAGCCCTGCCCTCGCACTTTGGGCTGAGTTTCCGCACAGCCCTCGCACTGTGGGCTGAGATTCAGCCCTTCCCTCGCAACGCAGGGTGAGGTCCAACACTGCCCTTGCTCTGCGGGATGAGGTCCTGCACTGCCCTCACACCGGGTGTTGAGGTCCGGCACTGCCCTCTCACCACAGCCTTTGGTCCAGCACTGTCCTCGCACTGGGGACTGAGGTTCAGCACTGTCCTCTCAATGTGGGCTGAGATTCAGCACTGCCCTCGCACCGCACACTGAGGTGGCACCGTGGGCTGAGTTTCAGCACTGCCCTTGCACCGCGGGCTGAGGTTCAGCACTGCCCTTGCACTGCGGGCTGAGGTTCAGCACTGCCCTCGCACCGCGGGCTGAGTTTCAGCACTGCCCTTGCATTTCGGGCTGAGGTTCAGCACTGCCCTTGTACGTGGGCTGAGTTCCCGCAAAGCCCATGCTCCGTGGCTGAGGTCCAGCACTGTCCTCGTACTGGGGGCTGAGGTTCAGCACTGCCCTCGCACCGCATGCTGAGGTTCAGCACTGCCCTCGCACCGCGGGCTGAGGTTCAGCACTGCCCTCGCACTGCGAGCTGAGATTCAGACCTGCCCTCGCACTGTGGTCTGAATTTCAGCACTGCCTTCGCTCCGCAGGCTGAGGTGCAGCACTGTCCTTGCACTGGGGGTTGGGATTCAGCACTGCCCTCGCTCCGCATGCTGAGTTTCAGCACTGTCCTCGCACAGCCGGCAGAGATTCAGCACTGCCCTCTCACTGCAGGCTGAGTTCCAGCACAGCCCTCGCTCCGTGGGCTGATGTCCAGCACTGTCCTCGCACTGGGTGCTGAGGTTCAGCACTACCCTCGCACCGCATGCTGAAGTTCAACACTGGCCTGTCACCGCGAGCTGAGATTTAGCACTGCCCTTGCACCGTGGCCTGAGGTTTAGCACTGCCCTTGCACTGCGGGCTGAGTTTCAGCACTGCCCTCGCACTGCGGGCTGAGTTTCAGCACTGCCCTCGCACTGCAGGCTGAGCTTTAACACTGACCTCGCACCGCGGGCTGAGGTTCAGCACTGCCCTCGCACCGCGGCCTGAGGTTCAGCACTGCCCTTGCATTGCGGGCTGAGTTTCAGCACTGCCCTTGCATTTCGGGCTGAGGTTCAGCACTGCCCTTGCACGTGGGCTGAGTTCCCGCATAGCCCATGCTCCGTGGGCTGAGGTCCAACACTGTCCTCGTACTGGGGGCTGAGGTTGAGCACTGCCTTCGCACCGCGTGCTGAAGTTCAGCACTGCCCTCGCACCGCATGCTGAGGTTCAGCACTGCCCTCGCACCGCATGCTGAGGTTCAGCACTGCCCTCGCAACGCATGCTGAGGTTCAGCACTGCCCTCGCACCGCATGCTGAGGTTCAGCAATGCCCTCGCACTGTGGGCTGAGATTCAGCACTGCCCTCGCACCGCGGGCTGAGGTTCAGCACTGCCCTCACACCGCGGGCTGAGTTTCAGCACTGCCCTTGCACTGTGGGCTGAGATTCAGCACTGCCCTCGTTCCATGGGCTGAGATCCAGCACTGCCCTTGCTCCGCGGGCTGAGATCCAACACTGCCCTTGCTCCGCAGCCTGATGTCCAGCACTGCCCTCGCTCTGTGGGCTGAGGTCCAGCAGTGCATTGCACGTCGGGCTGAGTTTCAGCATTGCTCTCGCACAGCATTCACACTCTACTGCACTGCAGGCTGAGTTTCTGACCTTTCCTGCACCGTGTGCTGAGTTTCAACACTGACCTCGCTCTGTGTTGCACTGCAGGCTGAGTTTCAGCACTGCCCTGGCACTGCAGGTGGAGTTTTAGCTCTGCCCTTGCACTGTGGACTGAGTTGCAGCACAGCCCTCGCTCCGTGGGCTGAGGTCCAGCACTGTCATCGCACTGGGGTCTGAGGTTCAGCACTGCCCTCGCAGTGCCTGCTGAGGTTCAGCACTGCCGTTGCACCACGGGCTGATGTTCAGCACTGCCCTCACACTGCAGGCTGGGTTTCAGCACTGCCCTCATACTGTTGTCTGAGATTTAGCACTGCCCTCACACTGCAGGCTGGTTTTCATCACTGCCTTAGCACTGTGGGCTGAGTTTCAGCACTGCCCTCACACTGTGAGCTGAGTTTCAGCACTGCCCTCGCACTGTGGGCTGTGATTCAGCACTGCCCTCGCACCGCGGGCTGTGTTTTAGCACTGCCCTCCTACTGTTTTCTGAGATTTAGCACTGCCCTTGCACTGTGGGCTGAGTTTCAGCACTGCCCTTGCATTTTGGGCTGAGTTTCAGCACTGCGCTTGAACTGCGGGCTGAGATTCAGCACTGCCCTCGCACTGTGGGCTGAGATTCAGCACTGCCCTCCCACTGCATACTGACGTTCAGCACTGCCCTCTCTCCGCGGGCTGAGATTGAGCACTGCCCTCACACCGCATACTGAGGTTCAGCACTGCCCTCTCACCGCAGGCTGAGATTCAGCACTGCCCTCGCACCACATGCTGAGTTTCAGCACTTTCCTCGCTTTGCAGGCTGAGTTTCAGCACTGCCCTTGCAGCGCGGGCTGAGGTTCAGCACTGCCATTGCACCGCTGGCTGAGGTTCAGCACTGCCCTCACACTGCGGGCTGGGTTTCAGCACTGCCCTCGCACTGTGGGCTGAGTTTCCGCACTGCCCTCGCACTTTGGGCTGAGTTTCCGCACAGCCCTCGCACTGTGGGCTGAGATTCAGCCCTGCCCTCGCAACGCAGGGTGAGGTCCAACACTGCCCTTGCTCTGCGGGATGAGGTCCTGCACTGCCCTCACACCGGGTGTTGAGGTCCGGCACTGCCCTCTCACCACAGCCTTTGGTCCAGCACTGTCCTCGCACTGGGGACTGAGGTTCAGCACTGCCCTCTCAATGTGGGCTGAGATTCAGCACTGCCCTCGCACCGCACACTGAGGTGCAGCACTTCTCTGGCACCGTGGGCTGAGTTTCAGCACTGCCCTTGCACTGCGGGCTGAGGTTCAGCACTGCCCTTGCACTGCCGGCTGAGGTTCAGCACTGCCCTCGCACTGCGGGCTGAGTTTCAGCACTGCCCTTGCATTTCGGGCTGAGGTTCATCACTGCCCTTGCACGTGGGCTGAGTTCCCGCAAAGCCCATGCTCTGTGGGCTGAGGTCCAGCACTGTCCTCGTACTGGGGGCTGAGGTTCAGCACTGCCCTCGCACCGCATGCTGAGGTTCAGCACTGCCCTCGCACTGCGAGCTGAGATTCAGACCTGCCCTCGCACTGCGGTCTGAATTTCAGCACTGCCTTCGCTCCGCAGGCTGAGGTGCAGCACTGTCCTTGCACTGGGGGTTGGGATTCAGCACTGCCCTCGCTCCGCATGCTGAGTTTCAGCACTGTCCTCGCACAGCCGGCAGAGATTCAGCACTGCCCTCTCGCTGCAGGCTGAGTTCCAGCACAGCCCTCGCTCCGTGGGCTGATGTCCAGCACTGTCCTCGCACTGGGGGCTGAGGTTCAGCACTACCCTCGCACCGCATGCTGAAGTTCAACACTGGCCTGTCACGCGAGCTGAGATTTAGCACTGCCCTCGCACCGCGGCCTGAGGTTTTGCACTGCCCTTGCACTGCGGGCTGAGTTTCAGCACTGCCCTCGCACTGCGGGCTGAGTTTCAGCACTGCCCTCGCACTGCAGGCTGAGCTTTAACACTGCCCTCGCACCGCGGGCTGAGGTTCAGCACTGCCCTCGCACCGCGGCCTGAGGTTCAGCACTGCCCTTGCATTGCGGGCTGAGTTTCAGCACTGCCCTTGCATTTCGGGCTGAGGTTCAGCACTGCCCTTGCACGTGGGCTGAGTTCCCGCATAGCCCATGCTCCGTGGGCTGAGGTCCAGCACTGTCCTCGTACTGGGGGCTGAGGTTGAGCACTGCCTTCGCACCGCGTGCTGAAGTTCAGCACTGCCCTCGCACCGCATGCTGAGGTTCAGCACTGCCCTCGCACCGCATGCTGAGGTTCAGCACTGCCCTCGCACCGCATGCTGAGGTTCAGCACTGCCCTCGCACCGCATGCTGAGGTTCAGCAATGCCCTCGCACTGTGGGCTGAGATTCAGCACTGCCCTCGCACCGCGGGCTGAGGTTCAGCACTGCCCTCACACCGCGGGCTGAGTTTCAGCACTGCCCTTGCACTGTGGGCTGAGATTCAGCACTGCCCTCGTTCCATGGGCTGAGATCCAGCACTGCCCTTGCTCCGCGGGCTGAGATCTAACACTGCCCTTGCTCCGCAGCCTGATGTCCAGCACTGCCCTCGCTCTGTGGGCTGAGGTCCAGCAGTGCATTGCACGTCAGGCTGAGTTTCAGCATTGCTCTCGCACAGCATTCACACTCTACTGCACTGCTGGCTGAGTTTCTGACCTTTCCTGCACCGTGTGCTGAGTTTCAACACTGACCTCGCTCTGTGTTGCACTGCCGGCTGAGTTTCAGCACTGCCCTGGCACTGCAGGTGGAGTTTTAGCTCTGCCCTTGCATTGTGGACTGAGTTGCAGCACAGCCCTCGCTCCGTGGGCTGAGGTCCAGCACTGTCATCGCACTGGGGTCTGAGGTTCAGCACTGCCCTCGCATTGCCTGCTGAGGTTCAGCACTGCCGTTGCACCACGGGCTGATGTTCAGCACTGCCCTCACACTGCAGGCTGGGTTTCAGCACTGCCCTCATACTGTTGTCTGAGATTTAGCACTGCCCTCACACTGCAGGCATGTTTTCATCACTGCCTTAGCACTGTGGGCTGAGTTTCAGCACTGCCCTCACACTGTGAGCTGAGTTTCAGCACTGCCCTCGCACTGTGGGCTGAGATTTAGCACTGCCCTCGCACCGCGGGCTGTGTTTTAGCACTGCCCTCATACTGTTTTCTGAGATTTAGCACTGCCCTTGCACTGTGGGCTGAGTTTCAGCACTGCCCTTGCATTTTGGGCTGAGTTTCAGCACTGCGCTTGAACTGCGGGCTGAGATTCAGCACTGCCCTCCCACTGCATACTGACGTTCGGCACTGCCCTCTCTCCGCGGGCTGAGATTCAGCACTGCCCTCACACCGCATACTGAGGTTCAGCACTGCCCTCTCACCGCAGGCTGAGATTCAGCACTGCTCTTGCAGAGCGGGCTGAGGTTCAGCACTGCCGTTGCACCGCTGGCTGAGGTTCAGCACTGCCCTCGCACTTTGGGCTGAGTTTCCGCACAGCCCTCGCACTGTGGGCTGAGATTCAGCCCTGCCCTCGCAACGCAGGGTGAGGTCCAACACTGCCCTTGCTCTGCGGGATGAGGTCCTGCACTGCCCTCACACCGGGTGTTGAGGTCCGGCACTGCCCTCTCACCACAGCCTTTGGTCCAGCACTGTCCTCACGCTGGGGTTGAAGTTCAGCGCTGCCCTCTCAATGTGGGCTGAGATTCAGCACTGCCCTCGCACCGCACACTGAGGTGCAGCACTTCTCTGGCACCGTGGGCTGAGTTTCAGCACTGCCCTTGCACTGCGGGCTGAGGTTCAGCACTGCCCTCGCACTGCGAGCTGAGATTCAGACCTGCCCTCGCACTGCGGTCTGAATTTCAGCACTGCCTTCGCTCCGCAGGCTGAGGTGCAGCACTGTCCTTGCACTGGGGGTTGTGATTCAGCACTACCCTCGCACCGCATGCTGAAGTTCAACACTGCCCTGTCACCGCGAGCTGAGATTTAGCACTGCCCTCGCACCACGGCCTGAGGTTTAGCACTGCCCTTGCACTGTTGGCTGAGTTTCAGCACTGCCCTCGCACTGCGGGCTGAGTTTCAGCACTGCCCTCGCACTGCAGGCTGAGCTTTAGCACTGCCCTCGCACCGCGGGCTGAGGTTCAGCACTGCCCTCGCACCGCAGCCTGAGGTTCAGCACTGCCCTTGCATTGCGGGCTGCGTTTCAGCACTGCCCTTGCATTTCGGGCTGTGTTTCAGCACTGCCCTTGCATTTCGGGCTGAGGTTCAGCACTGCCCTTGCAGAGTGGGCTGAGATTCAGCACTGCCCTCACACTGTGGGCTGAGTTCCAGCACTGCCTTCGCACCACAGGGTGAGATTCAGCACTGCCCTCACACTTCGGGGTGAGTTTCAGCACTGCCCTCGCACTGCGAGCTGAGATTCAGACCTGCCCTCGCACTGCGGTCTGAATTTCAGCACTGCCTTCGCTCCGCAGGCTGAGGTGCAGCACTGTCCTTGCACTGGGGGTTGTGATTCAGCACTACCCTCGCACCGCATGCTGAAGTTCAACACTGCCCTGTCACCGCGAGCTGAGATTTAGCACTGCCCTCGCACCACGGCCTGAGGTTTAGCACTGCCCTTGCACTGTTGGCTGAGTTTCAGCACTGCCCTCGCACTGCGGGCTGAGTTTCAGCACTGCCCTCGCACTGCAGGCTGAGCTTTAGCACTGCCCTCGCACCGCGGGCTGAGGTTCAGCACTGCCCTCGCACCGCAGCCTGAGGTTCAGCACTGCCCTTGCATTGCGGGCTGCGTTTCAGCACTGCCCTTGCATTTCGGGCTGTGTTTCAGCACTGCCCTTGCATTTCGGGCTGAGGTTCAGCACTGCCCTTGCAGAGTGGGCTGAGATTCAGCACTGCCCTCACACTGTGGGCTGAGTTCCAGCACTGCCTTCGCACCACAGGGTGAGATTCAGCACTGCCCTCACACTTCGGGGTGAGTTTCAGCACTGCCCTCGCACTGCGGGCTGAGTTGCAGCACTGCCCTCGTTCAATGGGCTGAGATCCAGCACTGCCCTTGCTCTGCGGGCTGAGATCCAACACTGCCCTTGCTCCGCGGGCTGATGTCCAGCACCGCCCTCGCTCCGCGGGCTGAGTTTCAGCACTGTCCTCGCACTGGGGGTTGAGATTCAGCACTGCCCTCGCTCCGCATGCTGAGTTTCAACACTGTCCTCGCACAGCCGGCAGAGATTCAGCACTGCCCTCGCACTGCAGGCTGAGTTCCAGCACAGCCCTCGCTCCGTGGGCTGAGGTCCAGCACTGTCCTCGCACTGGGGGCTGAGGTTCAGCACTGGCCTCGCACCGCGGCCTGAGGTTCAGCACTGCCCTTGCACTGCGGGCTGGGTTTCAGCACTGCCCTTGCATTTTGGGCTGAGTTTCAGCACTGCCCTCGCACAGTGGGCTGAGATTCAGCACTGCCCTCGCACTGTGGGCTGAGTTCCAGCACTGCCCTTTCTCCGCGGGCTGAGATTCAGCACTGCCCTCACACCACGGGTGAGATTCATCACTGCCCTCACACTGCGGGGTGAGTTTCAGCACTGCCCTCGCACTGCCGGCTGAGTTTCAGCACTGTTCTCGCACTGCGGGCTGAGATTCAGCACTGCCCTCGCACCGCGGGCTGAGTTTTAGCACGGCCCTCCCTCTGCAGGCTGAGTTTCAGCACTGCCCTCGCACTGCAGGCTGAGTTTTAGCACAGCCCTCGCACTGGGGGCTGAGGTTCAGCACTGCATTCTCACCGCGGGCTGAGATTCAGCACTGCCCTCGCACCGCATGCTGAGGTTCAGCACTGCCCTCTCACCGCAGGCTGAGATTCAGCACTGCCCTCGCACCACATGCTGAGTTTCAGCACTTTCCTCGCTCTGCAGGCTGAGTTTCAGCACTGCCCTTGCAGAGCGGGCTGAGGTTCAGCACTGGCGTTGCACGGCTGGCTGAGTTTCAGCACTGTCCTCATACTGCGGGCTGGGTTTCAGCACTGCCCTCGCACTGCGGGCTGAGTTTCTGCACAGCCCTCGCACTGTGGGCTGAGATTCAGCCCTGCCCTCGCAACGCAGGGTGAGGTCCAACACTGCCCTTGCTCTGCGGGATGAGGTCCTGCACTGCCCTCACACCGGGTGTTGAGGTCCGGCACTGCCCTCTCACCACAGCCTTTGGTCCAGCACTGTCCTCGCACTGGGGACTGAGGTTCAGCACTGCCCTCTCAATGTGGGCTGAGATTCAGCACTGCCCTCGCACCGCACACTGAGGTGCAGCACTTCTCTGGCACGGCGGGCTGAGTTTCAGCACTGCCCTTGCACTGCGGGCTGAGGTTCAGCACTGCCCTAGCACCGCATCCTGAGGTTCAGCACTGCCCTCGCACCGCGGGCTGAGGTTCAGCACTGCCCTCGCACTGCGGGCTGAGTTTCAGCACTGCCCTCGCACTGCGGGCTGAGTTTCAGCACTGCCCTCGCACTGCAGGCTGAGTTTCAGCACTGCCCTTGCACTGTGGGCTGAGATTCAGCCCTGCCCTCGCAACGCAGGGTGAGGTCCAACACTGCCCTTGCTCTGCGGGATGAGGTCCTGCACTGCCCTCACACCGGGTGTTGAGGTCCGGCACTGCCCTCTCACCACAGCCTTTGGTCCAGCACTGTCCTCGCACTGGGGACTGAGGTTCAGCACTGCCCTCTCAATGTGGGCTGAGATTCAGCACTGCCCTCGCACCGCACACTGAGGTGCAGCACTTCTCTGGCACGGCGGGTTGAGTTTCAGCACTGCGCTTGCACTGCGGGCTGAGGTTCAGCACTGCCCTCGTACTGGGGGCTGAGGTTCAGCACTGCCCTCGCACCGCATGCTGAGGTTCAGCACTGCCCTCGCACCGCGGGCTGAGGTTCAGCACTGCCCTCGCACTGCGGGCTGAGTTTCAGCACTGCCCTCGCACTGCGGGCTGAGTTTCAGCACTGCCCTCGCACTGCGGGCTGAGTTTCAGCACTGCCCTTGCACTGTGGGCTGAGATTCAGCTCTGCCCTCGTTCCATGGGCTGAGATCCAGCACTGCCCTTGCTCCGCGGGCTGAGATCCAACACTGCCATTGCTCCGCAGCCTGATGTCCAGCACTGCCCTCGCTCTGTGGGCTGAGGTCCAGCAGTGCATTGCACGTCGGGCTGAGTTTCAGCATTACTCTGGCACAGCATTCACACTCTACTGCACTGCAGGCTAAGTTTCTGACCTTTCCTGCACCGTGTGCTGAGTTTCAACACTGACCTCGCTCTGTGTTGCACTGCAGGCTGAGTTTCAGCACTGCCCTCGCACTGCAGGTGGCATTTTAGCTCTGCCCTTGCACTGTGGACTGAGTTGCAGCACAGCCCTCGCTCCGTGGGCTGAGGTCCAGCACTGTCATCTCACTGGGGGCTGAGGTTCAGCACTGCCCTCATACTGTTGTCTGAGATTTAGCACTGTCCTCACACTGCAGGCTCGGTTTCAGCACTGCCTTAGCACTCTGGGCTGAGTTTCAGCACTGCCCTCACACTGTGAGCTGAGTTTCAGCACTGCCCTCGCACTGTGGGCTGAGATACAGCACTGCCCTCGCACCGCGGGCTGAGTTTCAGCACTGCCCTCGCACTGCAGGCTGAGTTTTAGCACTGCCCTCGCACTGTGGGCTGAGTTCCAGCACAGCCCTCGCACTGGGGGCTGAGGTTCAGCACTGCATTCTCACCGCGGGCTGAGATTCAGCACTGCCCTCGCACCGCATACTGAGATTCAGCACTGCCCTCTCACCGCAGGCTGAGATTCAGCACTGCCCTGGCACCACATGCTGAGTTTCAGCACTTTCCTCGCACTGTAGGCTGAGTTTCAGCACTGCCTTTGCAGAGCGGGCTGAGGTTCAGCACTGCCGTTGCACCGCTGGCTGATGTTCAGCACTGCCCTCATACTGCGGGCTGGGTTTCAGCACTGCCCTCGCACTGTGGGCTGAGATTCAGCCCTGCCCTCGCAACGCAGGGTGAGGTCCAACACTGCCCTTGCTCTGCGGGATGAGGTCCTGCACTGCCCTCACACCGGGTGTTGAGGTCCGGCACTGCCCTCTCACCACAGCCTTTGGTCCATCACTGTCCTCGCACTGGGGACTGAGGTTCAGCACTGCCCTCTCAATGTGGGCTGAGATTCAGCACTGCCCTCGCACCGCACACTGAGGTGCAGCACTGCTCTGGCACCGCGGGCTGAGTTTCAGCACTGCCCTTGCACTGCGGGCTGAGATTCAGCACTGCCCTTGCACTGTGGGCTGAGTTTCAGCACTGCCCTTGCATTTCGGGCTGAGGTTCAGCACTGCCCTTGCACTGTAGGCTGAGATTCAGCACTGCCCTCGTTCCATGGGCTGAGATCCAGCACTGCCCTTGCTCCGCGGGCTGAGATCCAACACTGCCCTTGCTCCGCAGCCTGATGTCCAGCACTGCCCTCGCTCCGTGGGCTGAGGTCCAGCAGGGCATTGCACGTCGGGCTGAGTTTCAGCATTGCTCTCTCACAGCATTCACACTCTACTGCACTGCAGGCTGAGTTTCTGACCTTTCCTGCACCGTGTGCTGAGTTTCAACACTGACCTCGCTCTGTGTTGCACTGCAGGCTGAGTTTCAGCACTGCCCTGGCACTGCAGGTGGGGTTTTAGCTCTGCCGTTGCACTGTGGACTGAGTTGCAGCACAGCCCTCGCTCTGTGGGCTGAGGTCCAGCACTGTCATCGCACTGGGGGCTGAGGTTCAGCACTGCCGTTGCACCACGGGCTGATGTTCAGCACTGCCCTCACACTGCAGGCTGGGTTTCAGCACTGCCCTCATACTGTTGTCTGAGATTTAGCACTGCCCTCACACTGCAGGCTGGGTTTCAGCACTGCCTTGGCACTGTGGGCTGAGTTTCAGCACTGCCCTCACACTGTGAGCTGAGTTTCAGCACTGCCCTCGCACTGTGGGCTGTGATTCAGCACTGCCCTCGCACCGCCGGCTGTGTTTTAGCACTGCCCTCATACTGTTTTCTGAGATTTAGCACTGCCCTTGCACTGTGGGCTGAGTTCCAGCACAGCCCTCGCACTGGGGGCTGAGGTTCAGCACTGCATTCTCACCGCGGGCTGAGATTCAGCACTGCCCTCGCACCGCATACTGAGATTCAGCACTGCCCTCTCACCGCAGGCTGAGTTTCAGCACTGCCCTCGCACCACATGCTGAGTTTCAGCACTTTCCTCGCTCTGCAGGCTGAGTTTCAGCACTGCCTTTGCAGAGCGGGCTGAGGTTCAGCAATGCCGTTGCACCGCTGGCTGAGGTTCAGCACTGCCCTCATACTGCGGGCTGGGTTTCAGCACTGCCCTCGCACTGTGGGCTGAGATTCAGCCCTGCCCTCGCAATGCAGGGTGAGGTCCAACACTGCCCTTGCTCTGCGGGATGAGGTCCTGCACTGCCCTCACACCGGGTGTTGAGGTCCGGCACTGCCCTCTCACCACAGCCTTTGGTCCATCACTGTCCTCGCACTGGGGACTGAGGTTCAGCACTGCCCTCTCAATGTGGGCTGAGATTCAGCACTGCCCTCGCACCGCACACTGAGGTGCAGCACTGCTCTGGCACCGCGGGCTGAGTTTCAGCACTGCCCTTGCACTGCGGGCTGAGGTTCAGCACTGCCCTTGAACAGCGGGCTGAGTTTCAGCACTGCCCTTGCATTTCGGGCTGAGGTTCAGCACTGCCCTTGCACTGTAGGCTGAGATTCAGCACTGCCCTCGTTCCATGGGCTGAGATCCAGCACTGCCCTTGCTTCGCGGGCTGAGATCCAACACTGCCCTTGCTCCGCAGCCTGATATCCAGCACTGCCCTCGCTCCGTGGGCTGAGGTCCAGCAGGGCATTGCACGTCGGGCTGAGTTTCAGCATTGCTCTCTCACAGCATTCACACTCTACTGCACTGCAGGCTGAGTTTCTGACCTTTCCTGCACCGTGTGCTGAGTTTCAACAATGACCTCGCTCTTTGTTGCACTGCAGGCTGAGTTTCAGCACTGCCCTGGCACTGCAGGTGGAGTTTTAGCTCTGCCCTTGCACTGTGGACTGAGTTGCAGCACAGCCCTCGCTCCGTGGGCTGAGGTCCAGCACTGTCATCGCACTGGGGTCTGAGGTTCAGCACTGCCCTCGCAGTGCCTGCTGAGGTTCAGCACTGCCGTTGCACCACAGGCTGATGTTCAGCACTGCCCTCACACTGCAGGCTGGGTTTCAGCACTGCCCTCATACTGTTGTCTGAGATTTAGCACTGCCCTCACACTGCAGGCTGGGTTTCAGCACTGCCTTAGCACTGTGGGCTGAGTTTCAGCACTGCCCTCACACTGTGAGCTGAGTTTCAGCACTGCCCTCGCACTGTGGGCTGTGATTCAGCACTGCCCTCGTACCGCGGGCTGTGTTTTAGCACTGCCTTCATACTGTTTTCTGAGATTTAGCACTGCCCTTGCACTGTGGGCTGAGTTTCAGCACTGCCCTTGCATTTTGGGCTGAGTTTCAGCACTGCGCTTGAACTGCGGGCTGAGATTCAGCACTGCCCTCGCACTGTGGGCTGAGATTCAGCACTGCCCTCCCACTGCAGGCTGAGTTTCAGCACTGCCCTCGCACTGCAGG
The DNA here is from genome assembly GCF_017639515.1 of Carcharodon carcharias. Classification (NCBI taxonomy): domain Eukaryota; kingdom Metazoa; phylum Chordata; class Chondrichthyes; order Lamniformes; family Lamnidae; genus Carcharodon; species Carcharodon carcharias. The sequence continues at coordinate 24,811,475 of NC_054483.1, read as the reverse complement.
CTGAGTTTTAGCACTGCCCTCACACTGCAGGCTGGGTTTCAGCACTGCCCTCACACTGTGAGCTGAGTTTCAGCACTGCCCTCGCACTGTGGGCTGAGATTCAGCACTGCCCTCGCACCGCGGGCTGAGTTTTAGCACTGCCCTCCCACTGCAGGCTGAGTTTCAGAACTGCCCTCGCACTGCAGGCTGAGTTTTAGCACTGCCCTCGCACTGTGGGCTGAGTTCCGGCACAGCCCTCGCACTGGGGGCCGAGGTTCAGCACTGCATTCTCACCGCGGGCTGAGATTCAGCACTGCCCTCGCACCGCATACTGAGGTTCAGCACTGGCCTCTCACCGCAGGCTGAGATTCAGCAATGCCCTCGCACCACATGCTGAGTTTCAGCACTTTCCTCGCTCTGCAGGCTGAGTTTCAGCACTGCCCTTGCATTTTGGGCTGAGTTTCAGCACTGCGCTTGAACTGCGGGCTGAGATTCAGCACTGCCCTCGCACTGTGGTCTGAGATTCAGCACTGCCCTCCCACTGCAGGCTGAGTTTCAGCACTGCCCTCGCACTGCAGGCTGAGTTTTAGTACTGCCCTCACACTACAGGCTGGGTTTCAGCACTGCCTTAGCACTGTGGGCTGAGTTTCAGCACTGCCCTCACACTGTGAGCTGAGTTTCAGCACTGCCCTCGCACTGTGGGCTGAGATTCAGCACTGCCCTCACACTGCGGGCTGAGTTTTAGCACTGCCCTCCCACTGCAGGCTGAGTTTCAGCACTGCCTTCACACTGTGGGCTGAGTTCCAGCACAGCCCTCACACTGGGGGCTGAGGTTCAGCACTGCATTCTCACCGTGAGCTGAGATTCAGCACTGCCCTCTCACCGCATACTGAGCTTCAGCACTGCTCTCTCACCGCAGGCTGAGATTCAGCACTGCCCTCGCACCACATGCTGAGTTTCAGCACTTTCCTCGCTCTGCAGGCTGAGTTTCAGCACTGCCCTTGCAGAGCGGGCTGAGGTTCAGCACTGCCGTTGCACCGCTGGCTGAGGTTCAGCACTGCCCTCATACTGCGGGCTGGGTTTCAGCACTGCCCTCGCACTGTGGGCTGAGATTCAGCCCTGCCCTCGCAACGCAGGGTGAGGTCCAACACTGCCCTTGCTCTGCATGATGAGGTCCTGCACTGCCCTCACACCGGGTGTTGAGGTCCGGCACTGCCCTCTCACCACAGCCTTTGGTCCAGCACTGTCCTCGCACTGGGGACTGAGGTTCAGCACTGCCCTCTCAATGTGGGCTGAGATTCAGCACTGCCCTCGCACCGCACACTGAGGTGCAGCACTGCTCTGGCACCGCGGGCTGAGTTTCAGCACTGCCCTTGCACTGCGGGCTGAGGTTCAGCACTGCCCTTGAACAGCAGGCTGAGTTTCAGCACTGCCCTTGCATTTCGGGCTGAGGTTCAGCACTGCCCTTGCACTGTAGGCTGAGATTCAGCACTGCCCTCGTTCCATGGGCTGAGATCCAGCACTGCCCTTGCTTCGCGGGCTGAGATCCAACACTGCCCTTGCTCCGCAGCCTGATATCCAGCACTGCCCTCGCTCCGTGGGCTGAGGTCCAGCAGGGCATTGCACGTCGGGCTGAGTTTCAGCATTGCTCTCTCACAGCATTCACACTCTACTGCACTGCAGGCTGAGTTTCTGACCTTTCCTGCACCGTGTGCTGAGTTTCAACAATGACCTCGCTCTTTGTTGCACTGCAGGCTGAGTTTCAGCACTGCCCTGGCACTGCAGGTGGAGTTTTAGCTCTGCCCTTGCACTGTGGACTGAGTTGCAGCACAGCCCTCGCTCCGTGGGCTGAGGTCCAGCACTGTCATCGCACTGGGGTCTGAGGTTCAGCACTGCCCTTGCAGTGCCTGCTGAGGTTCAGCACTGCTGTTGCACCACAGGCTGATGTTCAGCACTGCCCTCACACTGCAGGCTGGGTTTCAGCACTGCCCTCATACTGTTGTCTGAGATTTAGCACTGCCCTCACACTGCAGGCTGAGTTTTAGCACTGCCCTCGCACTGTGGGCTGAGTTTCAGCACTGCCCTCACACTGTGAGCTGAGTTTCAGCACTGCCCTCGCACTGTGGGCTGTGATTCAGCACTGCCCTCGCACCGCCGGCTGTGTTTTAGCACTGCCCTCATACTGTTTTCTGAGATTTAGCACTGCCCTTGCACTGTGGGCTGAGTTCCAGCACAGCCCTCGCACTGGGGGCTGAGGTTCAGCACTGTATTCTCACCGCGGGCTGAGATTCAGCACTGCCCTCGCACCGCATACTGAGATTCAGCACTGCCCTCTCACCGCAGGCTGAAATTCAGCACTGCCCAGGCACCACATGCTGAGTTTCAGCACTTTCCTCGCTCTGCAGGCTGAGTTTCAGCACTGCCTTTGCAGAGCGGGCTGAGGTTCAGCAATGCCGTTGCACCGCTGGCTGAGGTTCAGCACTGCCCTCATACTGCGGGCTGGGTTTCAGCACTGCCCTCGCACTGTGGGCTGAGATTCAGCCCTGCCCTCGCAATGCAGGGTGAGGTCCAACACTGCCCTTGCTCTGCGGGATGAGGTCCTGCACTGCCCTCACACCGGGTGTTGAGGTCCGGCACTGCCCTCTCACCACAGCCTTTGGTCCATCACTGTCCTCGCACTGGGGACTGAGGTTCAGCACTGCCCTCTCAATGTGGGCTGAGATTCAGCACTGCCCTCGCACCGCACACTGAGGTGCAGCACTGCTCTGGCACCGCGGGCTGAGTTTCAGCACTGCCCTTGCACTGCGGGCTGAGGTTCAGCACTGCCCTTGAACAGCGGGCTGAGTTTCAGCACTGCCCTTGCATTTCGGGCTGAGGTTCAGCACTGCCCTTGCACTGTAGGCTGAGATTCAGCACTGCCCTCGTTCCATGGGCTGAGATCCAGCACTGCCCTTGCTTCGCGGGCTGAGATCCAACACTGCCCTTGCTCCGCAGCCTGATATCCAGCACTGCCCTCACTCCGTGGGCTGAGGTCCAGCAGGGCATTGCACGTCGGGCTGAGTTTCAGCATTGCTCTCTCACAGCATTCACACTCTACTGCACTGCAGGCTGAGTTTCTGACCTTTCCTGCACCGTGTGCTGAGTTTCAACAATGACCTCGCTCTTTGTTGCACTGCAGGCTGAGTTTCAGCACTGCCCTGGCACTGCAGGTGGAGTTTTAGCTCTGCCCTTGCACTGTGGACTGAGTTGCAGCACAGCCCTCGCTCCGTGGGCTGAGGTCCAGCACTGTCATCGCACTGGGGGCTGAGGTTCAGCACTGCCCTCGCAGTGCCTGCTGAGGTTCAGCACTGCCGTTGCACCACAGGCTGATGTTCAGCACTGCCCTCACACTGCAGGCTGGGTTTCAGCACTGCCCTCATACTGTTGTCTGAGATTTAGCACTGCCCTCACACTGCAGGCTGGGTTTCAGCACTGCCTTAGCACTGTGGGCTGAGTTTCAGCACTGCCCTCACACTGTGAGCTGAGTTTCAGCACTGCCCTCGCACTGTGGGCTGTGATTCAGCACTGCCCTCGTACCGCGGGCTGTGTTTTAGCACTGCCTTCATACTGTTTTCTGAGATTTAGCACTGCCCTTGCACTGTGGGCTGAGTTTCAGCACTGCCCTTGCATTTTGGGCTGAGTTTCAGCACTGCGCTTGAACTGCGGGCTGAGATTCAGCACTGCCCTCGCACTGTGGGCTGAGATTCAGCACTGCCCTCCCACTGCAGGCTGAGTTTCAGCACTGCCCTCGCACTGCAGGCTGAGTTTTAGCACTGCCCTCACACTGCAGGCTGGGTTTCAGCACTGCCCTCACACTGTGAGCTGAGTTTCAGCACTGCCCTCGCACTGTGGGCTGAGATTCAGCACTGCCCTCACACTGCGGGCTGAGTTTTAGCACTGCCCTCCCACTGCAGGCTGAGTTTCAGCCTGCCCTCGCACTGTGGGCTGAGTTCCGGCACAGCCCTCGCACTGGGGGCCTTGGTTCAGCACTGCATTCTCACCGCGGGCTGAGATTCAGCACTGCCCTCTCACCGCAGGCTGAGTTTCAGCACTGCCCTCGCACCGCGGGCTGAGTTTTAGCACTGCCCTCCCACTGCAGGCTGAGTTTCAGAACTGCCCTCGCACTGCAGGCTGAGTTTTAGCACTGCCCTCGCACTGTGGGCTGAGTTCCGGCACAGCCCTCGCACTGGGGGCCGAGGTTCAGCACTGCATTCTCACCGCGGGCTGAGATTCAGCACTGCCCTCGCACCGCATACTGAGGTTCAGCACTGGCCTCTCACCGCAGGCTGAGATTCAGCAATGCCCTCGCACCACATGCTGAGTTTCAGCACTTTCCTCGCTCTGCAGGCTGAGTTTCAGCACTGCCCTTGCATTTTGGGCTGAGTTTCAGCACTGCGCTTGAACTGCGGGCTGAGATTCAGCACTGCCCTCGCACTGTGGTCTGAGATTCAGCACTGCCCTCCCACTGCAGGCTGAGTTTCAGCACTGCCCTCGCACTGCAGGCTGAGTTTTAGTACTGCCCTCACACTACAGGCTGGGTTTCAGCACTGCCTTAGCACTGTGGGCTGAGTTTCAGCAATGCCCTCACACTGTGAGCTGGGTTTCAGCACTGCCCTCGCACTGTGGGCTGAGATTCAGCACTGCCCTCACACTGCGGGCTGAGTTTTAGCACTGCCCTCCCACTGCAGGCTGAGTTTCAGCACTGCCCTCACACTGTGGGCTGAGTTCCAGCACAGCCCTCGCACTGGGGGCTGAGGTTCAGCACTGCATTCTCACCGTGAGCTGAGATTCAGCACTGCCCTCTCACCGCATACTGAGCTTCAGCACTGCTCTCTCACCGCAGGCTGAGATTCAGCACTGCCCTCGCACCACATGCTGAGTTTCAGCACTTTCCTCGCTCTGCAGGCTGAGTTTCAGCACTGCCCTTGCAGAGCGGGCTGAGGTTCAGCACTGCCGTTGCACCGCTGGCTGAGGTTCAGCACTGCCCTCATACTGCGGGCTGGGTTTCAGCACTGCCCTCGCACTGTGGGCTGAGATTCAGCCCTGCCCTCGCAACGCAGGGTGAGGTCCAACACTGCCCTTGCTCTGCATGATGAGGTCCTGCACTGCCCTCACACCGGGTGTTGAGGTCCGGCACTGCCCTCTCACCACAGCCTTTGGTCCAGCACTGTCCTCGCACTGGGGACTGAGGTTCAGCACTGCCCTCTCAATGTGGGCTGAGATTCAGCACTGCCCTCGCACCGCACACTGAGGTGCAGCACTGCTCTGGCACCGCGGGCTGAGTTTCAGCACTGCCCTCGCACTGTGGGCTGAGATTCAGCCCTGCCCTCGCAATGCAGGGTGAGGTCCAACACTGCCCTTGCTCTGCGGGATGAGGTCCTGCACTGCCCTCACACCGGGTGTTGAGGTCCGGCACTGCCCTCTCACCACAGCCTTTGGTCCATCACTGTCCTCGCACTGGGGACTGAGGTTCAGCACTGCCCTCTCAATGTGGGCTGAGATTCAGCACTGCCCTCGCACCGCACACTGAGGTGCAGCACTGCTCTGGCACCGCGGGCTGAGTTTCAGCACTGCCCTTGCACTGCGGGCTGAGGTTCAGCACTGCCCTTGAACAGCGGGCTGAGTTTCAGCACTGCCCTTGCATTTCGGGCTGAGGTTCAGCACTGCCCTTGCACTGTAGGCTGAGATTCAGCACTGCCCTCGCACTGCAGGCTGAGTTTTAGTACTGCCCTCACACTACAGGCTGGGTTTCAGCACTGCCTTAGCACTGTGGGCTGAGTTTCAGCAATGCCCTCACACTGTGAGCTGGGTTTCAGCACTGCCCTCGCACTGTGGGCTGAGATTCAGCACTGCCCTCACACTGCGGGCTGAGTTTTAGCACTGCCCTCCCACTGCAGGCTGAGTTTCAGCACTGCCCTCACACTGTGGGCTGAGTTCCAGCACAGCCCTCGCACTGGGGGCTGAGGTTCAGCACTGCATTCTCACCGTGAGCTGAGATTCAGCACTGCCCTCTCACCGCATACTGAGCTTCAGCACTGCTCTCTCACCGCAGGCTGAGATTCAGCACTGCCCTCGCACCACATGCTGAGTTTCAGCACTTTCCTCGCTCTGCAGGCTGAGTTTCAGCACTGCCCTTGCAGAGCGGGCTGAGGTTCAGCACTGCCGTTGCACCGCTGGCTGAGGTTCAGCACTGCCCTCATACTGCGGGCTGGGTTTCAGCACTGCCCTCGCACTGTGGGCTGAGATTCAGCCCTGCCCTCGCAACGCAGGGTGAGGTCCAACACTGCCCTTGCTCTGCATGATGAGGTCCTGCACTGCCCTCACACCGGGTGTTGAGGTCCGGCACTGCCCTCTCACCACAGCCTTTGGTCCAGCACTGTCCTCGCACTGGGGACTGAGGTTCAGCACTGCCCTCTCAATGTGGGCTGAGATTCAGCACTGCCCTCGCACCGCACACTGAGGTGCAGCACTGCTCTGGCACCGCGGGCTGAGTTTCAGCACTGCCCTCGCACTGTGGGCTGAGATTCAGCCCTGCCCTCGCAATGCAGGGTGAGGTCCAACACTGCCCTTGCTCTGCGGGATGAGGTCCTGCACTGCCCTCACACCGGGTGTTGAGGTCCGGCACTGCCCTCTCACCACAGCCTTTGGTCCATCACTGTCCTCGCACTGGGGACTGAGGTTCAGCACTGCCCTCTCAATGTGGGCTGAGATTCAGCACTGCCCTCGCACCGCACACTGAGGTGCAGCACTGCTCTGGCACCGCGGGCTGAGTTTCAGCACTGCCCTTGCACTGCGGGCTGAGGTTCAGCACTGCCCTTGAACAGCGGGCTGAGTTTCAGCACTGCCCTTGCATTTCGGGCTGAGGTTCAGCACTGCCCTTGCACTGTAGGCTGAGATTCAGCACTGCCCTCGTTCCATGGGCTGAGATCCAGCACTGCCCTTGCTTCGCGGGCTGAGATCCAACACTGCCCTTGCTCCGCAGCCTGATATCCAGCACTGCCCTCGCTCCGTGGGCTGAGGTCCAGCAGGGCATTGCACGTCGGGCTGAGTTTCAGCATTGCTCTCTCACAGCATTCACACTCTACTGCACTGCAGGCTGAGTTTCTGACCTTTCCTGCACCGTGTGCTGAGTTTCAACAATGACCTCGCTCTTTGTTGCACTGCAGGCTGAGTTTCAGCACTGCCCTGGCACTGCAGGTGGAGTTTTAGCTCTGCCCTTGCACTGTGGACTGAGTTGCAGCACAGCCCTCGCTCCGTGGGCTGAGGTCCAGCACTGTCATCGCACTGGGGTCTGAGGTTCAGCACTGCCCTCGCAGTGCCTGCTGAGGTTCAGCACTGCCGTTGCACCACAGGCTGATGTTCAGCACTGCCCTCACACTGCAGGCTGGGTTTCAGCACTGCCCTCATACTGTTGTCTGAGATTTAGCACTGCCCTCACACTGCAGGCTGGGTTTCAGCACTGCCTTAGCACTGTGGGCTGAGTTTCAGCACTGCCCTCACACTGTGAGCTGAGTTTCAGCACTGCCCTCGCACTGTGGGCTGTGATTCAGCACTGCCCTCGTACCGCGGGCTGTGTTTTAGCACTGCCCTCATACTGTTTTCTGAGATTTAGCACTGCCCTTGCACTGTGGGCTGAGTTTCAGCACTGCCCTTGCATTTTGGGCTGAGTTTCAGCACTGCGCTTGAACTGCGGGCTGAGATTCAGCACTGCCCTCGCACTGTGGGCTGAGTTTCAGCACTGCCCTCGCACTGCAGGCTGCGTTTTAGCACTGCCCTCACACTGCAGGCTGGGTTTCAGCACTGCCTTAGCACTGTGGGCTGGGTTGCAGCACTGCCATCACACTGTGAGCTGAGTTTCAGCACTGCCCTCGCACTGTGGGCTGAGATTCAGCACTGCCCTCGCACCGCGGGCTGAGTTTTAGCACTGCCCTCCCACTGCAGGCTGAGTTTCAGAACTGCCCTCGCACTGCAGGCTGAGTTTTAGCACTGCCCTCGCACTGTGGGCTGAGTTCCGGCACAGCCCTCGCACTGGGGGCCGAGGTTCAGCACTGCATTCTCACCGCGGGCTGAGATTCAGCACTGCCCTCTCACCGCAGGCTGAGATTCAGCACTGCCCTCGCACCACATGCTGAGTTTCAGCACTTTCCTCGCTCTGCAGGCTGAGTTTCAGCACTGCCCTTGCATTTTGGGCTGAGTTTCAGCACTGCGCTTGAACTGCGGGCTGAGATTCAGCACTGCCCTCGCACTGGGGGCTGAGGTTCAGCACTGCATTCTCACCGTGAGCTGAGATTCAGCACTGCCCTCTCACCGCATACTGAGCTTCAGCACTGCTCTCTCACCGCAGGCTGAGATTCAGCACTGCCCTCGCACCACATGCTGAGTTTCAGCACTTTCCTCGCTCTGCAGGCTGAGTTTCAGCACTGCCCTTGCAGAGCGGGCTGAGGTTCAGCACTGCCGTTGCACCGCTGGCTGAGGTTCAGCACTGCCCTCATACTGCGGGCTGGGTTTCAGCACAGCCCTCGCACTGTGGGCTGAGATTCAGCCCTGCCCTCGCAACGCAGGGTGAGGTCCAACACTGCCCTTGCTCTGCATGATGAGGTCCTGCACTGCCCTCACACCGGGTGTTGAGGTCCGGCACTGCCCTCTCACCACAGCCTTTGGTCCAGCACTGTCCTCGCACTGGGGACTGAGGTTCAGCACTGCCCTCTCAATGTGGGCTGAGATTCAGCACTGCCCTCGCACCGCACACTGAGGTGCAGCACTGCTCTGGCACCGCGGGCTGAGTTTCAGCACTGCCCTCGCACTGTGGGCTGAGATTCAGCCCTGCCCTCGCAATGCAGGGTGAGGTCCAACACTGCCCTTGCTCTGCGGGATGAGGTCCTGCACTGCCCTCACACCGGGTGTTGAGGTCCGGCACTGCCCTCTCACCACAGCCTTTGGTCCATCACTGTCCTCGCACTGGGGACTGAGGTTCAGCACTGCCCTCTCAATGTGGGCTGAGATTCAGCACTGCCCTCGCACCGCACACTGAGGTGCAGCACTGCTCTGGCACCGCGGGCTGAGTTTCAGCACTGCCCTTGCACTGCGGGCTGAGGTTCAGCACTGCCCTTGAACAGCGGGCTGAGTTTCAGCACTGCCCTTGCATTTCGGGCTGAGGTTCAGCACTGCCCTTGCACTGTAGGCTGAGATTCAGCACTGCCCTCGTTCCATGGGCTGAGATCCAGCACTGCCCTTGCTTCGCGGGCTGAGATCCAACACTGCCCTTGCTCCGCAGCCTGATATCCAGCACTGCCCTCGCTCCGTGGGCTGAGGTCCAGCAGGGCATTGCACGTCGGGCTGAGTTTCAGCATTGCTCTCTCACAGCATTCACACTCTACTGCACTGCAGGCTGAGTTTCTGACCTTTCCTGCACCGTGTGCTGAGTTTCAACAATGACCTCGCTCTTTGTTGCACTGCAGGCTGAGTTTCAGCACTGCCCTGGCACTGCAGGTGGAGTTTTAGCTCTGCCCTTGCACTGTGGACTGAGTTGCAGCACAGCCCTCGCTCCGTGGGCTGAGGTCCAGCACTGTCATCGCACTGGGGTCTGAGGTTCAGCACTGCCCTCGCAGTGCCTGCTGAGGTTCAGCACTGCCGTTGCACCACAGGCTGATGTTCAGCACTGCCCTCACACTGCAGGCTGGGTTTCAGCACTGCCCTCATACTGTTGTCTGAGATTTAGCACTGCCCTCACACTGCAGGCTGGGTTTCAGCACTGCCTTAGCACTGTGGGCTGAGTTTCAGCACTGCCCTCACACTGTGAGCTGAGTTTCAGCACTGCCCTCGCACTGTGGGCTGTGATTCAGCACTGCCCTCGTACCGCGGGCTGTGTTTTAGCACTGCCCTCATACTGTTTTCTGAGATTTAGCACTGCCCTTGCACTGTGGGCTGAGTTTCAGCACTGCCCTTGCATTTTGGGCTGAGTTTCAGCACTGCGCTTGAACTGCGGGCTGAGATTCAGCACTGCCCTCGCACTGTGGGCTGAGTTTCAACACTGCCCTCGCACTGCAGGCTGCGTTTTAGCACTGCCCTCACACTGCAGGCTGGGTTTCAGCACTGCCTTAGCACTGTGGGCTGGGTTGCAGCACTGCCATCACACTGTGAGCTGAGTTTCAGCACTGCCCTCGCACTGTGGGCTGAGATTCAGCACTGCCCTCGCACCGCGGGCTGAGTTTTAGCACTGCCCTCCCACTGCAGGCTGAGTTTCAGAACTGCCCTCGCACTGCAGGCTGAGTTTTAGCACTGCCCTCGCACTGTGGGCTGAGTTCCGGCACAGCCCTCGCACTGGGGGCCGAGGTTCAGCACTGCATTCTCACCGCGGGCTGAGATTCAGCACTGCCCTCTCACCGCAGGCTGAGATTCAGCACTGCCCTCGCACCACATGCTGAGTTTCAGCACTTTCCTCGCTCTGCAGGCTGAGTTTCAGCAGTGCCCTTGCATTTTGGGCTGAGTTTCAGCACTGCGCTTGAACTGCGGGCTGAGATTCAGCACTGCCCTCGCACTGTGGTCTGAGATTCAGCATTGCCCTCCCACTGCAGGCTGAGTTTCAGCATTGCCCTCGCACTGCAGGCTGAGTTTTAGTACTGCCCTCACACTGCAGGCTGGGTTTCAGCACTGCCTTAGCACTGTGGGCTGAGTTTCAGCACTGCCCTCACACTGTGAGCTGAGTTTCAGCACTGCCCTCGCACTGTGGGCTGAGATTCAGCACTGCCCTCACACTGCGGGCTGAGTTTTAGCACTGCCCTCCCACTGCAGGCTGAGTTTCAGCACTGCCCTCACACTGTGGGCTGAGTTCCAGCACAGCCCTCGCACTGGGGGCTGAGGTTCAGCACTGCATTCTCACCGTGAGCTGAGATTCAGCACTGCCCTCGCACCGCATACTGAGCTTCAGCACTGCTCTCTCACCGCAGGCTGAGATTCAGCACTGCCCTCGCACCACATGCTGAGTTTCAGCACTTTCCTCGCTCTGCAGGCTGAGTTTCAGCACTGCCCTTGCAGAGCGGGCTGAGGTTCAGCACTGCCATTGCACCGCTGGCTGAGCTTCAGCACTGCCCTCATACTGCGGGCTGGGTTTCAGCACTGCCCTCGCACTTTGGGCTGAGTTTCCGCACAGCCCTCGCACTGTGGGCTGAGATTCAGCCCTGCCCTCGCAACGCAGGGTGAGGTCCAACACTGCCCTTACTCTGCATGATGAGGTCCTGCACTGCCCTCACACCGGGTGTTGAGGTCCGGCACTGCCCTCTCACCACAGCCTTTGGTCCAGCAATGTCCTCGCAGTGGGGACTGAGGTTCAGCACTGCCCTCTCAATGTGGGCTGAGATTCAGCACTGCCCTCGCACCGCACACTGAGGTGCAGCACTTCTCTGGCACCGCGGGCTGAGTTTCAGCACTGCCCTTGCACTGCGGGCTGAGGTTCAGCACTGCCCTTGCACTGCGGGCTGAGTTTCAGCCCTGCCCTTGCATTTCGGGCTGAGGTTCACCACTGCCCTTGCACTGTGGGCTGAGATTCAGCACTGCCCTCGTTCCATGGGCTGAGATCCAGCACTGCCCTTGCTCCGCAGCCTGAGATCCAACACTGCCCTTGCTCCGCAGCCTGATGTCCAGCACTGCCCTCGCTCCGTGGGCTGAGGTCCAGCAGTGCATTGCACGTCGGGCTGAGTTTCAGCATTGCTCTCGCACAGCATTCACACTCTACTGCACTGCAGGCTGAGTTTCTGACCTTTCCTGCCCCGTGTGCTGAGTTTCAACACTGACCTCGCTCTGTGTTGCACTGCAGGCTGAGTTTCAGCACTGCCCTGGCACTGCAGGTGGAGTTTTAGCTCTGCCCTTGCACTGTGGACTGAGTTGCAGCACAGCCCTCGCTCCGTGGGCTGAGGTCCAGCACTGTCATCGCACTGCGGGCTGAGTTTCAGCTCTGCCCTTGCATTTCGGGCTGAGGTTCAGCACTGCCCTTGCACTGTGGGCTGAGTTCCCGCATAGCCCATGCTTCGTGGGCTGAGGTCCAGCACTGTCCTCGTACTGCGGGCTGAGATTCAGCACTGCCCTCGCACCGCATGCTGAGGTTCATCACTGCCCTCGCACCGCGGGCTGAGGTTCAGCACTGCCCTCGCACCGCGGGCTGAGTTTCAGCACTGCCCTCATACTGCGGGCTGGGTTTCAGCACTGCCCTCGCACTTTGGGCTGAGTTTCCGCACAGCCCTCGCACTGTGGGCTGAGATTCAGCCCTGCCCTCGCAACGCAGGGTGAGGTCCAACACTGCCCTTACTCTGCATGATGAGGTCCTGCACTGCCCTCACACCGGGTGTTGAGGTCCAGCACTGCCCTCTCACCACAGCCTTTGGTCCAGCAATGTCCTCGCAGTGGGGACTGAGGTTCAGCACTGCCCTCTCAATGTGGGCTGAGATTCAGCACTGCCCTCGCACCGCACACTGAGGTGCAGCACTTCTCTGGCACCGCGGGCTGAGTTTCAGCACTGCCCTTGCACTGCGGGCTGAGGTTCAGCACTGCCCTTGCACTGCGGGCTGAGTTTCAGCCCTGCCCTTGCATTTCGGGCTGAGGTTCACCACTGCCCTTGCACTGTGGGCTGAGATTCAGCACTGCCCTCGTTCCATGGGCTGAGATCCAGCACTGCCCTTGCTCCGCAGCCTGAGATCCAACACTGCCCTTGCTCCGCAGCCTGATGTCCAGCACTGCCCTCGCTCCGTGGGCTGAGGTCCAGCAGTGCATTGCACGTCGGGCTGAGTTTCAGCATTGCTCTCGCACAGCATTCACACTCTACTGCACTGCAGGCTGAGTTTCTGACCTTTCCTGCCCCGTGTGCTGAGTTTCAACACTGACCTCGCTCTGTGTTGCACTGCAGGCTGAGTTTCAGCACTGCCCTGGCACTGCAGGTGGAGTTTTAGCTCTGCCCTTGCACTGTGGACTGAGTTGCAGCACAGCCCTCGCTCCGTGGGCTGAGGTCCAGCACTGTCATCGCACTGCGGGCTGAGTTTCAGCTCTGCCCTTGCATTTCGGGCTGAGGTTCAGCACTGCCCTTGCACTGTGGGCTGAGTTCCCGCATAGCCCATGCTTCGTGGGCTGAGGTCCAGCACTGTCCTCGTACTGCGGGCTGAGATTCAGCACTGCCCTCGCACCGCATGCTGAGGTTCATCACTGCCCTCGCACCGCGGGCTGAGGTTCAGCACTGCCCTCGCACCGCGGGCTGAGTTTCAGCACTGCCTTCGCACCACATGCTGAGTTTCAGCACTTTCCTCGCTCTGCAGGCTGAGTTTCAGCACTGCCTTTGCAGAGCGGGCTGAGGTTCAGCACTGCCATTGCACCGCTGGCTGAGGTTCAGCACTGCCCTCATACTGCGGGCTGGGTTTCAGCACTGCCCTCGCACTTTGGGCTGAGTTTCCGCACAGCCCTCGCACTGTGGGCTGAGATTCAGCCCTGCCCTCGCAACGCAGGGTGAGGTCCAACACTGCCCTTGCTCTGCGGGATGAGGTCCTGCACTGCCCTCACACCGGGTGTTGAGGTCCGGCACTGCCCTCTCACCACAGCCTTTGGTCCAGCACTGTCCTCGCACTGGGGACTGAGGTTCAGCACTGCACTCTCAATGTGGGCTGAGATTCAGCACTGCCCTCGCACCGCACACTGAGGTGCAGCACTTCTCTGGCACCGCGGGCTGAGTTTCAGCACTGCCCTTGCACTGCGGGCTGAGGTTCAGCACTGCCCTTGCACTGCGGGCTGAGTTTCAGCACTGCCCTTGCATTTCGGGCTGAGGTTCAGCACTCCCTTGCACTGTGGGCTGAGTTTCAGCCCTGCCCTTGCATTTCGGGCTGAGGTTCAGCACTGCCCTTGCACTGTGGGCTGAGATTCAGCACTGCCCTCGTTCCATGGGCTGAGATCCAGCACTGCCCTTGCTCCGCGGGCTGAGATCCAACACTGCCCTTGCTCCGCAGCCTGATGTCCAGCACTGCCCTCGCTCCGTGGGCTGAGGTCCAGCAGTGCATTGCACGTCGGGCTGAGTTTCAGCATTGCTCTGGCACAGCATTCACACTCTACTTCACTGCAGGCTGAGTTTCTGACCTTTCCTGCACCGTGTGCTGAGTTTCAACACTGACCTCGCTCTGTGTTGCACTGCAGGCTGAGTTTCAGCACTGCCCTGGCACTGCAGGTGGAGTTTTAGCTCTGCCCTTGCACTGTGGACTGAGTTGCAGCACAGCCCTCGCTCCGTGGGCTGAGGTCCAGCACTGTCATCGCACTGCGGGCTGAGTTTCAGCACTGCCCTTCCATTTCGGGCTGAGGTTCAGCACTGTCCTTGTACTGGGGGCTGAGATTCAGCACTGCCCTCGCACCGCATGCTGAGTTTCAGCACTGCCCTCGCACTGCAGGCTGGGTTTTAGCACAGCCCTTGCACTGTGGGCTGGGTTTCAGCACTGCCCTCGCACTGCGGGCTGAGGTTCAGCACTGCCCTCGCATTGCGGGATGAGGTCCAGCACTGCCCTCGCACCGCATGCTAAGGTTCAGCACTGCCGTCGCACCGTCGGCTGAGGTTCAGCACTGCCCTCGCACTGTGGGCTGAGATTCTGCCCTGCCCTCGCTCTGCGGGTTGAGGTCCAGCACTGCCCTCACTCTGCGGGCTGAGGTCCCGCACTGCCCTTGCACTGGGGGCTGAGGTTCGGCAATGTCCTCTTACCACAGCCTTAGGTCCAGCACTGTCCTCGCACTGGGGGCTGAGATTCAGCACTGCCCTCGCACTGCAGGCTGAGGTTCAGCACTGCCCTCACACTGCAGGCTGAGTTTCAGCACTGCCTTCGCACTGCAGGCTGAGGTTCAGCACTGCCCTCGCACAGCGGGCTGAGATGCAGCAGTGCATTGCAATTCGGGCTGAGTTTCAGCATTGCTCTCGCACAGCATTCACAGTTTACTGCACTGCGGGCTGAGTTACTGACCTGTCCTGCACCGTGTGCTGAGTTTCAACACTGACCTCGCACTGTGCTGCACTGCAGGCTGAGTTTCAGCACAGCCCTCGCACTGCGGTCTGTGTTCCAGCACAGCCCTCGCTCGTTGGGCTGATATCCAGCACTGTCCTCGCAATAGGGGCTGAGATGCAGCACTGCCCTCGCACCGCACACTGAGGTGCAGCACTGCCCTCACTCTGCGGGCTGAGGTTCAGCACTGCCCTTGCACTGTGGGCTGAGTTTCAGCACTGCCCTCGCACAGCGGACAGAGATTCAGCACTGCCCTCGCACTGGGGGCTGAGGTTCAGCACTACCCTCGCACTGTGGGCTGAGTTTCAGCACAGCCCTCGCACTGTGGGCTGACTTCCAGCACTGCCCTCGCACCGCACACTGAGGTGCAGCACTGCCCTTGTACTGCGGGCTGAGGTTCAGCACTGCCCTTTCACCGCGGGCTGAGATTCAGCACTGCCCTCTTACCGCAGCCTTAGGTCCAGCACTGTCCTCGCACTGGGGCTGAGGTTCATCACTGTCCTCTCACCGCGGGCTGAGATTCAGCACTGCCCTCGCACCGCACACTGAGGTGCAGCACTGCCCTCACACTGCAGACTGAGGTTCAGCACTGCCCTTGCACTGTGGGCTGAGTTTCAGCACTGCCCTCGCACAGCGGACAGAGATTCAGCACTGCCCTCGCACTGGGGGCTGAGGTTCAGCACTACCCTCGCACTGTGGGCTGAGTTTCAGCACAGCCCTCGCACTGCGAGCTGAGGTTCAGCAGTGCAGTCGCACTGCGGGCTGCGTTTCAGCACTGCCCTCAATCCGCGGATCGAGGTCCAGCACTGCCCTCGCTCTGCGGGTTGAGTTCCAGCGCAGCCCTCGCTCGGTGGGCTGATGTCCAGCTGTGTCCTCGCAATAGGGGCTGAGGTTGAGCACCACCCTCGCACCGCCTGCTGAGGTTCAGCACTGCCGTCGCGCCGTGGGCTGAGGTTCAGCACTGCACTTGCACTGCGGGCTGAGGTTCAGCACTGCCCTCTCACCGCGGGCTGAGATTCAGCACTGCATTCGCACCGCATGCTGAGGTTGAGCACTGCCCTCTCACTGCGGGCTGAGTTTTAGCACCGCCCTCGCACTATGGGCTGCATTTCAGCACTGCCCTCGCAATGCGGGCTGAGTTTCAGCACTGCCCTCGCACTGTGGGCTGAGTTCCAGAACTGCCCTTGCACTGCGGGCTGAGGTTCAGCACTGCACTCGCACTGCGGGCTGAGATTCAGAACTGCCCTCGCACTGTGGGCTGACTTTCAGAACAGCCCTCGCACGGTGGGCTGAGTTCCAGCACTGCTCTCGCACCGCACACTGAGGTGCAGCACTGCCCTTGCTCTGCGGGCTGAGGTCCGGCACTGCCCTTGCACCGGGTGCTGAGGTTCAGCACTACCCTCTCACCGCAGCCTTAGGTCCAGCACTGTCCTCGCACTGCAGGCTGAGTTTCAGCACTTCCCTCGCTCTGCGGGCTGGGTTTTAGCACTGCCTTTGCTCCGCAGGCTGAGGTTCAGCACGGCCCTCTCACTGCGGGCTGAGTTTCATCACTGCCCTCGCACTGTGGGCTGAGATTCAGCCCTGCCCTCGCTCTGCGGGTTGAGGTCCAGCACTGCCCTCACTCTGTGGGCTGAGGTCCCGCACTGCCCTTGCACTGGGGACTGAGGTTCGGCAAAGCCCTCTTACCGCAGCCTTAGGTCCAGCACTTCCCTCGCTCTGCGGGCTGGGTTTTAGCACTGCCTTTGCTCCGCGGGCTGAGGTTCAGCACGGCCCTCTCACTGCAGGCTGAGTTTCAGCACTGTCCTAGCACTGGGGGCTGAGGTTCAGCACTGTCCTCACTCAGTGGGCTGAGATTCAGCAGTGCATTGCAATTCGGGCTGAGTTTCAGCATTGCTCTCGCACAGCATTCACAGTTTACTGCACTGCGGGCTGAGTTACTGACCTTTCCTGCACCGTGTGCTGAGTTTCAACACTGACCTCGCACTGTGCTGCACTGCAGGCTGAGTTTCAGCACAGCCCTCGCACTGCGGTCTGTGTTTCAGCACAGCCCTCGCTCGTTGGGCTAATATCCAGCACTGTCCTCGCAATAGGGGCTGAGGTTCAGCACTGTCCTCTCACCGCGGGCTGAGATTCAGCACTGCCCTCGCACCGCACACTGAGGTGCAGCACTGCCCTCACACTGCAGGCTGAGGTTCAGCACTGCCCTTGCACTGTGGGCTGAGTTTCAGCACTGCCCTCGCACAGCGGACAGAGATTCAGCACTGCCCTTGCACTGGGGGCTGAGGTTCAGCACTACCCTCGCACTGTGGGCTGAGTTTCAGCACAGCCCTTGCACTGTGGGCTGAGTTCCAGCACTGCCCTCGCACTGCAGGCTGGGTTTTAGCACAGCCCTTGCACTGCGGGCTGGGTTTCAGCACTGCCCTCGCATTGCGGGATGAGGTCCAGCACTGCCCTCGCACCGCATGCTAAGGTTCAGCACTGCCGTTGCACCGTCGGCTGAGATTCTCCCCTGCAGTCGGTCCGCGGGTTGAGGTCCAGCACTGCCCTCACTCTGCGGGCTGAGGTCCCGCACTGCCCTTGCACTGGGGGCTGAGGGTCGGCAATGTCCTCTTACCACAGCCTTAGGTCCAGCACTGTCCTCTCACCGCGGGCTGAGTTTCAGCACTGCCCTCGCACGGCAGGCTGAGTTTCAAAACTGCCCTCGCACTGCAGGCTGAGTTTCAGCACTGCCCTCGCACTGCAGGCTGAGTTTCAGCACTGCCCTCGCACTGCAGGCTGAGTTTCAGCACTGCCCTCGCACAGCGGGCTGAGATGCAGCAGTGCATTGCAATTCGGGCTGAGTTTCAGCATTGCTTTCGCATAGCATTCACAGTTTACTGCACTGCGGGCTGAGTTACTGACCTGTCCTGCACCATGTGCTGAGTTTCAACACTGACCTCGCACTGTGGGCTGAGATTCAGCACTACCCTCGCACTGCGGGCTGAGGTTCAGCACTGTCCTCTCACCGCGGGCTGAGATTCAGCACTGCATTCGCACCGCATGCTGAGGTTGAGCACTGCCCTCTCACTGCGGGCTGAGTTTTAGCACCGCCCTCGCACTATGGGCTGCATTTCAGCACTGCCCTCGCAATGCGGGCTGAGTTTCAGCACTGCCCTCGCACAGTGGGCTGAGATTCAGCACTGCCCTCGCAATGCGGGCTGAGTTTCAGCACTGCCCTCGCACTGTGGGCTGAGTTCCAGAACTGCACTTGCACTGCACACTGAGGTGCAGCATTGCCCTTGCTCTGCGGGCTGAGGTCCGGCACTGCCCTTGCACCGGGTGCTGAGGTTCAGCACTACCCTCTCACCGCTGCCTTTGGTCCAGCACTGTCCTCGCACTGCAGGCTGAGTTTCATCACTTCCCTCGCTCTGCGGGCTGGGTTTTAGCACTGCCTTTGCTCCGCGGGCTGAGGTTCAGCACGGCCCTCTCACTGCGGGCTGAGTTTCATCACTGCCCTTGCACTGGGGGCTGAGGTTCGGCAAAGCCCTCTTACCGCAGCCTTAGGTGCAGCACTGTCCTTGCACTGGGGGCTGAGGTTCAGCACTATCCTCTCACCGCGGGCTGAGTTTCAGCACTGCCCTCGCACAGCGGGATGAGATTCAGCAGTGCATTGCAATTCGGGCTGAGTTTCAGCATTGCTCTCGCACAGCATTCACAGTTTACTGCACTGCGGGCTGAGTTACTGACCTGTCCTGCACCATGTGCTGAGTTTCAACACTGACCTCGCACTGTGCTGCACTGCAGGCTGAGTTTCAGCACTGCCCTCGCACTGCGGGCTGTGTTCCAGCACAGCCCTCGCTCGTTGGGCTGATATCCAGCACTGTCCTCGCAATAGGGGCTGAGGTTCAGCACAGACCTCGCAGCACCTGCTGAGATTCAGCACTGTCGTCGCACCGTCGGCTGAGGTTCAGCACTGCACCTGCACTGTTGGCTGAGTTTCAGCACTGCCCTCGCACTGCAGGCTGAGTTTCAGCACTTTCCTCGCTCTGCGGGCTGGGTTTTAGCACAGCCCTTGCACTGCGGGCTGGGTTTCAGCACTGCCCTCGCACTGTGGGCTGAGATTCAGCACGGCCCTCGCATTACGGGATGAGGTCCAGCACTGCCCTCGCACTGCATGCTAAGGTTCAGCACTGCGGTCGCACCGTCGGCTGAGGTTCAGAACTGCCCTCGCACTGTGGGCTGAGATTCTGCCCTGCCCTCGCACCGCACACTGAGGTGCAGCACTGCCCTCACACTGCGGGCTGAGGTTCAGCACTGCCCTTGCACTGTGGGCTGAGTTTCAGCACTGCCCTCGCACAGCGGACAGAGATTCAGCACTGCCCTCGCACTGGGGGCTGAGGTTCAGCACTACCCTCGCACTGTGGGCTGAGTTTTAGCACAGCCCTCGCACTGTGGGCTGAGTTCCAGCACTGCCCTCGCACCGCACACTGAGGTGCAGCACTGCCCTCGTACTGCGGGCTGAGGTTCAGCACTGCCCTTTCACCGTGGGCTGAGATTCAGCACTGCCCTCGCACCGAATGCTGAGGTTCAGCACTGCCCTCTCACCGTGGGCTGAGTTTCAGCACAGCCCTCGCACTGCGGTCTGTGTTCCAGCACAGCCCTCGCTCGTTGGGCTGATATCCAGCACTGACCTCGCAATAGGGGCTGAGGTTCAGCACTGCACTCGCACCGCGGGCTGAGGTTCAGCACTGCCGTCGCACCGTCGGCTGAGGTTCAGAACTGCCCTCTCACCGCGGGCTGAGATTCAGCACTGCCCTCGCACCACATGCTGAGGTTCAGCACTGTGCTCGAAACACGGGCTGAGTGTCACCACTTTCCTCACACTGCGGGCTGAGTTTCAGCACTGCCCTCGCACTGCGGGCTGAGTTTTAGCACTGCCCTCGCACAGTGGGCTGAGATTCAGCACTGCCCTCGCACTGCGGGCTGAGGTTCAGCACTGCACTTGCACTGCGGGCTGAGTTTCAGCACTGCCCTCGCACAGTGGGCTGAGATTCAGCACAACCCTCGCACTGCGGGCTGAGGTTCAGCACTGCCCTCTCACCGCGGGCTGAGATTCAGCACTGCATTCGCACCGCATGCTGAGGTTGAGCACTGCCCTCTCACTGTGGGCTGAGTTTTAGCACCGCCCTCGCACTATGGGCTGCATTTCAGCACGGCCCTCGCAATGCGGGCTGAGTTTCAGCAATGCCCTCGCACTGGGGGCTGAGTTCCAGAACTGCCCTTGCACTGCACACTGAGGTGCAGCACTGCCCTTGCACTGCAGGCTGAGGTTCAGCACTGCACTCGCACTGCGGGCTGAGATTCAGAACTGCCCTCGCACTGTGGGCTGAGTTTCAGAACATCCCTCGCACGGTGGGCTGAGTTCCAGCACTGCTCTCGCACCGCACACTGAGGTGCAGCACTGCCCTTGCTCTGCGGGCTGAGGTCCGGCACTGCCCTTGCACCGGGTGCTGAGGTTCAGCACTACCCTCTCACCGCAGCCTTAGGTCCAGCACTGTCCTCGCACTGCAGGCTGAGTTTCATCACTTCCCTCGCTCTGCGGGCTGGGTTTTAGCACTGCCTTTGCTCCGCAGGCTGAGGTTCAGCACGGCCCTCTCACTGCGGGCTGAGTTTCATCACTGCCCTCGCACTGTGGGCTGAGATTCAGCCCTGCCCTCGCTCTGCGGGTTGAGGTCCAGCACTGCCCTCACTCTGTGGGCTGAGGTCCCGCACTGCCCTTGCACTGGGGGCTGAGGTTCGGCAAAGCCCTCTTACCGCAGCCTTAGGTCCAGCACTTCCCTCGCTCTGCGGGCTGGGTTTTAGCACTGCCTTTGCTCCGCGGGCTGAGGTTCAGCACGGCCCTCTCACTGGGGGCTGAGGTTCAGCACTGTCCTCGCTCAGCGGGCTGAGATTCAGCAGTGCATTGCAATTCGGGCTGAGTTTCAGCATTGCTCTCGCACAGCATTCACAGTTTACTGCACTGCGGGCTGAGTTACTGAACTTTCCTGCACCATGTGCTGAGTTTCAACACTGACCTCGCACTGTGCTGCACCATGTGCTGAGTTTCAACACTGACCTCGCACTGTGCTGCACTGCA
Source organism: Carcharodon carcharias (assembly GCF_017639515.1). Lineage (NCBI taxonomy): Eukaryota > Metazoa > Chordata > Chondrichthyes > Lamniformes > Lamnidae > Carcharodon > Carcharodon carcharias. The sequence continues at coordinate 24,790,331 of NC_054483.1, read as the reverse complement.
GGCTGATATCCAGCACTGTCCTCGCAATAGGGGCTGAGGTTCAGCACTGTCCTCTCACCGCGGGCTGAGATTCAGCACTGCCCTCGCACCGCACACTGAGGTGCAGCACTGCCCTCACACTGCAGGCTGAGGTTCAGCACTGCCCTTGCACTGTGGGCTGAGTTTCAGCACTGCCCTCGCACAGCGGACAGAGATTCAGCACTGCCCTTGCACTGGGGGCTGAGGTTCAGCACTACCCTCGCACTGTGGGCTGAATTTCAGCACAGCCCTCGCACTGTGGGCTGTGTTCCAGCACTGCCCTCGCACTGCAGGCTGAGTTCCAGCACTGCCCTCGCACTGCAGGCTGGGTTTTAGCACAGCCCTTGCACTGCGGGCTGGGTTTCAGCACTGCCCTCGCATTGCGGGATGAGGTCCAGCACTGCCCTCGCACCGCATGCTAAGGTTCAGCACTGCCGTTGCACCGTCGGCTGAGATTCTGCCCTGCAATCGGTCCGCGGGTTGAGGTCCAGCACTGCCCTCACTCTGCGGACTGAGGTCCCGCACTGCCCTTGCACTGGGGGCTGAGGGTCGGCAATGTCCTCTTACCACAGCCTTAGGTCCAGCACTGTCCTCTCACCGCGGGCTGAGTTTCAGCACTGCCCTCGCACGGCAGGCTGAGTTTCAGCACTGCCCTCGCACTGCAGGCTGAGTTTCAGCACTGCCCTCGCACTGCAGGCTGAGTTTCAGCACTGCCCTCGCACTGCAGGCTGATTTTCAGCACTGCCCTCGCACAGCGGGCTGAGATGCAGCAGTGCATTGCAATTCGGGCTGAGTTTCAGCATTGCTCTCGCATAGCATTCACAGTTTACTGCACTGCGGGCTGAGTTACTGACCTGTCCTGCACCATGTGCTGAGTTTCAACACTGACCTCGCACTGTGCCGCACTGCAGGCTGAGTTTCAGCCCTGCCCTCGCACTGCGGTCTGTGTTCCAGCACAGCCCTCGCTCGTTGCGCTGATATCCAGCACTGTCCTCGCACAGTGGGCTGAGATTCAGCACTGCCCTCGCTCCGCGGGCTGAGGTTCAGCACTGCCCTCGCACCGCACACTGAGGTGCAGCACTGCCCTCACACTGCGGGCTGAGGTTCAGCACTACCCTTGCACTGTGGACTGAGTTTCAGCAGTGCATTGCAATTCGGGCTGAGTTTCAGCATTGCTCTCGCACATCATTCACAGTTTACTGCACTGTGGGCTGAGTTTCAGCACAGCCCTCGCACTGTGAGCTGAGATTCAGCACTGCCCTCTCACTGCGGGCTGAGTTTTAGCACCGCCCTCGCACTATGGGCTGCATTTCAGCACTGCCCTCGCAATGCGGGCTGAGTTTCAGCAATGCCCTCGCACTGTGGGCTGAGATTCAGAACTGCCCTTGCACTGCACACTGAGGTGCAGCACTGCCCTTGCACTGCGGGCTGAGGTTCAGCACTGCACTCGCACTGCGGGCTGAGATTCAGAACTGCCCTCGCACTGTGGGCTGAGTTTCAGAACATCCCTCGCACGGTGGGCTGAGTTCCAGCACTGCTCTCGCACCACACACTGAGGTGCAGCACTGCCCTTGCTCTGCGGGCTGAGGTCCGGCACTGCCCTTGCACCGGGTGCTGAGGTTCAGCACTACCCTCTCACCGCAGCCTTAGGTCCAGCACCGTCCTCGCACTGCAGGCTGAGTTTCAGCACTTCCCTCGCTCTGCGGGCTGGGTTTTAGCACTGCCTTTGCTCCGCGGGCTGATGTTCAGCACGGCCCTCTCACTGCGGGCTGAGTTTCATCACTGCCCTTGCACTGGGGGCTGAGGTTCGGCAAAGCCCTCTTACCGCAGCCTTAGGTGCAGCACTGTCCTTGCACTGGGGGCTGAGGTTCAGCACTATCCTCTCACCGCGGGCTGAGTTTCAGCACTGCCCTCGCACAGCGGGCTGAGATTCAGCAGTGCATTGCAATTCGGGCTGAGTTTCAGCATTGCTCTCGCACAGCATTCACAGTTTACTGCACTGCGGGCTGAGTTACTGACCTGTCCTGCACCATGTGCTGAGTTTCAACACTGACCTCGCACTGTGCTGCACTGCAGGCTGAGTTTCAGCACTTTCCTCGCTCTGCGGGCTGGGATTTAGCACAGCCCTTGCACTGCGGGCTGGGTTTCAGCACTGCCCTCGCACTGTGGGCTGAGATTCAGCACTGCCCTCGCATTACGGGATGAGGTCCAGCACTGCCCTCGCACCGCATGCTAAGGTTCAGCACTGCGGTCGCACCGTCGGCTGAGGTTCAGCACTGCCCTCGCACTGTGGGCTGAGATTCTGCCCTGCCCTCACTCTGCGGGTTGAGGTCCAGCACTGCCCTCACTCTGCGGGCTGAGGTCCCGCACTGCCCTTGCATTGGGGGCTGAGGTTCGGCAATGTCCTCTTACCACAGCCTTAGGTCCAGCACTGTCCTCGCACTGGGGGCTGTGGTTCAGCACTATCCTCTCACTGCGGGCTGAGTTTCAGCACTGCCCTCGCACGGCAGGCTGAGTTTCAGCACTTCCCTCGCACTGCAGGCTGAGTTTCAGCACTTCCCTCGCACTGCAGGCTGAGTTTCAGCACTGCCCTCGCACTGCAGGCTGAGTTTCAGCACTGCCCTCGCACTGCAGGCTGAGGTTCAGCACTGCCCTCGCACTGCAGGCTGAGTTTCAGCACTGCCCTCGCACTGCAGGCTGCGTTTCAGCACTGCCCTCGCACAGCGGGCTGAGATGCAGCAGTGCATTGCAATTCGGGCTGAGTTTCAGCATTGCTCTCGCACAGCATTCACAGTTTACTGTACTGTGGGCTGAGTTACTGACCTGTCCTGCACCGTGTGCTGAGTTTCAACACTGACCTCGCACTGTGCTGCACTGCAGGCTGAGTTTCAGCACTGCCCTCGCAATGCGGTCTGTGTTCCAGCACAGCCCTCGCTCGTTGGGCTGTTATCCAGCACTGTCCTCGCAATAGGGGCTGAGATTCAGCACTGCCCTCGCACCGCACACTGAGGTGCAGTACTGCCCTCACTCTGCGGGCTGAGGTTCAGCACTGCCCTTGCACTGTGGGCTGAGTTTCAGCACTGCCCTCGCACAGCGGACAGAGATTCAGCACTACCCTCGCACTGGGGGCTGAGTTTCAGCACTACCCTCGCACTGTGGGCTGAGTTTCAGCACAGCCCTCGCACTGTGGGCTGAGTTCCAGCACTGCCCTCGCACCGCACACTGAGGTGCAGCACTGCCCTCGTATTGCGGGCTGAGGTTCAGCACTGCCCTTTCACCGCGGGCTGAGATTCAGCACTGCCCTCTTACCGCAGCGTAAGGTCCAGCACTGTCCTCGCACTGGGGCTGAGGTTCATCACTGTCCTCTCACCGCGGGCTGAGATTCAGCACTGCCCTCGCACAGCACACTGAGGTGCAGCACTGCCCTCACACTGCGGGCTGAGGTTTAGCACTGCCCTTGCACTGTGGGCTGAGTTTCAGCACTGCCCTCGCACAGCCGACAGAGATTCAGCACTGCCCTCGCACTGGGGGCTGAGGTTCAGCACTACCTTCGCACTGTGGGCTGAGTTTCAGCACAGCCCTCGCACTGTGGGCTGAGTTCCAGCACTGCCCTCGCACCGCACACTGAGGTGCAGCACTGCCCTCGTACTGCGGGCTGAGGTTCAGCACTACCCTTTCACCGTGGGCTGAGATTCAGCACTGCCCTCGCACCGAATGCTGAGGTTCAGCACTGCCCTCTCACCGTGGGCTGAGTTTCAGCACAGCCCTCGCACTGCGGTCTGTGTTCCAGCACAGCCCTCGCTCGTTGGGCTGATATCCAGCTCTGTCCTCGCAATAGAGTCTGAGGTTCAGCACTGCACTCGCACCGCGGGCTGAGGTTCAGCACTGCCGTCGCACCGTCGGCTGAGGTTCAGAACTGCCCTCTCACCGCGGGCTGAGATTCAGCACTGCCCTCGCAATGCGGGCTGAGTTTCAGCACTGCCCTCGCACTGTTCTGAGCTTCAGAACTGCCCTCGCACAGCGGGATGAGATTCACCACTGCCGTCGCACCGTCGGCTGAGGTTCAGAACTGCCCTCTCACCGCGGGCTGAGATTCAGCACTGCCCTCGCACCACATGCTGAGGTTCAGCACTGTGCTCGAAACACGGGCTGAGTGTCACCACTTTCCTCACACTGCGGGCTGGGTTTCAGCACTGCCGTCGAACTGCGAGCTGAGGTTCAGCAGTGCAGTCGCACTGCGGGCTGCGTTTCAGCACTGCCCTCATAATGCAGGCTGAGTTTCGGCACTGCCCTCGCAATGCGGGCTGAGTTTCAGCACTGCCCTCGCACAGCGGGATGAGATTCACCACTGCCGTTGCACAGCGGGCTGAGGTTCAGCACTGCACTCGCACTGCGGGCTGAGTTTCAGCCCTGCCCTCAATCCGCGGGTCGAGGTCCAGCACTGCCCTCGCTCTGCGGGCTGAGTTCCAGCGCAGCCCTCGCTCGGTGGGCTGATGTCCAGCTGTGTCCTCGCAATAGGGGCTGAGGTTCAGCACTGCCCTCGCACTGCGGGATGAGGTTCAGCTCTGCACTCGCACTGCGGTCTGAGTTTCAGCCCTGCCCTCGATCCGCGGGTCGAGGTCCAGCACTGCCCTCGCTCTGCGGGTTGAGTTCCAGCGCAGCCCTCACTCGGTGGGCTGATGTCCAGCTGTGTCCTCGCAATAGGGGCTGAGGTTCAGCACCACCCTCGCACCGCCTGCTGAGGTTCAGCACTGCCGTCGCGCCGTGGGCTGAGGTTCAGCACTGCACTTGCACTGCGGGCTGAGGTTCAGCACTGCCCTCTCACCGCGGGCTGAGATTCAGCACTGCATTCCCACCGCATGCTGAGGTTGAGCACTGCCCTCGCACTATGGGCTGCATTTCAGCACTGCCCTCGCAATGCGGGCTGAGTTTCAGCACTGCCCTCGCACTGTGGGCTGAGTTCCAGAACTGCCCTTGCACTGCGGGCTGAGGTTCAGCACTGCACTCGCACTGCGGGCTGAGATTCAGAACTGCCCTCGCACTGTGGGCTGACTTTCAGAACAGCCCTCGCACGGTGGGCTGAGTTCCAGCACTGCTCTCGCACCGCACACTGAGGTGCAGCACTGCCCTTGCTCTGCGGGCTGAGGTCCGGCACTGCCCTTGCACCGGGTGCTGAGGTTCAGCACTACCCTCTCACCGCAGCCTTAGGTCCAGCACTGTCCTCGCACTGCAGGCTGAGTTTCAGCACTTCCCTCGCTCTGCGGGCTGGGTTTTAGCACTGCCTTTGCTCCGCGGGCTGAGGTTCAGCACGGCCCTCTCACTGCGGGCTGAGTTTCATCACTGCCCTCGCACTGTGGGCTGAGATTCAGCCCTGCCCTCGCTCTGCGGGTTGAGGTCCAGCACTGCCCTCACTCTGTGGGCTGAGGTCCCGCACTGCCCTTGCACTGGGGACTGAGGTTCGGCAAAGCCCTCTTACCGCAGCCTTAGGTCCAGCACTTCCCTCGCTCTGCGGGCTGGGTTTTAGCACTGCCTTTGCTCCGCGGGCTGAGGTTCAGCACGGCCCTCTCACTGCGGGCTGAGTTTCATCACTGCCCTTGCACTGGGGGCTGAGGTTCGGCAAAGCCCTCTTACCGCAGCCTTAGGTGCAGCACTGTCCTTGCACTGGGGGCTGAGGTTCAGCACTATCCTCTCACCGCGGGCTGAGTTTCAGCACTGCCCTCGCACAGCGGGCTGAGATTCAGCAGTGCATTGCAATTCGGGCTGAGTTTCAGCATTGCTCTCGCACAGCATTCACAGTTTACTGCACTGCGGGCTGAGTTACTGACCTGTCCTGCACTGTGTGCTGAGTTTCAACACTGACCTCGCACTGTGCTGCACTGCAGGCTGAGTTTCAGCACTGTCCTCGCACTGCGGTCTGTGTTCCAGTACAGCCCTCGCTCGTTGGGCTGATATCCAGCACTGTCCTCGCAATAGGGGCTGAAATTCAGCACTGCCCTCGCACCGCACACTGAGGTGCAGCACTGCCCTCACACTGCGGGCTGAGGTTCAGCACTGCCCTTGCACTGTGGGCTGAGTTTCAGCACTGCCCTCGCACAGCGGACAGAGATTCAGCACTGCCCTCGCACTGGGGGCTGAGGTTCAGCACTACCCTCGCACTGTGGGCTGAGTTTCAGCACAGCCCTCGCACTATGGGCTGAGTTCCAGCACTGCCCTCGCACCGCACACTGAGTTGCAGCACTGCCCTCGTACTGCGGGCTGAGGTTCAGCACTGCCCTTTCACCGTGGGCTGAGATTCAGCACTGCCCTCGCACCGAATGCTGAGGTTCAGCACTGCCCTCTCACCGTGGGCTGAGTTTCAGCACAGCCCTCGCACTGCGGTCTGTGTTCCAGCACAGCCCTCGCTCGTTGGGCTGATATCCAGCACTGTCCTCGCAATAGGGGCTGAGGTTCAGCACTGCACTCGCACCGCGGGCTGAGGTTCAGCACTGCCGTCGCACCGTCGGCTGAGGTTCAGAACTGCCCTCTCACCGCGGGCTGAGATTCAGCACTGCCCTCGCACCACATGCTGAGGTTCAGCACTGTGCTCGAAACACGGGCTGAGTGTCACCACTTTCCTCACACTGCGGGCTGAGTTTCAGCACTGCCCTCGCACTGCGGGCTGAGTTTTAGCACTGCCCTCGCACAGTGGGCTGAGATTCAGCACTGCCCTCGCACTGCGGGCTGAGGTTCAGCACTGCACTTGCACTGCGGGCTGAGTTTCAGCACTGCCCTCGCACTGCAGGCTGAGTTTCAGCACTTTCCTCGCTCTGCGGGCTGGGTTTTAGCACAGCCCTTGCACTGCGGGCTGGGTTTCAGCACTGCCCTCGCACTGTGGGCTGAGATTCAGCACGGCCCTCGCATTACGGGATGAGGTCCAGCACTGCCCTCGCACCGCATGCTAAGGTTCAGCACTGCGGTCGCACCGTCGGCTGAGGTTCAGAACTGCCCTCGCACTGTGGGCTGAGATTCTGCCCTGCCATCGCTCTGCGGGTTGAGGTCCAGCACTGCCCTCACTCTGCGGGCTGAGGTCCCGCACTGCCCTTGCACTGGGGGCTGAGGTTCGGCAATGTCCTCTTACCACAGCCTTAGGTCCAGCACTGTCCTCGCACTGGGGGCTGTGGTTCAGCACTATCCTCTCACTGCGGGCTGAGTTTCAGCACTACCCTCGCACGGCAGGCTGAGTTTCAGCACTGCCCTCGCATTGCAGGCTGAGTTTCAGCACTGCCCTCGCACTGCAGGCTGAGTTTCAGCACTGCCCTCGCACTGCAGGCTGAGGTTCAGCACTGCCCTCGCACTGCAGGCTGAGTTTCAGCACTGCCCTCGCACAGCGGGCTGAGATGCAGCAGTGCATTGCAATTCGGTCTGAGTTTCAGCATTGCTCTCGCACAGCATTCACAGTTTACTGTACTGCGGGCTGAGTTACTGACCTGTCCTGCACCGTGTGCTGAGTTTCAACACTGACCTCGCACTGTGCTGCACTGCAGGCTGAGTTTCAGCACTGTCCTCGCACTGCGGTCTGTGTTCCAGTACAGCCCTCGCTCGTTGGGCTGATATCCAGCACTGTCCTCGCAATAGGGGCTGAAATTCAGCACTGCCCTCGCACCGCACACTGAGGTGCAGCACTGCCCTCACACTGCGGGCTGAGGTTCAGCACTGCCCTTGCACTGTGGGCTGAGTTTCAGCACTGCCCTCGCACAGCGGACAGAGATTCAGCACTGCCCTCGCACTGGGGGCTGAGGTTCAGCACTACCCTCGCACTGTGGGCTGAGTTTCAGCACAGCCCTCGCACTGTGGGCTGAGTTCCAGCACTGCCCTCGCACCGCACACTGAGTTGCAGCACTGCCCTCGTACTGCGGGCTGAGGTTCAGCACTGCCCTTTCACCGTGGGCTGAGATTCAGCACTGCCCTCGCACCGAATGCTGAGGTTCAGCACTGCCCTCTCACCGTGGGCTGAGTTTCAGCACAGCCCTCGCACTGCGGTCTGTGTTCCAGCACAGCCCTCGCTCGTTGGGCTGATATCCAGCACTGTCCTCGCAATAGGGGCTGAGGTTCAGCACTGCACTCGCACCGCGGGCTGAGGTTCAGCACTGCCGTCGCACCGTCGGCTGAGGTTCAGAACTGCCCTCTCACCGCGGGCTGAGATTCAGCACTGCCCTCGCACCACATGCTGAGGTTCAGCACTGTGCTCGAAACACGGGCTGAGTGTCACCACTTTCCTCACACTGCGGGCTGAGTTTCAGCACTGCCCTCGCACTGCGGGCTGAGTTTTAGCACTGCCCTCGCACAGTGGGCTGAGATTCAGCACTGCCCTCGCACTGCGGGCTGAGGTTCAGCACTGCACTTGCACTGCGGGCTGAGTTTCAGCACTGCCCTCGCACAGTGGGCTGAGATTCAGCACTACCCTCGCACTGCGGGCTGAGGTTCAGCACTGCCCTCTCACCGCGGGCTGAGATTCAGCACTGCATTCGCACCGCATGCTGAGGTTGAGCACTGCCCTCTCACTGTGGGCTGAGTTTTAGCACCGCCCTCGCACTATGGGCTGCATTTCAGCACTGCCCTCGCAATGCGGGCTGAGTTTCAGCAATGCCCTCGCACTGGGGGCTGAGTTCCAGAACTGCCCTTGCACTGCACACTGAGGTGCAGCACTGCCCTTGCACTGCGGGCTGAGGTTCAGCACTGCACTCGCACTGCGGGCTGAGATTCAGAACTGCCCTCGCACTGTGGGCTGAGTTTCAGAACATCCCTCGCACGGTGGGCTGAGTTCCAGCACTGCTCTCGCACCGCACACTGAGGTGCAGCACTGCCCTTGCTCTGCGGGCTGAGGTCCGGCACTGCCCTTGCACCGGGTGCTGAGGTTCAGCACTACCCTCTCACCGCAGCCTTAGGTCCAGCACTGTCCTCGCACTGCAGGCTGAGTTTCATCACTTCCCTCGCTCTGCGGGCTGGGTTTTAGCACTGCCTTTGCTCCGCAGGCTGAGGTTCAGCACGGCCCTCTCACTGCGGGCTGAGTTTCATCACTGCCCTCGCACTGTGGGCTGAGATTCAGCCCTGCCGTCGCTCTGCGGGTTGAGGTCCAGCACTGCCCTCACTCTGTGGGCTGAGGTCCCGCACTGCCCTTGCACTGGGGGCTGAGGTTCGGCAAAGCCCTCTTACCGCAGCCTTAGGTCCAGCACTTCCCTCGCTCTGCGGGCTGGGTTTTAGCACTGCCTTTGCTCCGCGGGCTGAGGTTCAGCACGGCCCTCGCACTGCAGGCTGGGTTTTAGCACAGCCCTTGCACTGCGGGCTGGGTTTCAGCACTGCCCTCGCATTGCGGGATGAGGTCCAGCACTGCCCTCGCACCGCATGCTAAGGTTCAGCACTGCCGTTGCACCGTCGGCTGAGATTCTGCCCTGCAGTCGGTCCGCGGGTTGAGGTCCAGCACTGCCCTCACTCTGCGGGCTGAGGTCCCGCACTGCCCTTGCACTGGGGGCTGAGGGTCGGCAATGTCCTCTTACCACAGCCTTAGGTCCAGCACTGTCCTCTCACCGCGGGCTGAGTTTCAGCACTGCCCTCGCACTGCAGGCTGAGTTTCAGCACTGCCCTCGCACTGCAGGCTGAGTTTCAGCACTGCCCTCGCACTGCAGGCTGATTTTCAGCACTGCCCTCGCACAGCGGGCTGAGATGCAGCAGTGCATTGCAATTCGGGCTGAGTTTCAGCATTGCTCTCGCATAGCATTCACAGTTTACTGCACTGCGGGCTGAGTTACTGACCTGTCCTGCACCATGTGCTGAGTTTCAACACTGACCTCGCACTGTGCCGCACTGCAGGCTGAGTTTCAGCACTGCCCTCGCACTGCGGTCTGTGTTCCAGCACAGCCCTCGCTCGTTGCGCTGATATCCAGCACTGTCCTCGCACAGTGGGCTGAGATTCAGCACTGCCCTCGTTCCGCGGGCTGAGATTCAGCACTGCCCTCGCACTGCACACTGAGGTGCAGCACTGCCCTCACACTGCGGGCTGAGGTTCAGCACTACCCTTGCACTGTGGACTGAGTTTCAGCAGTGCATTGCAATTCGGGCTGAGTTTCAGCATTGCTCTCGCACATCATTCACAGTTTACTGCACTGTGGGCTGAGTTTCAGCACAGCCCTCGCACTGTGAGCTGAGATTCAGCACTGCCCTTGCACTGCGGGCTGAGTTTCAGCACTGCCCTCGCACTGCGGGTTGAGTTTCAGCACAGCCCTCGCACTGCAGGCTGGGTTTCAGCACTTCCCTCGCTCTGCGGCCTGGGTTTTAGCACTGTCCTTGCACTGCGGGCTGAGTTTCAGCACTGCCCTCGCACAGCGGACAGAGATTCAGCACTGCCCTCGCACTGGGGGCTGAGGTTCAGCACTACCCTCGCACTGTGGGCTGAGTTTCAGCACAGCCCTCGCACTGTGGGCTGAGTTCCAGCACTGCCCTCGCACTGCAGGCTGAGTTCCAGCACTGCCCTCGCACTGCAGGCTGGGTTTTAGCACAGCCCTTGCACTGCGGGCTGGGTTTCAGCACTGCCCTCGCATTGCGGGATGAGGTCCAGCACTGCCCTCGCACCGCATGCTAAGGTTCAGCACTGCCGTTGCACCGTCGGCTGAGATTCTGCCCTGCAGTCGGTCCGCGGGTTGAGGTCCAGCACTGCCCTCACTCTGCGGGCTGAGGTCCCGCACTGCCCTTGCACTGGGGGCTGAGGGTCGGCAATGTCCTCTTACCACAGCCTTAGGTCCAGCACTGTCCTCTCACCGCGGGCTGAGTTTCAGCACTGCCCTCGCACTGCAGGCTGAGTTTCAGCACTGCCCTCGCACTGCAGGCTGAGTTTCAGCACTGCCCTCGCACTGCAGGCTGATTTTCAGCACTGCCCTCGCACAGCGGGCTGAGATGCAGCAGTGCATTGCAATTCGGGCTGAGTTTCAGCATTGCTCTCGCATAGCATTCACAGTTTACTGCACTGCGGGCTGAGTTACTGACCTGTCCTGCACCATGTGCTGAGTTTCAACACTGACCTCGCACTGTGCCGCACTGCAGGCTGAGTTTCAGCACTGCCCTTGCACTGCGGTCTGTGTTCCAGCACAGCCCTCGCTCGTTGCGCTGATATCCAGCACTGTCCTCGCACAGTGGGCTGAGATTCAGCACTGCCCTCGCTCCGCGGGCTGAGGTTCAGCACTGCCCTCGCACCGCACACTGAGGTGCAGCACTGCCCTCACACTGCGGGCTGAGGTTCAGCACTACCCTTGCACTGTGGACTGAGTTTCAGCAGTGCATTGCAATTCGGGCTGAGTTTCAGCATTGCTCTCGCACATCATTCACAGTTTACTGCACTGTGGGCTGAGTTTCAGCACAGCCCTCTCACTGTGAGCTGAGATTCAGCACTGCCCTTGCACTGCGGGCTGAGTTTCAGCACTGCCCTCGCACTGCGGGTTGAGTTTCAGCACAGCCCTCGCACTGCAGGCTGAGTTTCAGCACTTCCCTTGCTCTGCGGCCTGGGTTTTAGCACTGTCCTTGCACTGCGGGCTGGTTTTCAGCACTGCCCTCTCACTGTGGACTGAGATTCAGCACTGCCATTGCATTGAGCGCTGAGGTTCAGCACAGCCCTCTTACCACAGCCTTAGGTCCAGCACTGTCCTCGCACTGGGGCTGAGGTTCAGCACTGTCCTCTCAATGCGGGCTGAGATTCAGCACTGCCCTCGCACTGCACACTGAGGTGCAGCACTGCCCTCGCACTGCGGGCTGAGGTTCAGCACTGCACTTGCACTGCGGGCTGAGTTTCAGCACTGCCCTCGCACAGTGGGCTGAGATTCAGCACTACCCTCGCACTGCGGGCTGAGGTTCAGCACTGCCCTCTCACCACGGGCTGAGTTTCAGCACTGCATTCGAACCGCATGCTGAGGTTGAGCACTGCCCTCTCACTGCGGGCTGAGTTTTAGCACCGCCCTCGCACTATGGGCTGCATTTCAGCACTGCCCTCGCAATGCGGGCTGAGTTTCAGCAATGCCCTCGCACTGTGGGCTGAGATTCAGAACTGTCCTTGCACTGCACACTGAGGTTCAGCACTGCACTCGCACTGCGGGCTGAGATTCAGAACTGCCCTCGCACTGTGGACTGAGTTTCAGAACATCCCTCGCACGGTGGGCTGAGTTCCAGCACTGCTCTCGCACCGCACACTGAGGTGCAGCATTGCCCTTGCTCTGCGGGCTGAGGTCCGGCACTGCCCTTGCACCGGGTGCTGAGGTTCAGCACTACCCTCTCACCGCAGCCTTAGGTCCAGCACTGTCCTCGCACTGCAGGCTGAGTTTCAGCACTTCCCTCGCTCTGCGGGCTGGGTTTTAGCACTGCCTTTGCTCCGCGGGCTGAGGTTCAGCACGGCCCTCTCACTGCGGGCTGAGTTTCATCACTGCCCTTGCACTGGGGGCTGAGGTTCGGCAAAGCCCTCTTACCGCAGCCTTAGGTGCAGCACTGTCCTTGCACTGGGGGCTGAGGTTCAGCACTATCCTCTCACCGCGGGCTGAGTTTCAGCACTGCCTTCGCACAGCGGGCTGAGATTCAGCAGTGCATTGCAATTCGGGCTGAGTTTCAGCATTGCTCTCGCACAGCATTCACAGTTTACTGCACTGCGGGCTGAGTTACTGACCTGTCCTGCACCATGTGCTGAGTTTCAGCACTGACCTCGCACTGTGCTGCACTGCAGGCTGAGTTTCAGCACTGCCCTCGCACTGCTGGCTGAGTTTCAGCACTGCCCTCGCACTGCAGGCTGAGTTTCAGCACTTTCCTCGCTCTGAGGGCTGGGATTTAGCACAGCCCTTGCACTGCGGGCTGGGTTTCAGCACTGCCCTCGCACTGTGGGCTGAGATTCAGCACTGCCCTCGCATTACGGGATGAGGTCCAGCACTGCCCTCGCACTGCATGCTAAGGTTCAGCACTGCGGTCGCACCGTCGGCTGAGGTTCAGCACTGCCGTCGCACTGTGGGCTGAGATTCTGCCCTGCCCTCGCTCTGCGGGTTGAGGTCCAGCACTGCCCTCACTCTGCGGGCTGAGGTCCCGCACTGCCCTTGCATTGGGGGCTGAGGTTCGGCAATGTCCTCTTACCACAGCCTTAGGTCCAGCACTGTCCTCGCACTGGGGGCTGTGGTTCAGCACTATCCTCTCACTGCGGGGCTGAGTTTCAGCACTGCCCTCGCACGGCAGGCTGAGTTTCAGCACTTCCCTCGCACTGCAGGCTGAGTTTCAGCACTGCCCTCGCACTGCAGGCTGAGTTTCAGCACTGCCCTCGCACTGCAGGCTGAGTTTCAGCACTGCCCTCGCACTGCAGACTGATTTTCAGCACTGCCCTCTCACTGCAGGCTGAGTTTCAGCACTGCCCTCGCACTGCAGGCTGCGTTTCAGCACTGCCCTCGCACAGCGGGCTGCGATGCAGCAGTGCATTGCAATTCGGGCTGAGTTTCAGCATTGCTCTCGCACAGCATTCACAGTTTACTGTACTGTGGGCTGAGTTACTGACCTGTCCTGCACCGTGTGCTGAGTTTCAACACTGACCTCGCACTGTGCTGCACTGCAGGCTGAGTTTCAGCACTGCCCTCGCAATGCGGTCTGTGTTCCAGCACAGCCCTCGCTCGTTGGGCTGTTATCCAGCACTGTCCTCGCAATAGGGGCTGAGATTCAGCACTGCCCTCGCACCGCACACTGAGGTGCAGCACTGCCCTCACTCTGCGGGCTGAGGTTCAGCACTGCCCTTGCACTGTGGGCTGAGTTTCAGCACTGCCCTCGCACAGCGGACAGAGATTCAGCACTGCCCTCGCACTGGGGGCTGAGGTTCAGCACTACCCTCGCACTGTGGGCTGAGTTCCAGCACTGCCCTCGCACTGCAGGCTGAGTTCCAGCACTGCCCTCGCACTGCAGGCTGGGTTTTAGCACAGCCCTTGCACTGCGGGCTGGGTTTCAGCACTGCCCTCGCATTGCGGGATGAGGTCCAGCACTGCCCTCGCACCGCATGCTAAGGTTCAGCACTGCCGTTGCACCGTCGGCTGAGATTCTGCCCTGCAGTCGGTCCGCGGGTTGAGGTCCAGCACTGCCCTCACTCTGCGGGCTGAGGTCCCGCACTGCCCTTGCACTGGGGGCTGAGGGTCGGCAATGTCCTCTTACCACAGCCTTAGGTCCAGCACTGTCCTCTCACCGCGGGCTGAGTTTCAGCACTGCCCTCGCACTGCAGGCTGAGTTTCAGCACTTCCCTCGCACTGCAGGCTGAGTTTCAGCACTGCCCTCGCACTGCAGGCTGATTTTCAGCACTGCCCTCGCACAGCGGGCTGAGATGCAGCAGTGCATTGCAATTCGGGCTGAGTTTCAGCATTGCTCTCGCATAGCATTCACAGTTTACTGCACTGCGGGCTGAGTTACTGACCTGTCCTGCACCATGTGCTGAGTTTCAACACTGACCTCGCACTGTGCCGCTCTGCAGGCTGAGTTTCAGCACTGCCCTCGCACTGCGGTCTGTGTTCCAGCACAGCCCTCGCTCGTTGCGCTGATATCCAGCACTGTCCTCGCACAGTGGGCTGAGATTCAGCATTGCCCTCGTTCCGCGGGCTGAGGTTCAGCACTGCCCTCGCACTGCACACTGAGGTGCAGCACTGCCCTCACACTGCGGGCTGAGGTTCAGCACTACCCTTGCACTGTGGACTGAGTTTCAGCAGTGCATTGCAATTCGGGCTGAGTTTCAGCATTGCTCTCGCACATCATTCACAGTTTACTGCACTGTGGGCTGAGTTTCAGCACAGCCCTCGCACTGTGAGCTGAGATTCAGCACTGCCCTTGCACTGCGGGCTGAGTTTCAGCACAGCCCTCGCACTGCAGGCTGAGTTTCAGCACTTCCCTCGCTCTGCGGCCTGGGTTTTAGCACTGTCCTTGCACTGCGGGCTGGTTTTCAGCACTGCCCTCTCACTGTGGACTGAGATTCAGCACTGCCGTTGCATTGAGCGCTGAGGTTCAGCACAGCCCTCTTACCACAGCCTTAGGTCCAGCACTGTCCTCGCACTGGGGCTGAGGTTCAGCACTGTCCTCTCACCGCGGGCTGAGATTCAGCACTGCCCTCGCACTGCACACTGAGGTGCAGCACTGCCCTCACACTGCGGGCTGAGATTCAGCACTTCCCTCGCACTGTGGGCTGAGTTTTAGCACTGCCCTCGCACAGTGGGCTGAGATTCAGCACTGCCCTCACACTGCGGGCTGAGGTTCAGCACTGCACTTGCACTGCGGGCTGAGTTTCAGCACTGCCCTCGCACAGTGGGCTGAGTTTCAGCACTGCCCTTGCACTGCAGGCTGTGTTCCAGCACAGCTCTTGCTCCGTGGGCTGAGGTCCAGCACTGTCCTCGCACTGGGGGCTGAGGCTCAGCATTGCCCTCGCACCGCATGCTGAGGTTCAGCACTGCCCTCTCGCCGCGGGCTGAGATTCAGCACTGCCCTCGCACCGCGGGCTGAGTTTCAGCACTTTCCTCGCACTGTGGGCTGAGTTTCAGCTCTGCTCTCGCAAAGCGGGCTGAGTTTCAGCACTTTCCTCGCACTGTGGGCTGAGTTTCAGCACTGCCCACACACCGGGGGCTGAGGTTCAAAACTGCCTTCGTTCCTTGGGCTGAGATCCAGCTCTGCCCTCTCTCCATTGGCTGAGGTCCAGCAGTGCATTGCACTTTGGCTGAGTTTCAGCATTGCTCTCGGACAGCATTCACACTCTATTGCACTGCAGGCTGAGTTACTGATGATTCCTGCACTGTGTGCTGAACTTCAACACTGACCTCGCACTGTGCTGCACTGCAGGCTGAGTTTCAGCACTGCCCTCGCACTGCGGGCTGAGGTTCAGCACTGCCCTCGCACCGCATGCTGAGGTTCAGCACTGCCCTCTCACCATGGGCTGAGATTCAGCACTGCTCTCGCACTGCGGGCTGAATTTCAGCACTGCCCTCGCACAGGGGGCTGAGGTTCAGCACTGCCCTCTCACCGCCGGGTGAGATTCAGCACTGCCCTTGCTTCGCATGCTGAGTTTCAGCGCTGCCCTCTCACCGCGGACTGAGATTTAGCACTGCCCTCGTACTGCAGGCTGAGTTTCAGCACTGCCCTCACACAGCGGGCTGAGATTCAGCACTGCCCTCGCACAGGGGGCTGAGGTTCAGCACTGCCCTCTCACCGCCGGGTGAGATTCAGCACTGCCCTTGCTTCGCATGCTGAGTTTCAGCACTGCCCTCTCATCGCGGACTGAGATTTAGCACTGCCCTCGTACTGCAGGCTGAGTTTCAGCACTGCCCTCACACAGCGGGCTGAGATTCAGCACTGCCCTCGCACAGGGGGCTGAGGTTCAGCACTGCCCTTTCACCACCGGGTGAGATTCAGCAGGTCCCTCGCTTCGCATGCTGAGTTTCAGCACTGCCCTCTCACCGCGGGCTGAGTTTCAGCACTGCCCTCGCACGGCAGGCTGAGTTTCAGCACTTCCCTCGCACTGCAGGCTGAGTTTCAGCACTGCCCTCGCACTGCAGGCTGAGTTTCAGCACTGCCCTCGCACTGCAGGCTGAGTTTCAGCACTGCCCTCGCACTGCAGACTGATTTTCAGCACTGCCCTCTCACTGCAGGCTGAGTTTCAGCACTGCCCTCGCACTGCAGGCTGCGTTTCAGCACTGCCCTCGCACAGCGGGCTGCGATGCAGCAGTGCATTGCAATTCGGGCTGAGTTTCAGCATTGCTCTCGCACAGCATTCACAGTTTACTGTACTGTGGGCTGAGTTACTGACCTGTCCTGCACCGTGTGCTGAGTTTCAACACTGACCTCGCACTGTGCTGCACTGCAGGCTGAGTTTCAGCACTGCCCTCGCAATGCGGTCTGTGTTCCAGCACAGCCCTCGCTCGTTGGGCTGTTATCCAGCACTGTCCTCGCAATAGGGGCTGAGATTCAGCACTGCCCTCGCACCGCACACTGAGGTGCAGCACTGCCCTCACTCTGCGGGCTGAGGTTCAGCACTGCCCTTGCACTGTGGGCTGAGTTTCAGCACTGCCCTCGCACAGCGGACAGAGATTCAGCACTGCCCTCGCACTGGGGGCTGAGGTTCAGCACTACCCTCGCACTGTGGGCTGAGTTCCAGCACTGCCCTCGCACTGCAGGCTGAGTTCCAGCACTGCCCTCGCACTGCAGGCTGGGTTTTAGCACAGCCCTTGCACTGCGGGCTGGGTTTCAGCACTGCCCTCGCATTGCGGGATGAGGTCCAGCACTGCCCTCGCACCGCATGCTAAGGTTCAGCACTGCCGTTGCACCGTCGGCTGAGATTCTGCCCTGCAGTCGGTCCGCGGGTTGAGGTCCAGCACTGCCCTCACTCTGCGGGCTGAGGTCCCGCACTGCCCTTGCACTGGGGGCTGAGGGTCGGCAATGTCCTCTTACCACAGCCTTAGGTCCAGCACTGTCCTCTCACCGCGGGCTGAGTTTCAGCACTGCCCTCGCACTGCAGGCTGAGTTTCAGCACTTCCCTCGCACTGCAGGCTGAGTTTCAGCACTGCCCTCGCACTGCAGGCTGATTTTCAGCACTGCCCTCGCACAGCGGGCTGAGATGCAGCAGTGCATTGCAATTCGGGCTGAGTTTCAGCATTGCTCTCGCATAGCATTCACAGTTTACTGCACTGCGGGCTGAGTTACTGACCTGTCCTGCACCATGTGCTGAGTTTCAACACTGACCTCGCACTGTGCCGCTCTGCAGGCTGAGTTTCAGCACTGCCCTCGCACTGCGGTCTGTGTTCCAGCACAGCCCTCGCTCGTTGCGCTGATATCCAGCACTGTCCTCGCACAGTGGGCTGAGATTCAGCATTGCCCTCGTTCCGCGGGCTGAGGTTCAGCACTGCCCTCGCACTGCACACTGAGGTGCAGCACTGCCCTCACACTGCGGGCTGAGGTTCAGCACTACCCTTGCACTGTGGACTGAGTTTCAGCAGTGCATTGCAATTCGGGCTGAGTTTCAGCATTGCTCTCGCACATCATTCACAGTTTACTGCACTGTGGGCTGAGTTTCAGCACAGCCCTCGCACTGTGAGCTGAGATTCAGCACTGCCCTTGCACTGCGGGCTGAGTTTCAGCACAGCCCTCGCACTGCAGGCTGAGTTTCAGCACTTCCCTCGCTCTGCGGCCTGGGTTTTAGCACTGTCCTTGCACTGCGGGCTGGTTTTCAGCACTGCCCTCTCACTGTGGACTGAGATTCAGCACTGCCGTTGCATTGAGCGCTGAGGTTCAGCACAGCCCTCTTACCACAGCCTTAGGTCCAGCACTGTCCTCGCACTGGGGCTGAGGTTCAGCACTGTCCTCTCACCGCGGGCTGAGATTCAGCACTGCCCTCGCACTGCACACTGAGGTGCAGCACTGCCCTCACACTGCGGGCTGAGATTCAGCACTTCCCTCGCACTGTGGGCTGAGTTTTAGCACTGCCCTCGCACAGTGGGCTGAGATTCAGCACTGCCCTCACACTGCGGGCTGAGGTTCAGCACTGCACTTGCACTGCGGGCTGAGTTTCAGCACTGCCCTCGCACAGTGGGCTGAGTTTCAGCACTGCCCTTGCACTGCAGGCTGTGTTCCAGCACAGCTCTTGCTCCGTGGGCTGAGGTCCAGCACTGTCCTCGCACTGGGGGCTGAGGCTCAGCATTGCCCTCGCACCGCATGCTGAGGTTCAGCACTGCCCTCTCGCCGCGGGCTGAGATTCAGCACTGCCCTCGCACCGCGGGCTGAGTTTCAGCACTTTCCTCGCACTGTGGGCTGAGTTTCAGCTCTGCTCTCGCAAAGCGGGCTGAGTTTCAGCACTTTCCTCGCACTGTGGGCTGAGTTTCAGCACTGCCCACACACCGGGGGCTGAGGTTCAAAACTGCCTTCGTTCCTTGGGCTGAGATCCAGCTCTGCCCTCTCTCCATTGGCTGAGGTCCAGCAGTGCATTGCACTTTGGCTGAGTTTCAGCATTGCTCTCGGACAGCATTCACACTCTATTGCACTGCAGGCTGAGTTACTGATGATTCCTGCACTGTGTGCTGAACTTCAACACTGACCTCGCACTGTGCTGCACTGCAGGCTGAGTTTCAGCACTGCCCTCGCACTGCGGGCTGAGGTTCAGCACTGCCCTCGCACCGCATGCTGAGGTTCAGCACTGCCCTCTCACCATGGGCTGAGATTCAGCACTGCTCTCGCACTGCGGGCTGAATTTCAGCACTGCCCTCGCACAGGGGGCTGAGGTTCAGCACTGCCCTCTCACCGCCGGGTGAGATTCAGCACTGCCCTTGCTTCGCATGCTGAGTTTCAGCGCTGCCCTCTCACCGCGGACTGAGATTTAGCACTGCCCTCGTACTGCAGGCTGAGTTTCAGCACTGCCCTCACACAGCGGGCTGAGATTCAGCACTGCCCTCGCACAGGGGGCTGAGGTTCAGCACTGCCCTCTCACCGCCGGGTGAGATTCAGCACTGCCCTTGCTTCGCATGCTGAGTTTCAGCACTGCCCTCTCATCGCGGACTGAGATTTAGCACTGCCCTCGTACTGCAGGCTGAGTTTCAGCACTGCCCTCACACAGCGGGCTGAGATTCAGCACTGCCCTCGCACAGGGGGCTGAGGTTCAGCACTGCCCTTTCACCACCGGGTGAGATTCAGCAGGTCCCTCGCTTCGCATGCTGAGTTTCAGCACTGCCCTCTCACCGCGGGCTGAGTTTTAGCACTGCCCTCGCACTGTGGGCTGCGTTTCAGAACTGCCCTTGCACTGCAGGCTGTGTTCCAGTACAGCTCCCGCTCCGTGGGCTGAGGTCCAGCCCTGCCCTCGCTCCGCGGGTTGAGGTCCAGCACTGCCCTCGCTCTGCGGGCTGAAGTCCTGCACTGCCCTCGCACCAGGTGCTGAGGTCCGACACTGTGCTCTCACCACAGCCTGAGGTCCAGCACTGTCCTCGCACTGGGGACTTAGGTTCAGCATTGCCCTCTCACCGCTTGCAGAGGTTCAGCACTGCCCTCGCACTGCGGGCTGAGTTTCAGCACTTTCCTCGCACTGTGGGCTGAGTTTCAGCACTGCCCACACACCGCGGGCTGAGGTTCAGCACTGCCCTCGCACTGCGGGCTGAATTTCAGCATTGCCCTCGCACCGCGGGCTGAGGTTCAACACTGCCCTCGTTCCATGGGCTGAGATCCAGCTCTGCCCTCTCTCCATTGGCTGAGGTCCAGCAGTGCATTGCACTTCGGCTGAGTTTCAGCATTTCTCTCGGACAGCATTCACACTCTACTGCACTGCAGGCTGAGTTACTGATGGTTCCTGCACTGTGTGCTGAATTTCAACACTGACCTCGCACAGTGCTGCACTGCAGGCTGAGTTTCAGCACTGCCTCCGCACTGCGGGCTGAGTTTCAGCACTGCCCTCGCACTGCAGGCTGAGTTTCAGCACTGCCCTCGCACTGCAGGCTGAGTTTCAGCACTGCCCTCGCACTGCAGGCTGAGTTTCAGCACTGCCCCCTGCACTGCAGGCTGAGTTTCAGCACTACCCTCATACTGTGGGCTGAGATTTAGCACTGCCCTCGCACTGCAGGCTGAGTTTCAGCACTGCCCTCGCACAGCGGGCTGAGATTCAGCACTGCCCTCGATTCGCATGCTGAGTTTCAGCACTGCCCTCTCACCGCGGGCTGATATTTAGCACTGCCCTCGCACTGCAGGCTGAGTTTCAGCACTGCCCTCGCACAGCGGGCTGAGTTTCTGCACTGCCCTCTCACCGCGGGCTGAGTTTTAGCACTGCCCTTGCACTGTGGGCTGCGTTTCAGCACTGCCCTTCCACTGCAGGCTGTGTTCCAGCACAGCTCCCGCTCCGTGGGCTGAGGTCCAGCACTGCCCTCGCTCTGCGGGCTGTGTTTCAGCATTGTCCTCGCACTGGGGACTTAGGTTCAGCACTGCTCTCTCACAGCGGGCTGAGATTCAGCACTGCCCTCGCATCGCACACTGAGGTGCAGCACTGCCCTCACACCATGGCCTGAGTTTCAGCAGTGCCTTTGCACTGCGGGCTGAGTTTCAGCTCTGACTTCGCACTGGGGGCTGAGATTCAGCACTGCCCTCGCACTGCAGGCTGAGTTCCAGCACAGCTCTCGCTCCGTGGGCTGAGGTCCAGCCTTGCCCTCGCACCAGGTGCTGAGGTCCGACACTGTGCTCTCACCGCAGCCTGAGGTCCATCACTGTCCTCGCACTGGGGACTTAGGTTCAGCATTGCCCTCTCACCGCTGGCAGAGGTTCAGCACTGCCCTCGCACTGCGAGCTGAGTTTCAGCACTGCCCTTGCACTCGGGGCTGAGGTTCAGCATTGCCCTCGCACCGCATGCTGAGATTCAGCACTGCCCTCGCACTGCGGGCTGAGTTTCAGCACTTTCCTCGCACTGTGGGCTGGGTTTCAGCACTTTCCTCGCACTGCGGGCTGAGTTTCAGCACTGCCCTCGCAAAGCGGGCTGAGTTTCAGCACTGCCCTCGCACTGCAGGCTGAGGTCCAGCACTGCCCTCGCTCCGTGGGCGGAGTTCCAGCACTACCCTAGCACCAGGGGCTGAGTTAAGCACCGCCGTCACTCTGCGGGCTGATGTCCAGCACTTCCCTCGCAGCAGGAGGGCTGAGGTTCAGCTCTGTCCTCGCACCATGGGCTGAGGTTCAGCATTGCCCTCGCTCTGCGGGCTGAGGTCCAGCACTGCCCTTGCACTGGGTGTGAGGTTCAGCGCTGCCCTCGCTCTGCGGGCTGCGGTCCAGCACTGCCCTCGCACCGTGGACTGAGGTCCAGCAGTGCCCAGGCTCCGCAGGCTGAGTTTCAGCACTGTCCTCTCACTGCGGCCTGAGTTTCAGCACTGCCCTCGCACCACAGGCTGAGGGTCAGCACTGCCCTGTCGCCGAGAGCTGAGGTTCAGCACTCACCTGGCACTGCAGGCTGAGGTTCAACACGGTCGTTGCCCTGAGGGCTGCGTTTCAGCACTGCCCTCGCACTGTGGGCTGAGTTCCAGCACTGCCCTCACACCGGGGGCTGAGTTCCAGGACCGCACTCCTTCCGCATGCAGAGGTCCAGCAGTGCCCTCGCACCGGGGGCTGTGGTTCAGCACTGCCCTCTCACTGCAGGCTGAGGTTCAGCAATGTCCTCGCACCGCGGGCTGAGGTCCAGCAGTGCCCTCGCTATGTGTGCTGAAGTCAAGCATTGCCCTTGCACCGGGGGCTGAGATCAAGCACCACACTCGCCCCACGTGCTGAGGTTCAGCACTGCCCTCGCACTGCATGCTGTTGTTCAGCACTGCCCTTGCACCATGGGCTGAGGTTAAGCACTGCCCAGGCACCGCAGGCTGTTGTTCAGCACTGCCCTCGCACTGTGGGCTGAGTTTCAGCACTGCCCTCACACTGTGGGCTGAGTTTCAGCACTGCCCTCACACTGTGGGCTGGGTTTCAGCACTGCCCTCACACTGTGGGCTGAGATTCAGCACTGCCCTTGCACCGGGGGCTGAGATTCAGCACTGCCCTCGCACCGGGGGCTGAGGTTCATCACTGCCCTCTCTCTTCGGGCTGAGTTTCAGCACTGACCTCGCACCGCAGGCTTAGGTTCAGAACTGCCCTGTCAACGAGGGCTGAGTTTCAGCAATGACTTGGCAACTCAGGCTGAGGTTCAACACTGTTGTTGCCCTGCGGGCTGAGTTTCAGCACTGCGGGCTGAGTTTCAGCACTGCCCTCGCACTGTGGGCTGAGATTCAGCACTGCCCTCACACCGGGGCCTATGGTCAAGCATCGCCCTCACGCCGCAGGCTGAGGTCCAGCACTGCCCTCACACCAGGGGCTGAGTTAAGCACCGCCGTCGCTCTGCGGGCTGAGGTCCAGCTCTGTCCTCGCACTGGTGGCTGAGGTCCAGCACTGCCCTCACTCCGCGAGCAGGGGTACAGCACTGCACTCGCTCCGTGAGCTGAGGTCCAGCACTGCCCTCGCTCCGCGGGCTGAGGTCCAGCACTGCCCTCGCTCCGCGGGCTGAGGTCCAGCACTGCCCTCGCTCCGCGGGCTGAGGTCCAGCACTGCCCTCGCTCCGCGGGCTGAGGTCCAGCACTGCCCTCACACTGGGGGCTGAGGTTCAGCACTGCCCATCACTGCAGGCTGAGGTTCAGCTCTGTCCTCGCACTGGGGGCTGAGGTCCAGCACTGCCTTCACTCCACGAGCTGAGGTCTGGCACTCCACTCGCTCCGCGGGCTGAGGTCCGGCACTCCACTCGCTCCGCGGGCTGAGGTCCAGCACTGCATTCGCTCCGCAAGCTGAGGTCCAGCACTGCCCTCGCACCGGGGGTGGAGGTTCAGCACTGACCGCTCATTGCGGACTGATTTTCAGAACTGCCCTCGCACCGCAGGCTGAGGTTCAACACAGTCGTCGCACTGCGGGCTGAGTTTCAGCATTTCCCTCACACTGATGGCTGAGTTTCAGCAGTGCCCTTGCACTGCGGGCTGAGTTTCAGCAACACCCTCATACTGGGGGCTGAGGACGAACACTGCCCTCGCTCTGCGGGATGAGGTCCAGCACTGCCCTCGCTTCGCGGGCTGCGTTCCAGCACTGCCCTCACACCAGGGTCTGAGTTCAAGCAACGCCGTCACTCTGCGGGCTGTTGTCCAGCAGTGCACTCTCTCCATGAGCTAAGGTCCAGCACTGGCCTCGCATCAGGGGCTGCAGTGCAGCACTGCACTCACTCTGCGAGCTGAGGTTCAGTACTGTCCTCGCACCGCGGGCTGAGGTCCAGCACTGCACTCGCTCCGTGAGCTGAGGTCCAGCACTGCCCTCGCTCTGCGGGCTGAAGCCCAACACTGCCCTTGCTTCGTGGGCTGAAGTTTAGCTCTTCCCACACACCAGGGGCTGAGTTCAAGCAGCGCCGTCACTCTGCGGGCTGATGTCCAGCAGTGCACTCTCTCCATGAGCTGAGGTCCAGCACTGGCCTCGCATCGGGGGCTGCAGTTCAGCACTGCCCTCGCTCTGCGAGCTGAGGTACAGCACCGCACTTGCCCCACGGTCTGAGGTCCTGCACTGCCCTTGCTCCGAGGCCTGACGTCCAGCACTGCCCTCGCACCGGGGTCTGAGGTTCAGCACTGCCCTCTCACTGCGGGCTGAGTTTCAGCACTTCCCTCATACTGGGGGCTAAGGACGAACACTGCCCTCACTCTGTGGGCTGAGGTCGAGCACTGCTCTTGCTTCGTGGGCTGAAGTCCAGCACTGCCCTCGCACTAGGGCTGAGGTTCAGTACTGCCCTCGCTCTGCGGGCTGAGGTCCAGCACTGCCCTCACACCGCGGACTGAGGTCCAGCAGTGCCCAGGCTCTGCATGCTGAGGTTCAGCATTGCCCTCGCACCGCGCGCTGAGGTCCAGCACTGCCCTCATTCCGCGGGCTGAGTTTCAGCACTGCCCTGTCACCGATGGCTGAGTTTCAGCACTGACTTGGCACTGCAGGCTGAGTTTCAGCACTGAATTGGCACTGCAGGTTGATGTTCAACACATTCGTTGCCCTGCAGGCTGAGTTTCAGCACTGCGGGCTGAGATTCAGCACTGCCCTCGCACTGCGGGCTGAGTTTCAGCACTGACCTCGCACTGCTGGCTGGGTTTCAGCACTGCCCTTGCACTGCTGGCTGAGTTACAGCACTGCCCTCGCACTGTGGGCTGAGATTCAGCACTGCCCTTGCACTGCGGCCGGAGGTCCAGCACAGCCTTGACGCCGGGGCTGCAGTCAAGCATTGCCCTCACTCCGCAGTCTGAGTTCCAGCACTGCCCTCACACCAGGGCCTGAGTTCAAGCAGCGCCGTCACTCTGCGGGCTGATGTCCAGCCGTGCACTCTCTCCATGAGCTGAGGTCCAGCACTGGCCTCGCATCGGGGGCTGCAGTTCAGCACTGCACTCGCTCTGCGAGCTGAGGTTCAGTACTGTCTTCGCACGGCGGGCTGAGGTCCAGCACTGCCCTCGCTCCGTGGGCTGAGGTACAGCACTGCACTCGCGCCGCGGGCTGAGGTCCAGCACTGCCCTCGCTCTGTGAGCTGAGGTCCAGCACTGCCCTCACACCGGGGGTGGAGGTTCAGCACTGACCTCTCATTGCGGGCTGATTTTCAGAACTTCCCTCGCACTGCAGGATGAGTTTCAACACAGTTGTCACACTGCGGGCTGAGTTTCAGCACTTCCCTCGCACTGCGGGCTGAGTTTCAGCACTTTCCTCGCACTGATGGTTGGGTTTCAGCACTACTCTCGCACTGCGAGCTGAGTTTCAGCACTTTCCTCGCACTGATGGCTGAGTTTCAGCAGTGTCCTTGCACTGATGGCTGGGTTTCAGCACTACTCTCGCACTGCGGGCTGAGTTTCAGCAATACCCTCACTCTGCGGGCTGAAGCCCAGCACTGCCCTTGCTTCGCGGGCTGAAGTCTAGCACTGCCCTTGCACCGCGGGCAGAGATTCAGCATTGCCCTGGCACCTGGGGCTGGTTTCCCAACTGCCCTCACACCGCGGGCTCAGATTCAGCATTGAACTCGCACAGGGGGCTGAGATTCGACACTGCCCTCACTCCACGGCCTGAGGTTCAGCACTGTCATCGCATGGCGGGCTGAGTTTCAGCACTGCCCTCACACCGGGGGCTGAGTTTCAGCAGTGCCCTTTCACTGGTGTCTGGGTTTCAGCACTACGCTTGCACTGCGAGCTGATTTTCAGCAATACCCTCGCACTGGGGGCTGAGCATGAACACTGCCCTGGCTCTGCGGGGTGAGGTCCAGCACTTCCCTCGCACCGTGGGCTGAGGTCCAGCAGTGCTCTCGCTACACGTGCTGAGGTCCAGCATTGCCCTTGCTCCGGGGGCTGAGGTCAAGCACTGCACTCGCCCCACGGTCTGAGGTCCAGCACGGCATTCGCCCCGCGGGCTGAGGTCCAACACTGCCCTCGCACTGCATGCTGATGTTCAGCACTGCCCTTGCACCGTGGGCTGAGGTTAAGCACTGCCCTGGCACCGCAGGCTGAAGTTCAAAACTGTCATCACGCTGCGGGCTACGTTTCAGCACTGCCCTCACACTGCGGGCTGAGATCCAGCACTTCTCTCGCAATGGGGGCTGAGTTCAGCACTGTCCTCGCTCCGCTGCCTGACGTCCAGCACTGCCCTCGCACCGGGGGCTGAGGTTCAGCACTGCCCTCTCACTGCGGGCTGAGTTTCAGCACTGCCCTCGCACCGAGGGCTGAGGCTCAGCACAGACTTGGCACCGCAGGCTGAGGTACAACACTGTCCTCGCTCCGCGAGCTGAGGTCCAGCATTGCCGTTGCTCCGCAGGCTGAGGTCCAGCACTGCCCTCACTCCGCGAGCTGAGGTCCAGCACTGCACTCGCTCTGCGGGCTGAGGTCCAGCACTGCACTTGCTCCGCAAGCTGAGGTCCAGCACTGCCCTCGCACCGGGGGTGGAGGTTCAGCACTGACCTCTCATTGTGGGTTGATTTTCAGAACTGCCCTCGCACCGCAGGTTGAGGTTCAACACAGTCGTCGCACTGCGGGCTGAGTTTCAGCACTTCTCTCACACTGATGGTTGAGTTTCAGCAGTGCCCTTGCACTGCGGGCTGAGTTTCAGCAATACCCTCATACTGGGGGCTAAGGACGAACACTGCCCTCGCTCTGCGGGCTGAGGTCCAGCACTGCCCTTGCTTCACGGGCTGAAGTCCAGCACTGCCCTCACACTGGGGGAGAGGTTCAGCATTGCCCTCGCACCGCAGGCTGAGGTCCAGCACTGCCCTGGTTCCGCTGGCTGAGTTTCAGCACAGCCCTGTCACCGAGGGCTGAGTTTCAGCACTGACTTGGCACTGCAGGCTGAGGTTCAACACGTTCGTTGCCCTGCAGGCTGAGTTTCAGCACTGTGGGCTGAGATTCGGCACTGCCCTCGCACTGCGGTCTGAGTCACAGCACTGCCCTCGCACTGTGGGCTGAGATTCAGCACTGCCCTCGCACTGCGGTCTGAGTTTCAGCACTGCCCTCGCACTGCTGCCTGAGGTCCAGCACTGCCCTCACGCCGGGGCTGCGGTCAAGCATCGCCCTCACTTCTCAGGCTGAGTTCCAGCACTGCCCTCACACCAGGGGCTGAGTTCAAGCACCACCGTCGCTCTGCAGGCTGATGTCCAGCAGTGCACTCTCTCCGTGAGCTGAGGTCCAGCACTGCCCTCGCATCGGGGGCTGCAGTTCAGCACTGCACTCGTACTGCGAGCTGAGGTCCAGCACTGCCCTCGCACCATGGGCTGAGGTCCAGCACTGCCCTCGCTCTGCGGGCTGAGGTCCAGCACTGCCCTTGCTTCACGGGCTGGTGTCCAGCACTGCCCTCGCACTGGGGGTGAGGTTCAGCACTGCTCTCCCTCTGCGGGCTGAGGTCCAGCACTGCTCTCGCATCGCAGGCTGAGATCTAGCACTACCCTGTCACCGAGGGCTGAGTTTCAGCACTGACTTGGCACCTCAGACTGAGGTTCAACACGGTCGTTGCCCTGCAGGCTGACCGCAGGCTGAAGTTCAACACAGTCGTCGCACTGCGGGCTGAGTTTCAGAACTGCCCTCGCACTGATGGCTTATGACGAACACTGCCCTCGCTCTGCTGGCTGAGGTCCACAACTGCCCTCGCTTTGCAGGCTGAAGTCTAGCACTGCACTTGCACCGCGGGCAGAGATTCAGCATTGCCCTGGCACCTGGGGATGCGTTTCACAACTGCCCTCACACTGCGGGCTCAGATTCAGCATTGAACTCGCACAGGAGGTGAGGTTCAACACTGCCCTCGCTCCGCGCCTGTGGTTCAGCACTGTCATCGCATGGCGGGCTGAGTTTCAGCACTGCCCTCACACCGGGGGCTGAGTTTCAGCAGTGCCCTTTCACTGGTGTCTGGGTTTCAGCACTACGCTCGCACTGCAAGCTGATTTTCAGCAATACCCTCGCACTGGAGGCTGAGCATGAACACCGCCCTGGCTCTGCGGGGTGAGGTCCAGCACTGCCCTCGCACCGCGGGCTGAGGTCCAGCAGTGCTCTCGCTATGCGTGCTGAGGTCCAGCACTGCATTTGCTCCGCAAGCTGAGGTCCAGCACTGCCGTTGCTCCGTGGGCTGAGGTCCAGCACTGCACTCGCTCTGCGGGCTGAGGTCCAGCACTGCATTTGCTCTGCGGGCTGAGGTCCAGCACTGCCCTCGCACCGGGGGTGGAGGTTCAGCACTGACCTCTCATTGTGGGTTGATTTTCAGAACTGCCCTCGCACCGCAGGCTGAGGTTCAACACAGTTGTCGCACTGTGGGCTGAGTTTCAGCACTTCGCTCACACTGATAGCTGAGTTTCAGCAGTGCCCTTGCACTGCGGGCTGAGATTCAGCAATACCCTCATACTGGGGGCTGAAGACGAACACTGCCCTCGCACTGCAGGCTGAGGTCCAGCACTGCCCTTGCTTCACGGGCTGAAGTCCAGCACTGCCCTCACACTGGGGGTGAGGTTCAGCACTGCCCTCGCACTGCAGGCTGAGGTCCAGCACTGCCCTTGCTTCACGGGCTGAAGTCCAGCACTGCCCTCACACTGGGGGTGAGGTTCAGCACTGCCCTTGCACCGCAGGCTGAGGTCCAGCACTGCCCTCGTTCCGCTGGCTGAGTTTCAGCACTGCCCTGTCACCGAGGGCTGAGTTTCAGCACTGACTTAGCACTGCAGGCTGAGGTTCAACACGTTCGTTGCCCTGCAGGCTGAGTTTCAGCACTATGGGCTGAGATTCAGCACTGCCCTCGCACTGCGGGCTGAGTTTCAGCACTGACTTCGCACTGCTGGCTGGGTTTCAGCACTGCCCTTGCACTGCTGGCTCAGTTACAGCTCTGCCCTCGCACTGTGGGCTGAGATTCAGTACTGCCCTTGCACTGCGGCCGGAGGTCCAGCACAGCCCTGACGCCGGGGCTGCATTCAAGCATTGCCCTCACTCCGCAGTCTGAGTTCCAGCACTGCCCTCACACCAGGGCCTGAGTTCAAGCAGCGCCGTCACTCTGCGGGCTGATGTCCAGCAGTGCACTCTCTCCATGAGCTGAGGTCCAGCACTGGCCTCGCATCGGGGGCTGCAGTTCAGCACTGCACTCGCTCTGCGAGCTGAGGTTCAGTACTGTCTTCGCACCGCGGGCTGAGGTCCAGCACTGCCCTCGCTTCGTGGGCTGAGGTACAGCACTGCACTCGCACCGCGGGCTGAGGTCCAGCACTGCCCTCGCTCTGTGAGCTGAGGTACAGCACTGCACTCGCTCCGCGAGCTGAGGTCCAGCACTGCCCTCACACCGGGGGTGGAGGTTCAGCACTGACCTCTCATTGCGGGCTGATTTTCAGAACTTCCCTCGCACTGCATGATGAGTTTCAACACAGTCGTCACACTGCGGGCTGAGTTTCAGCACTTCCCTCGCACTGCGGGCTGAGTTTCAGCACTTTCCTCACACTGATGATTGGGTTTCAGCACTACTCTCGCACTGCGAGCTGAGTTTCAGCACTTACCTCGCATTTATGGCAGAGTTTCAGCAGTGTCCTTGCACTGATGGCTGGGTTTCAGCACTACTCTCGCACTGCGGGCTGAGTTTCAGCAATACCCTCACTCTGCGGGCTGAAGCCCAGCACTGCCCTTGCTTCGCGGGCTGAAGTCTAGCACTGCCCTTGCACCGCGGGCAGAGATTCAGCATGCCCTGGCACCTGGGGCTGGTTTGCCAACTGCCCTCACACCGCGGGCTCAGATTCAGCATTGAACTCGCACAGGGGGCTGAGATTCAACACTGCCCTCATTCCACGGCCTGAGGTTCAGCACTGTCATCGCATGGCGGGCTGAGTTTCAGCACTGCCCTCACACTGGGGGCTGGGTTTCAGCAGTGCCCTTTCACTGGTGTCTGGGTTTCAGCACTACGCTCGCACTGCAAGCTGATTTTCAGCAATACCCTCGCACTGGGGGCTGAGCATGAACACCGCCCTGGCTCTGCGGGGTGAGGTCCAGCACTGCCCTCGCACCGCGGGCTGAGGTCCAGCAGTGCTCTCGCTATGCGTGCTGAGGTCCAGCACTGCATTTGCTCCGCAAGCTGAGGTCCAGCACTGCCGTTGCTCCGTGGGCTGAGGTCCAGCACTGCACTCGCTCTGCGGGCTGAGGTCCAGCACTGCATTTGCTCTGCGGGCTGAGGTCCAGCACTGCCCTCGCACCGGGGGTGGAGGTTCAGCACTGACCTCTCATTGTGGGTTGATTTTCAGAACTGCCCTCGCACCGCAGGCTGAGGTTCAACACAGTTGTCGCACTGTGGGCTGAGTTTCAGCACTTCGCTCACACTGATAGCTGAGTTTCAGCAGTGCCCTTGCACTGCGGGCTGAGATTCAGCAATACCCTCATACTGGGGGCTGAAGACGAACACTGCCCTCGCACTGCAGGCTGAGGTCCAGCACTGCCCTTGCTTCACGGGCTGAAGTCCAGCACTGCCCTCACACTGGGGGTGAGGTTCAGCACTGCCCTCGCACTGCAGGCTGAGGTCCAGCACTGCCCTTGCTTCACGGGCTGAAGTCCAGCACTGCCCTCACACTGGGGGTGAGGTTCAGCACTGCCCTTGCACCGCAGGCTGAGGTCCAGCACTGCCCTCGTTCCGCTGGCTGAGTTTCAGCACTGCCCTGTCACCGAGGGCTGAGTTTCAGCACTGACTTAGCACTGCAGGCTGAGGTTCAACACGTTCGTTGCCCTGCAGGCTGAGTTTCAGCACTATGGGCTGAGATTCAGCACTGCCCTCGCACTGCGGGCTGAGTTTCAGCACTGACTTCGCACTGCTGGCTGGGTTTCAGCACTGCCCTTGCACTGCTGGCTCAGTTACAGCTCTGCCCTCGCACTGTGGGCTGAGATTCAGCACTGCCCTTGCACTGCGGCCGGAGGTCCAGCACAGCCCTGACGCCGGGGCTGCAGTCAAGCATTGCCCTCACTCCGCAGTCTGAGTTCCAGCACTGCCCTCACACCAGGGCCTGAGTTCAAGCAGCGCCGTCACTCTGCGGGCTGATGTCCAGCAGTGCACTCTCTCCATGAGCTGAGGTCCAGCACTGGCCTCGCATCGGGGGCTGCAGTTCAGCACTGCACTCGCTCTGCGAGCTGAGGTTCAGTACTGTCTTCGCACCGCGGGCTGAGGTCCAGCACTGCCCTCGCTTCGTGGGCTGAGGTACAGCACTGCACTCGCACCGCGGGCTGAGGTCCAGCACTGCCCTCGCTCTGTGAGCTGAGGTACAGCACTGCACTCGCTCCGCGAGCTGAGGTCCAGCACTGCCCTCACACCGGGGGTGGAGGTTCAGCACTGACCTCTCATTGCGGGCTGATTTTCAGAACTTCCCTCGCACTGCATGATGAGTTTCAACACAGTCGTCACACTGCAGGCTGAGTTTCAGCACTTCCCTCGCACTGCGGGCTGAGTTTCAGCACTTTCCTCGCACTGATGGTTGGGTTTCAGCACTACTCTCGCACTGCGAGCTGAGTTTCAGCACTTACCTCGCACTTATGGCAGAGTTTCAGCAGTGTCCTTGCACTGATGGCTGGGTTTCAGCACTACTCTCGCACTGCGGGCTGAGTTTCAGCAATACCCTCACTCTGCGGGCTGAAGCCCAGCACTGCCCTTGCTTCGCGGGCTGAAGTCTAGCACTGCCCTTGCACCGCGGGCAGAGATTCAGCATGCCCTGGCACCTGGGGCTGGTTTGCCAACTGCCCTCACACCGCGGGCTCAGATTCAGCATTGAACTCGCACAGGGGGCTGAGATTCAACACAGCCCTCACTCCACGGCCTGAGGTTCAGCACTGTCATCGCATGGCGGGCTGAGTTTCAGCACTGCCCTCACACTGGGGGCTGAGTTTCAGCAGTGCCCTTTCACTGGTGTCTGGGTTTCAGCACTACGCTCGCACTGCAAGCTGAGTTTCAGCAATACCCTCGCACTGGGGGCTGAGCATGAACACTGCCCTGGCTCTGCGGGGTGAGGTCCAGCACTGCCCTCGCACCGTGGGCTGAGGTCCAGCAGTGCTCTCGCTACACGTGCTGAGGTCCAGCATTGCCCTTGCTCCGGGGGCTGAGGTCAAGCACTGCACTCGCCCCACGGTCTGAGGTCCAGCACGGCATTCGCCCCGCGGGCTGAGGTCCAACACTGCCCTCGCACTGCATGCTGATGTTCAGCACTGCCCTTGCACCGTGGGCTGAGGTTAAGCACTGCCCTGGCACCGCAGGCTGAAGTTCAAAACTGTCATCACGCTGCGGGCTACGTTTCAGCACTGCCCTCACACTGCGGGCTGAGTTTCAGCACTGCCCTCGCACCGAGGGCTGAGGCTCAGCACAGACTTGGCACCGCAGGCTGAGGTACAACACTGTCCTCGCTTCGCGAGCTGAGGTCCAGCATTGCCGTTGCTCCGCGGGCTGAGGTCCAGCACTGCCCTCACTCCGCGAGCTGAGGTCCAGCACTGCACTCGCTCTGCGGGCTGAGGTCCAGCACTGCATTTGCTCCGCAAGCTGAGGTCCAGCACTGCCCTCGCACCGGGGGTGGTGCTTCAGCACTGAACTCTCATTGTGGGTTGATTTTCAGAACTGCCCTCGCACCGCAGGCTGAGGTTCAACACAGTCGTCGCACTGCGGGCTGAGTTTCAGCACTTCCCTCACACTGATGGTTGAGTTTCAGCAGTGCCCTTGCACTGCGGGCTGAGTTTCAGCAATACCCTCATACTGGGGGCTAAGGACGAACAGTGCCCTCGCTCTGCGGGCTGAGGTCCAGCACTGCCCTTGCTTCACGGGCTGAAGTCCAGCACTGCCCTCACACTGGGGGAGAGGTTCAGCATTGCCCTCGCACCGCAGGCTGAGGTCCAGCACTGCCCTCGTTCCGCTGGCTGAGTTTCAGCACTGCCCTGTCACCGAGGGCTGAGTTTCAGCACTGACTTGGCACTGCAGGCTGAGGTTCAACACGTTCGTTGCCCTGCAGGCTGAGTTTCAGCACTGTGGGCTGAGATTCGGCACTGCCCTCGCACTGCGGGCTGAGTCACAGCACTGCCCTCGCACTGTGGGCTGAGATTCAGCACTGCCCTCGCACTGCGGTCTGAGTTTCAGCACTACCCTCGCACTGCTGCCTGAGGTCCAGCACTGCCCTCACGCCGGGGCTGCGGTCAAGCATCGCCCTCACTTCTCAGGCTGAGTTCCAGCACTGCCCTCACACCAGGAGCTGAGTTCAAGCACCACCGTCGCTCTGCAGGCTGATGTCCAGCAGTGCACTCTCTCCGTGAGCTGAAGTCCAGCACAGCCCTTGCATCGGGGGCTGCAGTTCAGCACTGCACTCGTACTGCGAGCTGAGGTCCAGCACTGCCCTCGCACCATGGGCTGAGGTCCAGCACTGCCCTCGCTCTGCGGGCTGAGGTCCAGCACTGCCCTTGCTTCACGGGCTGATGTCCAGCAGTGCTCTCGCTACGCGTGCTGAGGTCAAGCACTGCATTTGCTCCGCAAGCTGAGGTCCAGCACTGCCCTCGCACCGGGGGTGGAGGTTCAGCACTGACCTCTCATTGTGGGTTGAGTTTCAGAACTGCCCTCGCACCGCAGGCTGAGGTCCAGCACTGCCCTCGTTCCGCTGGCTGAGTTTCAGCACTGCCCTGTCACCGAGGGCTGAGTTTCAGCACTGACTTGGCACTGCAGGCTGAGGTTCAACACGTTCGTTGCCCTGCAGGCTGAGTTTCAGCACTGTGGGCTGAGATTCAGCACTGCCCTCGCACTGCGGGCTGAGTCACAGCACTGCCCTCGCACTGTGGGCTGAGATTCAGCACTGCCCTCGCACTGCGGTCTGAGTTTCAGCACTGCCCTCGCACTGTGGGCTGAGATTCAGCACTGCCCTTGCACTGCTGCCTGAGGTCCAGCACTGCCCTCACGCCGGGGCTGCGGTCAAGCATCGCCCTCACTTCTCAGGCTGAGTTCCAGCACTGCCCTCACACCAGGGGCTGAGTTCAAGCACCACCGTCGCTCTGCAGGCTGATGTCCAGCAGTGCACTCTCTCCATGAGCTGAAGTCCAGCACTGCCCTCGCATATGGGGCTGCAGTTCAGCACTGCACTCGCACTGCGAGCTGAGGTCCAGCACTGCCCTCGCTCTGCTGCCTGAGGTCCAGCACTGCCCTCACGCCGGGGCTGCGGTCAAGCATCGCCCTCACTTCTCAGGCTGAGTTCCAGCACTGCCCTCACACCAGGGGCTGAGTTCAAGCACCACCGTCGCTCTGCAGGCTGATGTCCAGCAGTGCACTCTCTCCGTGAGCTGAAGTCCAGCACAGCCCTTGCATCGGGGGCTGCAGTTCAGCACTGCACTCGTACTGCGAGCTGAGGTCCAGCACTGCCCTCGCACCATGGGCTGAGGTCCAGCACTGCCCTCGCTCTGCGGGCTGAGGTCCAGCACTGCCCTTGCTTCACGGGCTGATGTCCAGCAGTGCTCTCGCTACGCGTGCTGAGGTCAAGCACTGCATTTGCTCCGCAAGCTGAGGTCCAGCACTGCCCTCGCACCGGGGGTGGAGGTTCAGCACTGACCTCTCATTGTGGGTTGAGTTTCAGAACTGCCCTCGCACCGCAGGCTGAGGTCCAGCACTGCCCTCGTTCCGCTGGCTGAGTTTCAGCACTGCCCTGTCACCGAGGGCTGAGTTTCAGCACTGACTTGGCACTGCAGGCTGAGGTTCAACACGTTCGTTGCCCTGCAGGCTGAGTTTCAGCACTGTGGGCTGAGATTCAGCACTGCCCTCGCACTGCGGGCTGAGTCACAGCACTGCCCTCGCACTGTGGGCTGAGATTCAGCACTGCCCTCGCACTGCGGTCTGAGTTTCAGCACTGCCCTCGCACTGTGGGCTGAGATTCAGCACTGCCCTTGCACTGCTGCCTGAGGTCCAGCACTGCCCTCACGCCGGGGCTGCGGTCAAGCATCGCCCTCACTTCTCAGGCTGAGTTCCAGCACTGCCCTCACACCAGGGGCTGAGTTCAAGCACCACCGTCGCTCTGCAGGCTGATGTCCAGCAGTGCACTCTCTCCATGAGCTGAAGTCCAGCACTGCCCTCGCATATGGGGCTGCAGTTCAGCACTGCACTCGCACTGCGAGCTGAGGTCCAGCACTGCCCTCGCTCTGCGAACTGAGGTACAGCACTGCTCTCGCATCGCAGGCTGAGATCTAGCACTACCCTGTCACCGAGGGCTGAGTTTCAGCACTGACTTGGCACCTCAGACTGAGGTTCAACACGGTCGTTGCCCTGCAGGCTGACCGCAGGCTGAAGTTCAACACAGTCGTCGCACTGCGGGCTGAGTTTCAGCACTGCCCTCGCACTGATGGCTTATGACGAACACTGCCCTCGCTCTGCTGGCTGAGGTCCACAACTGCCCTCGCTTTGCAGGCTGAAGTCTAGCACTGCACTTGCACCGCGGGCAGAGATTCAGCATTGCCCTGGCACCTGGGATGCGTTTCACAACTGCCCTCACACCGCGGGCTCAGATTCAGCATTGAACTCGCACAGGGGGTGAGGTTCAACACTGCCCTCGCTCCGCGCCTGTGGTTCAGCACTGTCATCGCATGGCGGGCTGAGTTTCAGCACTGCCCTCACACCGGGGGCTGAGTTTCAGCAGTGCCCTTGCACTGGCATCTGAGTTTCAACACTATGCTCGGACCTCGCACTGCGAGCTGAGTTTCAGCAATACCCTCGCACTGGAGGCTGAGGACAAACACTGCCCTGGCTCTGTGGGGTGAGGTCCAGCACTGCCCTCGCTCTGCGGGGTGAGGTCCAGCAGTGCCCTCGCTACGCGTGCTGAGGTCCAGCATTGCCCTTGCTCTGGGGGCTGAGGTCAAGCACCGCAGTCACCCCAATGGCTGTGGTCCAGCACGGCATTTGGCCCACGGGCTGAGGTCCAGCACTGCCCTCGCTTCGCTGGCTGAGGTCTAGCACTGCCCTTAAACCGTGGGCAGAGTTTCAGCACTGCCCTCACACTGCAGGCTGAGTTTCAGCACTGCCCTCACACTGCGGGCTGAGTTTCAGCACTGCCCTCACACTGCGGGCTGAGTTTCAGCACTGCCCTCAATCTGCGAGCTGAGTTTCAGCACTGCCCTCACACCGGGGGCTGAGTTTCAGCAGTGCCCTTTCACTGGTGTCTGGGTTTCAGCACTACGCTCGCACTGCGAGCTGATTTTCAGCAATACCCTCGCACTGGGGGCTGAGCATGAACACCGCCCTGGCTCTGCGGGGTGAGGTCCAGCACTGCCCTCGCACCGCGGGCTGAGGTCCAGCAGTGCTCTCGCTACGCGTGCTGAGGTCCAGCACTGCATTTGCTCCGCAAGCTGAGGTCCAGCACTGCATTTGCTCTGCGGGCTGAGGTCCAGCACTGCCCTCGCACCGGGGGTGGAGGTTCAGCACTGACCTCTCATTGTGGGTTGATTTTCAGAACTGCCCTCGCACCGCAGGCTGAGGTTCAACACAGTTGTCACACTGCGGGCTGAGTTTCAGCACTTCCCTCACACTGATGGCTGAGTTTCAGCAGTGCCCTTGCACTGCGGGCTGAGATTCAGCAATACCCTCATACTGGGGGCTGAAGACGAACACTGCCCTCGCACTGCAGGCTGAGGTCCAGCACTGCCCTTGCTTCACGGGCTGAAGTCCAGCACTGCCCTCACACTGGGGGTGAGGTTCAGCACTGCCCTCGCACTGCAGGCTGAGGTCCAGCACTGCCCTTGCTTCACTTGGGTTAAGGTCCAGCACTGCCCTCACACTGGGGGTGAGGTTCAGCACTGCCCTTGCACCGCAGGCTGAGGTCCAGCACTGCCCTCGTTCCGCTGGCTGAGTTTCAGCACTGCCCTGTCACCGAGGGCTGAGTTTCAGCACTGACTTGGCACTGCAGGCTGAGGTCCAACACGTTCGTTGCCCTGCAGGCTGAGTTTCAGCACTGTGGGCTGAGATTCAGCACTGCCCTCGCACTGCGGGCTGAGTCACAGCACTGCCCTCACACTGTGGGCTGAGATTCAGCACTGCTCTCGCACTGCGGTCTGAGTTTCAGCACTGCCCTCGCACTGCTGCCTGAGGTCCAGCACTGCCCTCACGCCGGGGCTGCGGTCAAGCATCGCCCTCACTTCTCAGGCTGAGTTCCAGCACTGCCCTCACACCAGGGGCTGAGTTCAAGCACCACCGTCGCTCTGCAGGCTGATGTCCAGCAGTGCACTCTCTCCGTGAGCTGAAGTCCAGCACTGCCCTCACATCGGGGGCTGCAGTTCAGCACAGCACTCGTACTGCGAGCTGAGGTCCAGCACTGCCCTCGCACCATGGGCTGAGGTCCAGCACTGCCCTCGCTCTGCGGGCTGAGGTCCAGCACTGCCCTCGCTCTGCGAACTGAGGTCCAGCACTGCACTCACACCAGGGGTGGAGGTTCAGCACTGACCTCACATTGCGGGCTGATTTTCAGAACTGCCCGCGCACCGCAGGCTGAGGTTCAACACAGTTGTCGCACTGCGGGCTGGGTTTCAGCACTTCCCTCACACTGATGGCTGGGTTTCAGCAGTGCCCTTGCACTGCGGGCTGAGTTTCAGCAATACCCTCATACTGGGGGCTGAGGACGAACACTGCCCTCGCTCTGCGGGATGAGGTCCAGCACTGCCCTCGCATCGGGGGCTGCAGTTCAGCACTGCACTCGTACTGCGAGCTGAGGTCCAGCACTGCCCTCGCACCATGGGCTGAGGTCCAGCACTGCCCTCGCTCTGCGGGCTGAGGTCCAGCACTGCCCTTGCTTCACGGGCTGATGTCCAGCACTGCCCTCGCACCGCGGGCTGAGGTCCAGCAGTGCTCTCGCTACGCGTGCTGAGGTCCAGCACTGCATTTGCTCCGCAAGCTGAGGTCCAGCACTGCCCTCGCACCGGGGGTGGAGGTTCAGCACTGACCTCTCATTGTGGGTTGATTTTCAGAACTGCCCTTGCACCGCAGGCTGAGGTCCAGCACTGCCCTCGTTCCGCTGGCTGAGTTTCAGCACTGCCCTGTCACCGAGGGCTGAGTTTCAGCACTGACTTGGCACTGCAGGCTGAGGTTCAACACGTTCGTTGCCCTGCAGGCTGAGTTTCAGCACTGTGGGCTGAGATTCGGCACTGCCCTCGCACTGCGGGCTGAGTCACAGCACTGCCCTCGCACTGTGGGCTGAGATTCAGCACTGCCCTCGCACTGCGGTCTGAGTTTCAGCACTGCCCTCGCACTGTGGGCTGAGATTCAGCACTGCCCTTGCACTGCTGCCTGAGGTCCAGCACTGCCCTCACGCCGGGGCTGCGGTCAAGCATCGCCCTCACTTCTCAGGCTGAGTTCCAGCACTGCCCTCACACCAGGGGCTGAGTTCAAGCACCACCGTCGCTCTGCAGGCTGATGTCCAGCAGCGCACTCTCTCCATGAGCTGAAGTCCAGCACTGCCCTCGCATATGGGGCTGCAGTTCAGCACTGCACTCGCACTGCGAGCTGAGGTCCAGCGCTGCCCTCGCTCTGCGAACTGAGGTACAGCACTGCACTCACTCCGTGAGCTGAGGTCCAGCACTGCCCTCGCTCTGCGGGCTGAGGTCCAGCACTGCCCTCACACCAGGGGTGGAGGTTCAGCACTGACCTCTCATTGCGGGCTGATTTTCAGAACTGCCCGCGCACCGCAGGCTGAGGTTCAACACAGTTGTCGCACTGCGGGCTGAGTTTCAGCACTGCCCTCACACTGGGGTTGAGGTTCAGCACTGCTCTCCCTCTGCGGGCTGAGGTCCATCACTGCTCTCGCATCGCAGGCTGAGATCTAGCACTACCCTGTCACCGAGGGCTGAGTTTCAGCACTGACTTGGCACCTCAGACTGAGGTTCAAACGGTCGTTGCCCTGCAGGCTGACCACAGGCTGAAGTTCAACACAGTCGTCGCACTGCGGGCTGAGTTTCACTAATGCCCTCGCACTGATGGCTTATTACGAAAACTGCCCTCGCTCTGCTGGCTGAGGTCCACAACTGCCCTCGCTTTGCAGGCTGAAGTCTAGCACTGCACATGCACCGCGGGCAGAGATTCAGCATTGCCCTGGCACCTGGGGATGCGTTTCACAACTGCCCTCACACCGCGGGCT
The DNA here is from genome assembly GCF_017639515.1 of Carcharodon carcharias. Taxonomy (NCBI): domain Eukaryota; kingdom Metazoa; phylum Chordata; class Chondrichthyes; order Lamniformes; family Lamnidae; genus Carcharodon; species Carcharodon carcharias. The sequence goes on along the minus strand of NC_054483.1, from coordinate 24,751,183 downwards.
CAGATTCAGCATTGAACTCGCACAGGGGGTGAGGTTCAACACTGCCCTCGCTCCGCGCCTGTGGTTCAGCACTGTCACCGCATGGCGGGCTGAGTTTCAGCACTGCCCTCACACCGGGGGCTGAGTTTCAGCAATGCCCTTGCACTGGCATCTGAGTTTCAGCACTACGCTCGGACCTCGCACTGCGAGCTGAGTTTCAGCAATACCCTCGCACTGGAGGCTGAAGACAAACACTGCCCTGGCTCTGCGGGGTGAGGTCCAGCACTGCCCTCGCTCTGCGGGGTGAGGTCCAGCAGTGCCCTCGCTACGCGTGCTGAGGTCCAGCATTGCCCTTGCTCTGGGGGCTGAGGTCAAGCACCGCAGTCACCCCACAGGCTGAGGTCCAGCACGGCATTTGGCCCATGGGCTGAGGTCCAGCACTGCCCTCGCTTCGCTGGCTGAGGTCTAGCACTGCCCTTAAACCGTGGGCAGAGGTTCAGCACTGCCCTCGCACCGGGGTCTGAGGTTCAGCACTGCCCTCACACCATGGGCTGAGGTCCAGCATAGCCCTCGCTCCATGTGCTGAAGTCCAGAACTGCCCTCGCACAGCAGGCTGAGGTCCAGCACTGCCCTCACCCCATGGGCTGAGGTCCAACACTGCCCTCACACTGCGGGCTGAGTTTTAGCACTGCCCTCACACTGCGGGCTGAGTTTCAGCACTGCCCTCACACTGCGGGCTGAGTTTCAGCACTGCCCTCACATTGCGGGCTGAGTTTCAGCACTGCCCTCACACTGCGGGCTGAGTTTCAGCACTGCCCTCACACTGCAGGCTGAGTTTCAGCACTGCCCTCACACTGCGGGCTGAGTTTCAGCACTGCCCTCGCACTGATGGCTTATGACGAACACTGCCCTCGCTCTGCTGGCTGAGGTCCACAACTGCCCTCGCTTTGCAGGCTGAAGTCTAGCACTGCACTTGCACCGCGGGCAGAGATTCAGCATTGCCCTGGCACCTGGGGATGCGTTTCACAACTGCCCTCACACCGCGGGCTCAGATTCAGCATTGAACTCGCACAGGGGGTGAGGTTCAACACTGCCCTCGCTCCGCGCCTGTGGTTCAGCACTGTCACCGCATGGCGGGCTGAGTTTCAGCACTGCCCTCACACCGGGGGCTAAGTTTCAGCAGTGCACTTGCACTGGCATCTGAGTTTCAGCACTACGCTCGGACCTCGCACTGCGAGCTGAGTTTCAGCAATACCCTCGCACTGGAGGCTGAGGACAAACACCGCCCTGGCTCTGCGGGGTGAGGTCCAGCACTGCCCTCGCACCGCGGGCTGAGGTCCAGCAGTGCTCTCGCTACGCGTGCTGAAGTCCAGCACTGCATTTGCTCCGCAAGCTGAGGTCAAGCACTGCCGTTGCTCCGCGGGCTGAGGTCCAGCACTGCACTCGCTCTGCGGGCTGAGGTCCAGCACTGCATTTGCTCTGCGGGCTGAGGTCCAGCACTGCCCTCGCACCGGGGGTGGAGGTTCAGCACTGACCTCTCATTGTGGGTTGATTTTCAGAACTGCCCTCGCACCGCAGGCTGAGGTTCAACACAGTTGTCGCACTGCGGGCTGAGTTTCAGCACTTCCCTCACACTGATGGCTGAGTTTCAGCAGTGCCCTTGCACTGCGGGCTGAGATTCAGCAATACCCTCATACTGGGGGCTGAAGACGAACACTGCCCTCGCACTGCAGGCTGAGGTCCAGCACTGCCCTTGCTTCACGGGCTGAAGTCCAGCACTGCCCTCACACTGGGGGTGAGGTTCAGCACTTCCCTCGCACTGCAGGCTGAGGTCCAGCACTGCCCTTGCTTCACGGGCTGAAGTCCAGCACTGCCCTCACACTGGGGGTGAGGTTCAGCACTGCCCTTGCACCGCAGGCTGAGGTCCAGCACTGCCCTCGTTCCGCTGGCTGAGTTTCAGCACTGCCCTGTCACCAAGGGCTGAGTTTCAGCACTGACTTGGCACTGCAGGCTGAGGTTCAACACGTTCGTTGCCCTGCAGGCTGAGTTTCAGCACTGTGGGCTGAGATTCAGCACTGCCCTCGCACTGCGGGCTGAGTCACAGCACTGCCCTCGCACTGTGGGCTGAGATTCAGCACTGCTCTCGCACTGCGGTCTGAGTTTCAGCACTGCCCTCGCACTGCTGCCTGAGGTCCAGCACTGCCCTCACGCCGGGGCTGCGGTCAAGCATCGCCCTCACTTCTCAGGCTGAGTTCCAGCACTGCCCTCACACCAGGGGCTGAGTTCAAGCACCACCGTCGCTCTGCAGGCTGATGTCCAGCAGTGCACTCTCTCCGTGAGCTGAAGTCCAGCACTGCCCTCACATCGGGGGCTGCAGTTCAGCACAGCACTTGTACTGCGAGCTGAGGTCCAGCACTGCCCTCGCACCATGGGCTGAGGTCCAGCACTGCCCTCGCTCTGCGGGCTGAGGTCCAGCACTGCCCACGCTCTGCGAACTGAGGTCCAGCACTGCACTCACTCCGTGAGCTGAGGTCCAGCACTGCCCTCGCTCTGCGGGCTGAGGTCCAGCACTGCCCTCACACCAGGGGTGGAGGTTCAGCACTGACCTCTCATTGCGGGCTGATTTTCAGAACTGCCCGCGCACCGTAGGCTGAGGTTCAACACAGTGTCGCACTGCGGGCTGGGTTTCAGCACTTCCCTCACACTGATGGCTGGGTTTCAGCAGTGCCCTTGCACTGCGGGCTGAGTTTCAGCAATACCCTCATACTGGGGGCTGAGGACGAACACTGCCCTCGCTCTGCGGGATGAGGTCCAGCACTGCCCTCGCATCGGGGGCTGCAGTTCAGCACTGCACTCGTACTGCGAGCTGAGGTCCAGCACTGCCCTCGCACCATGGGCTGAGGTCCAGCACTGCCCTCGCTCTGCGGGCTGAGGTCCAGCACTGCCCTTGCTTCACAGGCTGATGTCCAGCACTGCCCTCGCACCGCGGGCTGAGGTCCAGCAGTGCTCTCGCTACGCGTGCTGAGGTCCAGAACTGCATTTGCTCCGCAAGCTGAGGTCCAGCACTGCCCTCGCACCGGGGGTGGAGGTTCAGCACTGACCTCTCATTGTGGGTTGATTTTCAGAACTGCCCTTGCACCGCAGGCTGAGGTCCAGCACTGCCCTCGTTCCGCTGGCTGAGTTTCAGCACTGCCCTGTCACCGAGGGCTGAGTTTCAGCACTGACTTGGCACTGCAGGCTGAGGTTCAACACGTTCGTTGCCCTGCAGGCTGAGTTTCAGCACTGTGGGCTGAGATTCGGCACTGCCCTCGCACCGGGCTGAGTCACAGCACTGCCCTCGCACTGTGGGCTGAGATTCAGCACTGCCCTCGCACTGCGGTCTGAGTTTCAGCACTGCCCTCGCACTGTGGGCTGAGATTCAGCACTGCCCTTGCACTGCTGCCTGAGGTCCAGCACTGCCCTCACGCCGGGGCTGCGGTCAAGCATCGCCCTCACTTCTCAGGCTGAGTTCCAGCACTGCCCTCACACCAGGGGCTGAGTTCAAGCACCACCGTCGCTCTGCAGGCTGATGTCCAGCAGTGCACTCTCTCCATGAGCTGAAGTCCAGCACTGCCCTCGCATATGGGGCTGCAGTTCAGCACTGCACTCGCACTGCGAGCTGAGGTCCAGCACTGCCCTCGCTCTGCGAACTGAGGTACAGCACTGCACTCACTCTGTGAGCTGAGGTCCAGCACTGCCCTCGCTCTGCGGGCTGAGGTCCAGCACTGCCCTCACACCAGGGGTGGACGTTCAGCACAGACCTCTCATGGCGGTCTGATTTTCAGAACTGCCCGCGCACCGCAGGCTGAGGTTCAACACAGTTGTCGCACTGCGGGCTGAGTTTCAGCACTGCCCTCACACTGGGGTTGAGGTTCAGCACTGCTCTCCCTCTGCGGGCTGAGGTCCAGCACTGCTCTCGCATCGCAGGCTGAGATCTAGCACTACCCTGTCACCGAGGGCTGAGTTTCAGCACTGACTTGGCACCTCAGACTGAGGTTCAACACGGTCGTTGCCCTGCAGGCTGACCGCAGGCTGAAGTTCAACACAGTCGTCGCACTGCGGGCTGAGTTTCAGCACTGCCCTCGCACTGATGGCTTATGACGAACACTGCCCTCGCTCTGCTGGCTGAGGTCCACAACTGCCCTCGCTTTGCAGGCTGAAGTCTAGCACTGCACTTGCACCGCGGGCAGAGATTCAGCATTGCCCTGGCAACTGGGGATGCGTTTCACAACTGCCCTCACACCGCGGGCTCAGATTCAGCATTGAACTCGCACAGGGGGTGAGGTTCAACACTGCCCTCGCTCCGCGCCTGTGGTTCAGCACTGTCACCGCATGGCGGGCTGAGTTTCAGCACTGCCCTCACACCGGGGGCTGAGTTTCAGCAGTGCCCTTGCACTGGCATCTGAGTTTCAGCACTACGCTCGGACCTCGCACTGCGAGCTGAGTTTCAGCAATACCCTCGCACTGGAGGCTGAGGACAAACACCGCCCTGGCTCTGCGGGGTGAGGTCCAGCACTGCCCTCGCACCGCGGGCTGAGGTCCAGCAGTGCTCTCGCTACGCGTGCTGAAGTCCAGCACTGCATTTGCTCCGCAAGCTGAGGTCAAGCACTGCCGTTGCTCCGCGGGCTGAGGTCCAGCACTGCACTCGCTCTGCGGGCTGAGGTCCAGCACTGCATTTGCTCTGCGGGCTGAGGTCCAGCACTGCCCTCGCACCGGGGTGGAGGTTCAGCACTGACCTCTCATTGTGGGTTGATTTTCAGAACTGCCCTCGCACCGCAGGCTGAGGTTCAACACAGTTGTCGCACTGCGGGCTGAGTTTCAGCACTTCCCTCACACTGATGCCTGAGTTTCAGCAGTGCCCTTGCACTGCGGGCTGAGATTCAGCAATACCCTCATACTGGGGGCTGAAGACGAACACTGCCCTCGCACTGCAGGCTGAGGTCCAGCACTGCCCTTGCTTCACGGGCTGAAGTCCAGCACTGCCCTCACACTGGGGGTGAGGTTCAGCACTTCCCTCGCACTGCAGGCTGAGGTCCAGCACTGCCCTTGCTTCACGGGCTGAAGTCCAGCACTGCCCTCACACTGGGGGTGAGGTTCAGCACTGCCCTTGCACCGCAGGCTGAGGTCCAGCACTGCCCTCGTTCCGCTGGCTGAGTTTCAGCACTGCCCTGTCACCGAGGGCTGAGTTTCAGCACTGACTTGGCACTGCAGGCTGAGGTTCAACACGTTCGTTGCCCTGCAGGCTGAGTTTCAGCACTGTGGGCTGAGATTCAGCACTGCCCTCGCACTGCGGGCTGAGTCACAGCACTGCCCTCGCACTGTGGGCTGAGATTCAGCACTGCTCTCGCACTGCGGTCTGAGTTTCAGCACTGCCCTCGCACTGCTGCCTGAGGTCCAGCACTGCCCTCACACCGGGGCTGCGGTCAAGCATCGCCCTCACTTCTCAGGCTGAGTTCCAGCACTGCCCTCACACCAGGGGCTGAGTTCAAGCACCACCGTCGCTCTGCAGGCTGATGTCCAGCAGTGCACTCTCTCCGTGAGCTGAAGTCCAGCACTGCCCTCACATCGGGGGCTGCAGTTCAGCACAGCACTCGTACTGCGAGCTGAGGTCCAGCACTGCCCTCGCACCATGGGCTGAGGTCCAGCACTGCCCTCGCTCTGCGGGCTGAGGTCCAGCACTGCCCTCGCTCTGCGGGCTGAGGTCCAGCACTGCCCTTGCTTCACAGGCTGATGTCCAGCACTGCCCTCGCACCGCGGGCTGAGGTCCAGCAGTGCTCTCGCTACGCGTGCTGAGGTCCAGCACTGCATTTGCTCCGCAAGCTGAGGTCCAGCACTGCCCTCGCACCGGGGGTGGAGGTTCAGCACTGACCTCTCATTGTGGGTTGATTTTCAGAACTGCCCTTGCACCGCAGGCTGAGGTCCAGCACTGCCCTCGTTCCGCTGGCTGAGTTTCAGCACTGCCCTGTCACCGAGGGCTGAGTTTCAGCACTGACTTGGCACTGCAGGCTGAGGTTCAACACGTTCGTTGCCCTGCAGGCTGAGTTTCAGCACTGTGGGCTGAGATTCAGCACTGCCCTCGCACCGGGCTGAATCACAGCACTGCCCTCGCACTGTGGGCTGAGATTCAGCACTGCCCTCGCACTGCGGTCTGAGTTTCAGCACTGCCCTCGCACTGTGGGCTGAGATTCAGCACTGCCCTTGCACTGCTGCCTGAGGTCCAGCACTGCCCTCACGCCGGGGCTGCGGTCAAGCATCGCCCTCACTTCTCAGGCTGAGTTCCAGCACTGCCCTCACACCAGGGGCTGAGTTCAAGCACCACCGTCGCTCTGCAGGCTGATGTCCAGCAGTGCACTCTCTCCATGAGCTGAAGTCCAGCACTGCCCTCGCATATGGGGCTGCAGTTCAGCACTGCACTCGCACTGCGAGCTGAGGTCCAGCACTGCCCTCGCTCTGCGAACTGAGGTACAGCACTGCACTCACTCTGTGAGCTGAGGTCCAGCACTGCCCTCGCTCTGCGGGCTGAGGTCCAGCACTGCCCTCACACCAGGGGTGGAGGTTCAGCACAGACCTCTCATGGCGGTCTGATTTTCAGAACTGCCCGCGCACCGCAGGCTGAGGTTCAACACAGTTGTCGCACTGCGGGCTGAGTTTCAGCACTGCCCTCACACTGGGGTTGAGGTTCAGCACTGCTCTCCCTCTGCGGACTGAGGTCCAGCACTGCTCTCGCATCGCAATCTGAGATCTAGCACTACCCTGTCACCGAGGGCTGAGTTTCAGCACTGACTTGGCACCTCAGACTGAGGTTCAACACGGTCGTTGCCCTGCAGGCTGACCGCAGGCTGAAGTTCAACACAGTCGTCGCACTGCGGGCTGAGTTTCAGCACTGCCCTCGCACTGATGGCTTATGATGAACACTGCCCTCGCTCTGCTGGCTGAGGTCCACAACTGCCCTCGCTTTGCAGGCTGAAGTCTAGCACTGCACTTGCACCACGGGCAGAGATTCAGCATTGCCCTGGCACCTGGGGATGCGTTTCACAACTGCCCTCACACCGCGGGCTCAGATTCAGCATTGAACTCGCACAGGGGGTGAGGTTCAACACTGCCCTCGCTCCGCGCCTGTGGTTCAGCACTGTCACCGCATGGCGGGCTGAGTTTCAGCACTGCCCTCACACCGGGGGCTGAGTTTCAGCAGTGCCCTTGCACTGGCATCTGAGTTTCAGCACTACGCTCGGACCTCGCACTGCGAGCTGAGTTTCAGCAATACCCTCGCACTGGAGGCTGAGGACAAACACTGCCCTGGCTCTGCGGGGTGAGGTCCAGCACTGCCCTCGCTCTGCGGGGTGAGGTCCAGCAGTGCCCTCGCTACGCGTGCTGAGGTCCAGCATTGCCCTTGCTCTGGGGCTGAGGTCAAGCACCGCAGTCACCCCACAGGCTGAGGTCCAGCACGGCATTTGGCCCATGGGCTGAGGTCCAGCACTGCCCTCGCTTCGCTGGCTGAGGTCTAGCACTGCCCTTAAACCGTGGGCAGAGGTTCAGCACTGCCCTCGCACCGGGGGCTGAGGTTCAGCACTGCCCTCACACCAGGGGCTGAGTTCAAGCACCACCATCGCTCTGCAGGCTGATGTCCAGCAGTGCACTCTCTCCATGAGCTGAGGTCCAGCACTGCCCTCGCATATGGGGCTGCAGTTCAGCACTGCACTCGCACTGCGAGCTGAGGTCCAGCACTGCCCTCGCTCTGCGAACTGAGGTACAGCACTGCACTCACTCTGTGAGCTGAGGTCCAGCACTGCCCTCGCTCTGCGGGCTGAGGTCCAGCACTGCCCTCACACCAAGGGTGGAGGTTCAGCACAGACCTCTCATTGCGGGCAGATTTTCAGAACTGCCCGCGCACCGCAGGCTGAGGTTCAACACAGTTGTCGCACTGCGGGCTGAGTTTCAGCACTGCCCTCACACTGGGGTTGAGGTTCAGCACTGCTCTCCCTCTGCGGGCTGAGGTCCAGCACTGCCCTCACACCAGGGGCTGAGTTCAAGGACCACCGTCGCTCTGCAGGCTGATGTCCAGCAGTGCACTCTCTCCGTGAGCTGAAGTCCAGCACTGCCCTCACATCGGGGGCTGCAGTTCAGCACAGCACTCGTACTGCGAGCCGAGGTCCAGCACTGCCCTCGCACCATGGGCTGAGGTCCAGCACTGCCCTCGCTCTGCGGGCTGAGGTCCAGCACTGCCCTCGCTCTGCGAACTGAGGTCCAGCACTGCACTCACTCCGTGAGCTGAGGTCCAGCACTGCCCTTGCTCTGCGGGCTGAGGTCCAGCACTGCCCTCACACCAGGGGTGGAGGTTCAGCACTGACCTCTCATTGCGGGCTGATTTTCAGAACTGCCCGCGCACCGCAGGCTGAGGTTCAACACAGTTGTCGCACTGCGGGCTGGGTTTCAGCACTTCCCTCACACTGATGGCTGGGTTTCAGCAGTGCCCTTGCACTGCGGGCTGAGTTTCAGCAATACCCTCATACTGGGGGCTGAGGACGAACACTGCCCTCGCTCTGCGGGATGAGGTCCAGCACTGCCCTCGCATCGGGGGCTGCAGTTCAGCACTGCACTCGTACTGCGAGCTGAGGTCCAGCACTGCCCTCGCACCATGGGCTGAGGTCCAGCACTGCCCTCGCTCTGCGGGCTGAGGTCCAGCACTGCCCTTGCTTCACGGGCTGATGTCCAGCACTGCACTCGCACTGCGAGCTGAGGTCCAGCACTGCCCTCGCTCTGCGAACTGAGGTACAGCACTGCACTCACTCTGTGAGCTGAGGTCCAGCACTGCCCTCGCTCTGCGGGCTGAGGTCCAGCACTGCCCTCACACCAGGGGTGGAGGTTCAGCACAGACCTCTCATTGCGGGCTGATTTTCAGAACTGCCCGCGCACCGCAGGCTGAGGTTCAACACAGTTGTCGCACTGCGGGCTGAGTTTCAGCACTGCCCTCACACTGGGGTTGAGGTTCAGCACTGCTCTCCCTCTGCGGGCTGAGGTCCAGCACTGCTCTCGCATCGCAGGCTGAGATCTAGCACTACCCTGTCACCGAGGGCTGAGTTTCAGCACTGACTTGGCACCTCAGACTGAGGTTCAACACGGTCGTTGCCCTGCAGGCTGACCGCAGGCTGAAGTTCAACACAGTCGTCGCACTGCAGGCTGAGTTTCAGCACTGCCCTCCCACTGATGGCTTATGACGAACACTGCCCTCGCTCTGCTGGCTGAGGTCCACAACTGCCCTCGCTTTGCAGGCTGAAGTCTAGCACTGCACTTGCACCGCGGGCAGAGATTCAGCATTGCCCTGGCACCTGGGGATGCGTTTCACAACTGCCCTCAAACCGCGGGCTCAGATTCAGCATTGAACTCGCACAGGGGGTGAGGTTCAACACTGCCCTCGCTCCGCGCCTGTGGTTCAGCACTGTCACCGCATGGCGGGCTGAGTTTCAGCACTGCCCTCACACCGGGTGCTGAGTTTCAGCAGTGCCCTTGCACTGGCATCTGAGTTTCAGCACTACGCTCGGACCTCGCACTGCGAGCTGAGTTTCAGCAATACCCTCGCACTGGAGGCTGAGGACAAACACTGCCCTGGCTCTGCGGGGTGAGGTCCAGCACTGCCCTCGCTCTGCGGGGTGAGGTCCAGCAGTGCCCTCGCTACGCGTGCTGAGGTCCAGCATTGCCCTTGCTCTGGGGGCTGAGGTCAAGCACCGCAGTCACCCCACAGGCTGAGGTCCAGCACGGCATTTGGCCCACGGGCTGAGGTCCAGCACTGCCCTCGCTTCGCTGGCTGAGGTCTAGCACTGCCCTTAAACCGTGGGCAGAAGTTCAGCACTGCCCTAGCACCGGGGTCTGAGGTTCAGCACTGCCCTCACACCATGGGCTGAGGTCCAGCATAGCCCTCTCTCCATGTGCTGAAGTCCAGAACTGCCCTCGCACAGCAGGCTGAGGTCCAGCACTGCCCTCACCCCATGGGCTGAGTTCCAACACTGCCCTCACACTGCGGGCTGAGTTTCAGCACTGCCCTCACACTGCGGGCTGAGTTTCAGCACTGCCCTCACATTGCGGGCTGAGTTTCAGCACTGCCCTCACACTGCGGGCTGAGTTTCAGCACTGCCCTCACACTGCAGGCTGAGTTTCAGCACTGCCCGCACACTGCAGGCTGAGTTTCAGCACTGCCCTCACACTGCGGGCTGAGTTTCAGCACTGCCCTCAATCTGCGAGCTGAGTTTCAGCACTGCCCTCACACCGGGGGCTGAGTTTCAGCAGTGCCCTTTCACTGGTGTCTGGGTTTCAGCACTACGCTCGCACTGCGAGCTGATTTTCAGCAATACCCTCGCACTGGGGGCTGAGCATGAACACCGCCCTGGCTCTGCGGGGTGAGGTCCAGCACTGCCCTCGCACCGTGGGCTGAGGTCCAGCAGTGCTCTCGCTACGCGTGCTGAGGTCCAGCACTGCATTTGCTCCGCAAGCTGAGGTCCAGCACTGCCGTTGCTCCGCGGGCTGAGGTCCAGCACTGCACTCGCTCTGCGGGCTGAGGTCCAGCACTGCATTTGCTCTGCGGGCTGAGGTCCAGCACTGCCCTCGCACCGGGGGTGGAGGTTCAGCACTGACCTCTCATTGTGGGTTGATTTTCAGAACTGCCCTCGCACCGCAGGCTGAGGTTGAACACAGTTGTCGCACTGCGGGCTGAGTTTCAGCACTTCCCTCACACTGATGGCTGAGTTTCAGCAGTGCCCTTGCACTGCGGGCTGAGATTCAGCAATACCCTCATACTGGGGGCTGAAGACGAACACTGCCCTCGCACTGCAGGCTGAGGTCCAGCACTGCCCTTGCTTCACGGGCTGAAGTCCAGCACTGCCCTCACACTGGGGGTGAGGTTCAGCACTGCCCTTGCACCGCAGGCTGAGGTCCAGCACTGACTTGGCACTGCAGGCTGAGGTTCAACACGTTCGTTGCCCTGCAGGCTGAGTTTCAGCACTGTGGGCTGAGATTCAGCACTGCCCTCGCACTGCGGGCTGAGTCACAGCACTGCCCTCGCACTGTGGGCTGAGATTCAGCACTGCCTTCGCACTGCGCTCTGAGTTTCAGCACTGCCCTCGCACTGCTGCCTGAGGTCCAGCACTGCCCTCACGCCGGGGCTGCGGTCAAGCATCGCCCTCACTTCTCAGGCTGAGTTCCAGCACTGCCCTCACACCAGGGGCTGAGTTCAAGCACCACCGTCGCTCTGCAGGCTGATGTCCAGCAGTGCACTCTCTCCGTGAGCTGAAGTCCAGCACTGCCCTCACATCGGGGGCTTCAGTTCAGCACAGCACTCGTATTGCGAGCTGAGGTCCAGCACTGCCCTCGCACCGTGGGCTGAGTTCCAGCACTGCCCTCGCTCTGCGGGCTGAGGTCCAGCACTGCCCTCGCTCTGCGAACTGAGGTCCAGCACTGCACTCACTCCGTGAGCTGAGGTCCAGCACTGCCCTCGCTCTGCGGGCTGAGGTCCAGCACTGCCCTCACACCAAGGTTGGAGGTTCAGCACTGACCTCTCATTGCGGGCTGATTTTCAGAACTGCCCGCGCACCGCAGGCTGAGGTTCAACACAGTTGTCGCACTGCGGGCTGGGTTTCAGCACTTCCCTCACACTGATGGCTGGGTTTCAGCAGTGCCCTTGCACTGCGGGCTGAGTTTCAGCAATACCCTCATACTGGGGGCTGAGGACGAACACTGCCCTCGCTCTGCGGGATGAGGTCCAGCACTGCCCTCGCATCGGGGGCTGCAGTTCAGCACTGCACTCGTACTGCGAGCTGAGGTCCAGCACTGCCCTCGCACCATGGGCTGAGGTCCAGCACTGCCCTCGCTCTGCGGGCTGAGGTCCAGCACTGCCCTTGCTTCACGGGCTGATGTCCAGCACTGCCCTCGCACCGCGGGCTGAGGTCCAGCAGTGCTCTCGCTACGCGTGCTGAGGTCCAGCACTGCATTTGCTCCGCAAGCTGAGGTCCAGCACTGCCCTCGCACCGGGGGTGGAGGTTCAGCACTGACCTCTCATTGTGGGTTGATTTTCAGAACTGCCCTCGCACCGCAGGCTGAGGTCCAGCACTGCCCTCGTTCCGCTGGCTGAGTTTCAGCACTGCCCTGTCACCGAGGGCTGAGTTTCAGCACTGACTTGGCACTGCAGGCTGAGGTTCAACACGTTCGTTGCCCTGCAGGTTGAGTTTCAGCACTGTGGGCTGAGATTCGGCACTGCCCTCGCACTGCGGGCTGAGTCACAGCACTGCCCTCGCACTGTGGGCTGAGATTCAGCACTGCCCTCGCACTGCGGTCTGAGTTTCAGCACTGCCCTCGCACTGTGGGCTGAGATTCAGCACTGCCCTTGCACTGCTGCCTGAGGTCCAGCACTGCCCTCACGCCGGGGCTGCGGTCAAGCATCGCCCTCACTTCTCAGGCTGTGTTCCAGCACTGCCCTCACACCAGGGGCTGAGTTCAAGCCCCACCGTCGCTCTGCAGGCTGATGTCCAGCAGTGCACTCTCTCCATGAGCTGAAGTCCAGCACTGCCCTCGCATATGGGGCTGCAGTTCAGCACTGCACTCGCACTGCGAGCTGAGGTCCAGCACTGCCCTCGCTCTGCGAACTGAGGTACAGCACTGCACTCACTCCGTGAGCTGAGGTCCAGCACTGCCCTCGCTCTGCGGGCTGAGGTCCAGCACTGCCCTCACACCAGGGGTGGAGGTTCAGCACTGACCTCTCATTGCGGGCTGATTTTCAGAACTGCCCGCGCACCGCAGGCTGAGGTTCAACACAGTTGTCGCACTGCGGGCTGAGTTTCAGCACTGCCCTCACACTGGGGTTGAGGTTCAGCACTGCTCTCCCTCTGCGGGCTGAGGTCCAGCACTGCTCTCGCATCGCAGGCTGAGATCTAGCACTACCCTGTCACCGAGGGCTGAGTTTCAGCACTGACTTGGCACCTCAGACTGAGGTTCAACACGGTCGTTGCCCTGCAGGCTGACCGCAGGCTGAAGTTCAACACAGTCGTCGCACTGCGGGCTGAGTTTCAGCACTGCCCTCGCACTGATGGCTTATGATGAACACTGCCCTCGCTCTGCTGGCTGAGGTCCACAACTGCCCTCGCTTTGCAGGCTGAAGTCTAGCACTGCACTTGCACCGCGGGCAGAGATTCAGCATTGCCCTGGCACCTGGGGATGCGTTTCACAACTGCCCTCACACCGCGGGCTCAGATTCAGCATTGAACTCGCACAGGGGGTGAGGTTCAACACTGCCCTCGCTCCGCGCCTGTGGTTCAGCACTGTCACCGCATGGCGGGCTGAGTTTCAGCACTGCCCTCACACCGGGGGCTGAGTTTCAGCAGTGCCCTTGCACTGGCATCTGAGTTTCAGCACTACGCTCGGACCTCGCACTGCGAGCTGAGTTTCAGCAATACCCTCGCACTGGAGGCTGAGGACAAACACTGCCCTGGCTCTGCGGGGTGAGGTCCAGCACTGCCCTCGCTCTGCGGGGTGAGGTCCAGCAGTGCCCTCGCTACGCGTGCTGAGGTCCAGCATTGCCCTTGCTCTGGGGGCTGAGGTCAAGCACCGCAGTCACCCCACAGGCTGAGGTCCAGCACGGCATTTGGCCCATGGGCTGAGGTCCAGCACTGCCCTCGCTTCGCTGGCTGAGGTCTAGCACTGCCCTTAAACCGTGGGCAGAGGTTCAGCACTGCCCTCGCACCGGGGGCTGAGGTTCAGCACTGCCCTCACACCAGGGGCTGAGTTCAAGCACCACCATCGCTCTGCAGGCTGATGTCCAGCAGTGCACTCTCTCCATGAGCTGAGGTCCAGCACTGCCCTCGCATATGGGGCTGCAGTTCAGCACTGCACTCGCACTGCGAGCTGAGGTCCAGCACTGCCCTCGCTCTGCGAACTGAGGTACAGCACTGCACTCACTCTGTGAGCTGAGGTCCAGCACTGCCCTCGCTCTGCGGGCTGAGGTCCAGCACTGCCCTCACACCAGGGGTGGAGGTTCAGCACAGACCTCTCATTGCGGGCAGATTTTCAGAACTGCCCGCGCACCGCAGGCTGAGGTTCAACACAGTTGTCGCACTGCGGGCTGAGTTTCAGCACTGCCCTCACACTGGGGTTGAGGTTCAGCACTGCTCTCCCTCTGCGGGCTGAGTTCCAGCACTGCCCTCACACCAGGAGCTGAGTTCAAGGACCACCGTCGCTCTGCAGGCTGATGTCCAGCAGTGCACTCTCTCCGTGAGCTGAAGTCCAGCACTGCCCTCACATCGGGGGCTGCAGTTCAGCACAGCACTCGTACTGCGAGCCGAGGTCCAGCACTGCCCTCGCACCATGGGCTGAGGTCCAGCACTGCCCTCGCTCTGCGGGCTGAGGTCCAGCACTGCCCTCGCTCTGCGAACTGAGGTCCAGCACTGCACTCACTCCGTGAGCTGAGGTCCAGCACTGCCCTTGCTCTGCGGGCTGAGGTCCAGCACTGCCCTCACACCAGGGGTGGAGGTTCAGCACTGACCTCACATTGCGGGCTGATTTTCAGAACTGCCCGCGCACCGCAGGCTGAGGTTCAACACAGTTGTCGCACTGCGGGCTGGGTTTCAGCACTTCCCTCACACTGATGGCTGGGTTTCAGCAGTGCCCTTGCACTGCGGGCTGAGTTTCAGCAATACCCTCATACTGGGGGCTGAGGACGAACACTGCCCTCGCTCTGCGGGATGAGGTCCAGCACTGCCCTCGCATCGGGGGCTGCAGTTCAGCACTGCACTCGTACTGCGAGCTGAGGTCCAGCACTGCCCTCGCACCATGGGCTGAGGTCCAGCACTGCCCTCGCTCTGCGGGCTGAGGTCCAGCACTGCCCTTGCTTCACGGGCTGATGTCCAGCACTGCACTCGCACTGCGAGCTGAGGTCCAGCACTGCCCTCGCTCTGCGAACTGAGGTACAGCACTGCACTCACTCTGTGAGCTGAGGTCCAGCACTGCCCTCGCTCTGCGGGCTGAGGTCCAGCACTGCCCTCACACCAGGGGTGGAGGTTCAGCACAGACCTCTCATTGCGGGCTGATTTTCAGAACTGCCCGCGCACCGCAGGCTGAGGTTCAACACAGTTGTCGCACTGCGGGCTGAGTTTCAGCACTGCCCTCACACTGGGGTTGAGGTTCAGCACTGCTCTCCCTCTGCGGGCTGAGGTCCAGCACTGCTCTCGCATCGCAGGCTGAGATCTAGCACTACCCTGTCACCGAGGGCTGAGTTTCAGCACTGACTTGGCACCTCAGACTGAGGTTCAACACGGTCGTTGCCCTGCAGGCTGACCGCAGGCTGAAGTTCAACACAGTCGTCGCACTGCAGGCTGAGTTTCAGCACTGCCCTCGCACTGATGGCTTATGACGAACACTGCCCTCGCTCTGCTGGCTGAGGTCCACAACTGCCCTCGCTTTGCAGGCTGAAGTCTAGCACTGCACTTGCACCGCGGGCAGAGATTCAGCATTGCCCTGGCACCTGGGGATGCGTTTCACAACTGCCCTCAAACCGCGGGCTCAGATTCAGCATTGAACTCGCACAGGGGGTGAGGTTCAACACTGCCCTCGCTCCGCGCCTGTGGTTCAGCACTGTCACCGCATGGCGGGCTGAGTTTCAGCACTGCCCTCACACCGGGTGCTGAGTTTCAGCAGTGCCCTTGCACTGGCATCTGAGTTTCAGCACTACGCTCGGACCTCGCACTGCGAGCTGAGTTTCAGCAATACCCTCGCACTGGAGGCTGAGGACAAACACTGCCCTGGCTCTGCGGGGTGAGGTCCAGCACTGCCCTCGCTCTGCGGGGTGAGGTCCAGCAGTGCCCTCGCTACGCGTGCTGAGGTCCAGCATTGCCCTTGCTCTGGGGGCTGAGGTCAAGCACCGCAGTCACCCCACAGGCTGAGGTCCAGCACGGCATTTGGCCCACGGGCTGAGGTCCAGCACTGCCCTCGCTTCGCTGGCTGAGGTCTAGCACTGCCCTTAAACCGTGGGCAGAGGTTCAGCACTGCCCTAGCACCGGGGTCTGAGGTTCAGCACTGCCCTCACACCATGGGCTGAGGTCCAGCATAGCCCTCGCTCCATGTGCTGAAGTCCAGAACTGCCCTCGCACAGCAGGCTGAGGTCCAGCACTGCCCTCACCCCATGGGCTGAGTTCCAACACTGCCCTCACACTGCGGGCTGAGTTTCAGCACTGCCCTCACACTGCGGGCTGAGTTTCAGCACTGCCCTCACATTGCGGGCTGAGTTTCAGCACTGCCCTCACACTGCGGGCTGAGTTTCAGCACTGCCCTTACACTGCAGGCTGAGTTTCAGCACTGCCCTCACACTGCGGGCTGAGTTTCAGCACTGCCCTCACACTGCGGGCTGAGTTTCAGCACTGCCCTCAATCTGCGAGCTGAGTTTCAGCACTGCCCTCACACCGGGGGCTGAGTTTCAGCACTGCCCTTTCACTGGTGTCTGGGTTTCAGCACTACGCTCGCACTGCGAGCTGATTTTCAGCAATACCCTCGCACTGGGGGCTGAGCATGAACACCGCCCTGGCTCTGCGGGGTGAGGTCCAGCACTGCCCTCGCACCGCGGGCTGAGGTCCAGCAGTGCTCTCGCTACGCGTGCTGAGGTCCAGCACTGCATTTGCTCCGCAAGCTGAGGTCCAGCACTGCCGTTGCTCCGCGGGCTGAGGTCCAGCACTGCACTCGCTCTGCGGGCTGAGGTCCAGCACTGCATTTGCTCTGCGGGCTGAGGTCCAGCACTGCCCTCGCACCGGGGGTGGAGGTTCAGCACTGACCTCTCATTGTGGGTTGATTTTCAGAACTGCCCTCGCACCGCAGGCTGAGGTTGAACACAGTTGTCGCACTGCGGGCTGAGTTTCAGCACTTCCCTCACACTGATGGCTGAGTTTCAGCAGTGCCCTTGCACTGCGGGCTGAGATTCAGCAATACCCTCATACTGGGGGCTGAAGACGAACACTGCCCTCGCACTGCAGGCTGAGGTCCAGCACTGCCCTTGCTTCACGGGCTGAAGTCCAGCACTGCCCTCACACTGGGGGTGAGGTTCAGCACTGCCCTTGCACCGCAGGCTGAGGTCCAGCACTGACTTGGCACTGCAGGCTGAGGTTCAACACGTTCGTTGCCCTGCAGGCTGAGTTTCAGCACTGTGGGCTGAGATTCAGCACTGCCCTCGCACTGCGGGCTGAGTCACAGCACTGCCCTCGCACTGTGGGCTGAGATTCAGCACTGCCTTCGCACTGCGCTCTGAGTTTCAGCACTGCCCTCGCACTGCTGCCTGAGGTCCAGCACTGCCCTCACGCCGGGGCTGCGGTCAAGCATCGCCCTCACTTCTCAGGCTGAGTTCCAGCACTGCCCTCACACCAGGGGCTGAGTTCAAGAACCACCGTCGCTCTGCAGGCTGATGTCCAGCAGTGCACTCTCTCCGTGAGCTGAAGTCCAGCACTGCCCTCACATCGGGGGCTTCAGTTCAGCACAGCACTCGTATTGCGAGCTGAGGTCCAGCACTGCCCTCGCACCGTGGGCTGAGTTCCAGCACTGCCCTCGCTCTGCGGGCTGAGGTCCAGCACTGCCCTCGCTCTGCGAACTGAGGTCCAGCACTGCACTCACTCCGTGAGCTGAGGTCCAGCACTGCCCTCGCTCTGCGGGCTGAGGTCCAGCACTGCCCTCACACCAAGGTTGGAGGTTCAGCACTGACCTCTCATTGCGGGCTGATTTTCAGAACTGCCCGCGCATCGCAGGCTGAGGTTCAACACAGTTGTCGCACTGCGGGCTGGGTTTCAGCACTTCCCTCACACTGATGGCTGGGTTTCAGCAGTGCCCTTGCACTGCGGGCTGAGTTTCAGCAATACCCTCATACTGGGGGCTGAGGACGAACACTGCCCTCGCTCTGCGGGATGAGGTCCAGCACTGCCCTCGCATCGGGGGCTGCAGTTCAGCACTGCACTCGTACTGCGAGCTGAGGTCCAGCACTGCCCTCGCACCATGGGCTGAGGTCCAGCACTGCCCTCGCTCTGCGGGCTGAGGTCCAGCACTGCCCTTGCTTCACGGGCTGATGTCCAGCACTGCCCTCGCACCGCGGGCTGAGGTCCAGCAGTGCTCTCGCTACGCGTGCTGAGGTCCAGCACTGCATTTGCTCCGCAAGCTGAGGTCCAGCACTGCCCTCGCACCGGGGGTGGAGGTTCAGCACTGACCTCTCATTGTGGGTTGATTTTCAGAACTGCCCTCGCACCGCAGGCTGAGGTCCAGCACTGCCCTCGTTCCGCTGGCTGAGTTTCAGCACTGCCCTGTCACCGAGGGCTGAGTTTCAGCACTGACTTGGCACTGCAGGCTGAGGTTCAACACGTTCGTTGCCCTGCAGGTTGAGTTTCAGCACTGTGGGCTGAGATTCGGCACTGCCCTCGCACTGCGGGCTGAGTCACAGCACTGCCCTCGCACTGTGGGCTGAGATTCAGCACTGCCCTCGCACTGCGGTCTGAGTTTCAGCACTGCCCTCGCACTGTGGGCTGAGATTCAGCACTGCCCTTGCACTGCTGCCTGAGGTCCAGCACTGCCCTCACGCCGGGGCTGCGGTCAAGCATCGCCCTCACTTCTCAGGCTGTGTTCCAGCACTGCCCTCACACCAGGGGCTGAGTTCAAGCCCCACCGTCGCTCTGCAGGCTGATGTCCAGCAGTGCACTCTCTCCATGAGCTGAAGTCCAGCACTGCCCTCGCATATGGGGCTGCAGTTCAGCACTGCACTCGCACTGCGAGCTGAGGTCCAGCACTGCCCTCGCTCTGCGAACTGAGGTACAGCACTGCACTCACTCCGTGAGCTGAGGTCCAGCACTGCCCTCGCTCTGAGGGCTGAGGTCCAGCACTGCCCTCACACCAGGGGTGGAGGTTCAGCACTGACCTCTCATTGCGGGCTGATTTTCAGAACTGCCCGCGCACCGCAGGCTGAGGTTCAACACAGTTGTCGCACTGCGGGCTGAGTTTCAGCACTGCCCTCACACTGGGGTTGAGGTTCAGCACTGCTCTCCCTCTGCGGGCTGAGGTCCAGCACTGCTCTCGCATCGCAGGCTGAGATCTAGCACTACCCTGTCACCGAGGGCTGAGTTTCAGCACTGACTTGGCACCTCAGACTGAGGTTCAACACGGTCGTTGCCCTGCAGGCTGACCGCAGGCTGAAGTTCAACACAGTCGTCGCACTGCGGGCTGAGTTTCAGCACTGCCCTCGCACTGATGGCTTATGACGAACACTGCCCTCGCTCTGCTGGCTGAGGTCCACAACTGCCCTCGCTTTGCAGGCTGAAGTCTAGCACTGCACTTGCACCGCGGGCAGAGATTCAGCATTGCCCTGGCACCTGGGGATGCGTTTCACAACTGCCCTCACACCACGGGCTCAGATTCAGCATTGAACTCGCACAGGGGGTGAGGTTCAACACTGCCCTCGCTCCGCGCCTGTGGTTCAGCACTGTCACCGCATGGCGGGCTGAGTTTCAGCACTGCCCTCACACCGGGGGCTGAGTTTCAGCAGTGCCCTTGCACTGGCATCTGAGTTTCAGCACTACGCTCGGACCTCGCACTGCGAGCTGATTTTCAGCAATACCCTCGCACTGGAGGCTGAGGACAAACACTGCCCTGGCTCTGCGGGGTGAGGTCCAGCACTGCCCTCGCTCTGCGGGGTGAGGTCCAGCAGTGCCCTCGCTACGCGTGCTGAGGTCCAGCATTGCCCTTGCTCTGGGGGCTGAGGTCAAGCACCGCAGTCACCCCACAGGCTGAGGTCCAGCACGGCATTTGGCCCACGGGCTGAGGTCCAGCACTGCCCTCGCTTCGCTGGCTGAGGTCTAGCACTGCCCTTAAAAAGTGGGCAGAGGTTCAGCACTGCCCTAGCACCGGGGTCTGAGGTTCAGCACTGCCCTCACACCATGGGCTGAGGTCCAGCATAGCCCTCGCTCCATGTGCTGAAGTCCAGAACTGCCCTCGCACAGCAGGCTGAGGTCCAGCACTGCCCTCACCCCATGGGCTGAGTTCCAACACTGCCCTCACACTGCGGGCTGAGTTTCAGCACTGCCCTCACACTGCGGGCTGAGTTTCAGCACTGCCCTCACATTGCGGGCTGAGTTTCAGCACTGCCGTCACACTGCGGGCTGAGTTTCAGCACTGCCCTCACACTGCAGGCTGAGTTTCAGCACTGCCCTCACACTGCAGGCTGAGTTTCAGCACTGCCCTCACACTGCGGGCTGAGTTTCAGCACTGCCCTCAATCTGCGAGCTGAGTTTCAGCACTGCCCTCACACCGGGGGCTGAGTTTCAGCAGTGCCCTTTCACTGGTGTCTGGGTTTCAGCACTACGCTCGCACTGCGAGCTGATTTTCAGCAATACCCTCGCACTGGGGGCTGAGCATGAACACCGCCCTGGCTCTGCGGGGTGAGGTCCAGCACTGCCCTCGCACCGCGGGCTGAGGTCCAGCAGTGCTCTCGCTACGCGTGCTGAGGTCCAGCACTGCATTTGCTCCGCAAGCTGAGGTCCAGCACTGCCGTTGCTCCGCGGGCTGAGGTCCAGCACTGCACTCGCTCTGCGGGCTGAGGTCCAGCACTGCATTTGCTCTGCGGGCTGAGGTCCAGCACTGCCCTCGCACCGGGGGTGGAGGTTCAGCACTGACCTCTCATTGTGGGTTGATTTTCAGAACTGCCCTCGCACCGCAGGCTGAGGTTGAACACAGTTGTCGCACTGCGGGCTGAGTTTCAGCACTTCCCTCACACTGATGGCTGAGTTTCAGCAGTGCCCTTGCACTGCGGGCTGAGATTCAGCAATACCCTCATACTGGGGGCTGAAGATGAACACTGCCCTCGCACTGCAGGCTGAGGTCCAGCACTGCCCTTGCTTCACGGGCTGAAGTCCAGCACTGCCCTCACACTGGGGGTGAGGTTCAGCACTGCCCTTGCACCGCAGGCTGAGGTCCAGCACTGACTTGGCACTGCAGGCTGAGGTTCAACACGTTCGTTGCCCTGCAGGCTGAGTTTCAGCACTGTGGGCTGAGATTCAGCACTGCCCTCGCACTGCGGGCTGAGTCACAGCACTGCCCTCGCACTGTGGGCTGAGATTCAGCACTGCCTTCGCACTGCGCTCTGAGTTTCAGCACTGCCCTCGCACTGCTGCCTGAGGTCCAGCACTGCCCTCGCTCTGCGGGCTGAGGTCCAGCACTGCCCTCACACCAGGGGTGGAGGTTCAGCACTGACCTCTCATTGCGGGCTGATTTTCAGAACTGCCCGCGCACCGCAGGCTGAGGTTCAACACAGTTGTCGCACTGCGGGCTGAGTTTCAGCACTGCCCTCACACTGGAGTTGAGGTTCAGCACTGCTCTCCCTCTGCGGGCTGAGGTCCAGCACTGCTCTCGCATCGCAGGCTGAGATCTAGCACTACCCTGTCACCGAGGGCTGAGTTTCAGCACTGACTTGGCACCTCAGACTGAGGTTCAACACGGTCGTTGCCCTGCAGGCTGACCACAGGCTGAAGTTCAACACAGTCGTCGCACTGCGGGCTGAGTTTCAGCACTGCCCTCCCACTGATGGCTTATGACGAACACTGCCCTCGCTCTGCTGGCTGAGGTCCACAACTGCCCTCGCTTTGCAGGCTGAAGTCTAGCACTGCACTTGCACCGCGGGCAGAGATTCAGCATTGCCCTGGCACCTGGGGATGCGTTTCACAACTGCCCTCACACCGCGGGCTCAGATTCAGCATTGAACTCGCACAGCGGGTGAGGTTCAACACTGCCCTCGCTCCGCGCCTGTGGTTCAGCACTGTCATCGCATGGCGGGCTGAGTTTCAGCACTGCCCTCACACCGGGGGCTGAGTTTCAGCAGTGCCCTTGCACTGGCATCTGAGTTTCAGCACTACACTCGGACCTCGCACTGCGAGCTGAGTTTCAGCAATACCCTCGCACTGGAGGCTGAGGACAAACACTGCCCTGGCTCTGCGGGGTGAGGTCCAGCACTGCCCTCGCTCTGCGGGGTGAGGTCCAGCAGTGCCCTCGCTACGCGTGCTGAGGTCCAGCATTGCCCTTGCTCTGGGGGCTGAGGTCAAGCACCGCAGTCACCCCACAGGCTGAGGTCCAGCACGGCATTTGGCCCACGGGCTGAGGTCCAGCACTGCCCTCGCTTCGCTGGCTGAGGTCTAGCACTGCCCTTAAACCGTGGGCAGAGGTTCAGCACTGCCCTCACACAATGGGCTGAGGTCCAGCATAGCCCTCGCTCCATGTGCTGAAGTCCAGAACTGCCCTCGCACAGCAGGCTGAGGTCCAGCACTGCCCTCACCCCATGGGCTGAGTTCCAACACTGCCCTCACACTGCGGGCTGAGTTTCAGCACTGCCTTCACACTGCGGGCTGAGTTTCAGCACTGCCCTCACATTGCGGGCTGAGTTTCAGCACTGCCCTCACACTGCGGGCTGAGTTTCAGCACTGCCCTCACACTGTGGGCTGAGTTTCAGCACTGCCCTCACACTGCAGGCTGAGTTTCAGCACTGCCCTCACACTGCAGGCTGAGTTTCAGCACTGCCCTCACACTGCGGGCTGAGTTTCAGCACTGCCCTCAATCTGCGAGCTGAGTTTCAGCACTGCCCTCACATTGCGGGCTGAGTTTCAGCACTGCCCTCACACTGCGGGCTGAGTTTCAGCACAGCACTCGCACTGCGGGCTGAGTTTCAGCCCTGCCCTCACACTGCGGGCTGAGTTTCAGCACTGCCCTCACACTGCGGGCTGAGTTTCAGCACTGCCCTCACACTGCGGGCTGAGTTTCAGCACAGCACTCGCACTGCGGGCTGAGTTTCAGCACTGCCCTCACACTGCAGGCTGAGTTTCAGCACTGCCCTCACACTGCGGGCTGAGTTTCAGCACTGCCCTCACACTGCGGGCTGAGTTTCAGCATTGCCCTCGTCCCACAGGCTGAGGTCCAGCACTGCCCTCACACCGGGAGCTCAGGTTCAGCACTGTCCTCGCACCACGGGCTGAGGTTCAGCACTGCCCTCGCACCGGGGGCTGAGGTCAAGCACTGCCCTCGCCCTGCGGGCTGAGGTCTAGCACTGCCCTTGCACCGGGGGCTGAGGTCCAGCATTGCCCTCTCACTGCGGGCTGAGGGTCAGCATAGCAGTCGCACGGCAAACTGAGGTTGAGCACTGCCTCGCACTGTCGTCGGACTGCGGGCTGAGGTTCAGCACTGCTGTCTCACTTTGGGCTGATATTCAGCACTGCCCTCACACTGCGAGCTGAGTTTTAGCACTGCCCTCGCTCCGTGGGCTGAGGTCCAACACTGCCCTTGCTCTGCGGGCTGAGGTCCAGCACTGCCCTTGCACCGGGGGCGGAGGTTCAGCACTGACCTCTCATTGAGGGCTGATTTTCAGAACTGCCCTCGCACCGCAGGCTGAGGTTCAACACAGTCGTCTCACTGCGGGCTGAGTTTCAGCACTTCCCTCGCACTGATGGTTGAGTTTCAGCAGTGCCCTTGCACTGGGATCTGAGGTTCAGCACTACTCTTGCACTGGGGTCTGAGTTTCAGCCATACCCTCATACTGGGGGCTAAGGACGAACACTGCCCTCGCTCTGCAGGCTGAGGTCCAGCACTGCCCTTGCTTCGCAGGCTGAATTCCAGCACTGCCCTCGCACTGGGGGTGAGGTCCAGCACTGCCCTGACACTGGGGGAGAGGTTGAGCACTGCCCTCGCTCTGCGGGCTGAAGTCCAGCACTGCACTCACACCGCAGGCTGAGGTCCAGCAGTGCCCATGCTCCGCGGGCTGAGTTTCAGCACTGCCCTCACACTGCGGGCTGAGATTCATCACTGCCCTTGCACTGATGGCTGAGTTTCAGCACTGCCCTCGCACTGTTGGCTGAGGTCCAGCATTGCCCTCGCTCCGCGGGCTTAGTTTCAGCACTGCCCACATTCCGCGGGCTGAGGTCAAGCTCTGCCCTCGCACCGTGGGCTGAGGTCCAGCACTGCCCTCACTCCGCGTGCTGAGGTCCAGCGCTGCCATCGCACTGCGTGCTGAGTTCCAGCAGTGCCCTCTCACTGCAGGCTGAGGTTCAGCACTGCCCTCGCACCGCAGGCTGAAGTTCAACACAGTCGTCGCACTGCGGGCTGAGTTCCAGCGCTGCCCTCACTCCGTGTGGTGAGGTCCAGCACTGCTCACGCACCACGGGCGGAGGTTCAGCACTGACTTCGCATTGTGGGCTGATTTTAAGAACTGCCCTGGCAACGCAGGCTGAGGTTCAGCACTGCCCTTGCTCTGGGGGCTGAGGTCAAGCACCGCAGTCACCCCACAGGCTGAGGTCCAGCACGGCATTTGGCCCACGGGCTGAGGTCCAGCACTGCCCTCGCTTCGCTGGCTGAGGTCTAGCACTGCCCTTAAACCGTGGGCAGAGGTTCAGCACTGCCCTCACACAATGGGCTGAGGTCCAGCATAGCCCTCGCTCCATGTGCTGAAGTCCAGAACTGCCCTCGCACAGCAGGCTGAGGTCCAGCACTGCCCTCACCCCATGGGCTGAGTTCCAACACTGCCCTCACACTGCGGGCTGAGTTTCAGCACTGCCTTCACACTGCGGGCTGAGTTTCAGCACTGCCCTCACATTGCGGGCTGAGTTTCAGCACTGCCCTCACACTGCGGGCTGAGTTTCAGCACTGCCCTCACACTGCGGGCTGAGTTTCAGCACTGCCCTCACACTGCAGGCTGAGTTTCAGCACTGCCCTCACACTGCAGGCTGAGTTTCAGCACTGCCCTCACACTGCGGGCTGAGTTTCAGCACTGCCCTCAATCTGCGAGCTGAGTTTCAGCACTGCCCTCACATTGCGGGCTGAGTTTCAGCACTGCCCTCACACTGCGGGCTGAGTTTCAGCACAGCACTCGCACTGCGGGCTGAGTTTCAGCCCTGCCCTCACACTGCAGGCTGAGTTTCAGCACTGCCCTCACACTGCGGGCTGAGTTTCAGCACTGCCCTCACACTGCGGGCTGAGTTTCAGCACTGCCCTCGCACTGCGGGCTGAGTTTCAGCACTGCCCTCACACTGCGGGCTGAGTTTCAGCACTGCCCTCACACTGCGGGCTGAGTTTCAGCACAGCACTCGCACTGCGGGCTGAGTTTCAGCACTGCCCTCACACTGCAGGCTGAGTTTCAGCACTGCCCTCACACTGCGGGCTGAGTTTCAGCACTGCCCTCACACTGCGGGCTGAGTTTCAGCACTGCCCTCGTCCCACAGGCTGAGGTCCAGCACTGCCCTCACACCGGGAGCTCAGGTTCAGCACTGTCCTCGCACCACGGGCTGAGGTTCAGCACTGCCCTCGCACCGGGGGCTGAGGTCAAGCACTGCCCTCGCCCTGCGGGCTGAGGTCTAGCACTGCCCTTGCACCGGGGGCTGAGGTCCAGCATTGCCCTCTCACTGCGGGCTGAGGGTCAGCATAGCAGTCGCACGGCAAACTGAGGTTGAGCACTGCCTCGCACTGTCGTCGGACTGCGGGCTGAGGTTCAGCACTGCTGTCTCACTTTGGGCTGATATTCAGCACTGCCCTCACACTGCGAGCTGAGTTTTAGCACTGCCCTCGCTCCGTGGGCTGAGGTCCAACACTGCCCTTGCTCTGCGGGCTGAGGTCCAGCACTGCCCTTGCACCGGGGGCGGAGGTTCAGCACTGACCTCTCATTGAGGGCTGATTTTCAGAACTGCCCTCGCACCGCAGGCTGAGGTTCAACACAGTCGTCTCACTGCGGGCTGAGTTTCAGCACTTCCCTCGCACTGATGGTTGAGTTTCAGCAGTGCCCTTGCACTGGGATCTGAGGTTCAGCACTACTCTTGCACTGGGGTCTGAGTTTCAGCCATACCCTCATACTGGGGGCTAAGGACGAACACTGCCCTCGCTCTGCAGGCTGAGGTCCAGCACTGCCCTTGCTTCGCAGGCTGAATTCCAGCACTGCCCTCGCACTGGGGGTGAGGTCCAGCACTGCCCTGACACTGGGGGAGAGGTTGAGCACTGCCCTCGCTCTGCGGGCTGAAGTCCAGCACTGCACTCGCACCGCAGGCTGAGGTCCAGCAGTGCCCATGCTCCGCGGGCTGAGTTTCAGCACTGCCCTCACACTGCGGGCTGAGATTCATCACTGCCCTTGCACTGATGGCTGAGTTTCAGCACTGCCCTCGCACTGTTGGCTGAGGTCCAGCATTGCCCTCGCTCCGCGGGCTTAGTTTCAGCACTGCCCACATTCCGCGGGCTGAGGTCAAGCTCTGCCCTCGCACCGTGGGCTGAGGTCCAGCACTGCCCTCACTCCGCGTGCTGAGGTCCAGCGCTGCCATCGCACTGCGTGCTGAGTTCCAGCAGTGCCCTCTCACTGCAGGCTGAGGTTCAGCACTGCCCTCGCACCGCAGGCTGAAGTTCAACACAGTCGTCGCACTGCGGGCTGAGTTCCAGCGCTGCCCTCACTCCGTGTGGTGAGGTCCAGCACTGCTCACGCACCACGGGCGGAGGTTCAGCACTGACTTCGCATTGTGGGCTGATTTTAAGAACTGCCCTGGCAACGCAGGCTGAGGTTCAGCACTGCCCTGGCACCGCAGGCTGAGGTTCAACACAGTCATCGCACTGCGGGCTGAGTTTCAGCACTGCCGTCGAATGGCGGGCTGAGTTTCAGCACGGCCGTCGAATGGCGGGCTGAGTTTCAGCACTGCCCTCGCACTGATGGCTGAGTTTCAGCAGTACCCTTGCACTGGCGTCTGAGTTTCAGCATTACGCTCGCACTGCAGTCTGAGTTTCAGCAATAAACTCGCACTGGGGGCTGAGGAAGAACACTGCCCTTACTCTGTGGGCTGAGGTCAAGCACTGCCCTCGCACAGCGGGCTGAGGTCCAGCACTGCCCTTGCACCGCGGGCTGAGGTCCAGCAGTGCCCTCGCACCGAGGGCTGAGTTCAAGCACCGCCCTCGCTCTGCGGGCTGAGGTCCAACACTGTCCTTGCTCCACGGGCTGATGTCCAGCGCTGCACTCACTCCGCGAGCTGAGGTCCAGCACTGCCCTCTCACTGCGGGCTCATTTTCAGCAATGCCCTCGCACTGCAGGCTGAGGTTCAGCACTGTCATTGCCCTGCGGGCTGAGTTTCAGCACTGCCCTCGCACTGTTCACTGAGATTCAGCACTGCCCTCGCACTGCGGGCTCATTTTCAGCAATGCCCTCGCACCGCAGGCTGAGGTCCAACACTGCCCTTGCTCTGCGGGCTGATTTCCAGCACTGCCATCGCTCTGCGGGCTGAGGTCCAGGACTGCCCTCGCACGGGTGGCTGAGGTCCAGGACTGCCCTCGCACCGCAGCCTGAGATTCAGCACTGCCCTCGCACCGCGGGCTGAGGTTCAACACTATTGTCGGGCTGCGGGCTGAGTTTCAGCACTGCCCTCACACCGGGGGCTGAGGTCCAGCACTGCCCTCGCTCCGCGGGCTGACGTCCAACACTGCCCTCGCACCGGGGACTGAGGATCAACACTGCCCTCTCGCTGCAGGCTGAGGTTCAGCACTGTCGTTGCCCTGTGGGCTGAGTTTCAGCACTGTCCTCTCACTGTTCGCTGAGATTCAGCACTGCCCTCGCACCGCGGGTTGAGGTCCAGCACTGCCCTCTCTCTGCGGGCTGAGGTTCAGCACTGCCCACGCCCCGCAGGCTGAGATCCAGCACTGCCCTCGCACCAGGGGCTGAGTTCAAGCACCGCCGTCGCTCTGCGGGCTGAGGTCCAGCACTGCACTTGCTCCGCGAGCTGAGGTCCAGCTCTGCCCTCGCACCAGGAGCTGAGGTTCAGCACTGTCCTTGCACCACGGGCTGAGGTTCAGCAGTGCCCTCTCTCTGCATGCTGAGTTCCAACACTGCCCTGGCACTGGGGGCTGAGGTCCAGCACTGCCCTGGCACTGCGGGCTGAGGGTCAGCAATGACCTCGTACCGCAGGCTGAGGGTCAGCACTGCCCTGGCACCACAGGCTGAGGTTCAACAGTGTCATTGCACTGCTGGCAGGGTTTCAGCAGTGCCCTCGCACTGGGGCTGAGGTCCAGCACTACACTCGCCCCACGGGCTGAGGTCCAACACTGCCCTCACACTGCATGCTGATGTTCAGCACTGCCCTCGCACCGCGGGCTGAGGTCCAGCACTGCCTTGCTCCGCGGGTTCACGTCCAGCACATGCCCTCACACCGGGGGCTGAGGTTAAGCACTGCCCTCGCACTGCGGGCTCAGTTTCAGCACTGCCCTTGCACTGCTAGCTGAGTTTCGGCACTGCCCTCGCACTGCGGGCTGAGTTTCGGCACTGCCCTTGCACTGCTAGCTGAGTTTCAGCACTGCCCTCTCTCTGCGGGCTGAGGTCCAGCACTGCACTTGCTCCGTGAGCTGAGGTCCAGCTCTGCCCTCGCACCAGGAGCTGAGGTTCAGCACTGTCCTTGCACCACGGGCTGAGGTCCAGCACTGCCCTCGCTCCATGGGCTGAGGTCCACCACTGCTCTCGCACCGGGGGCCGAGGTTCAGCACTGACCTCTCATTGCGGGCTGATTTTCAGAACTGAACTGAGGTTCAACACAGTCGTCGCACTGCGGGCTGAGTTCCAGCTCTGCCCTCGCACTGGGGGCTGAGGTCCAGCACTGCCCTTGCTTCGCGGGCTGAAGTCCAGCACTGCCCTCGCTCTTCGGGCTGAGATTCATCACTTTTCTCGCACCGGGGGCTGAGGTTCATCACTGCCCTCGCTACGCAGGCTGAAGTCCAGCACTGCCCTGGCACCTGGGGCTGGGTTTAACAACTGCCCTCGCACCGGGGGCTGAGGTTCAGCACTGCCCTCGCACCGGGGGCTGAGGTACAGCACTGCCCTCGCACCGCAGGCTGATGTTCAACGCAGTCGTTGCACTGCGGGCTAAGTTTCAGCACTGCCTTTGCACTGCTAACTGAGTTTCAGCACTGCCCTCTCTCTGCGGGCTGAGATCCAGCACTGCCCTCGCACCACGGGCTGAGATTCATCACTGCCTTGGCACCGGTGGCTGAGGTTCAGCAATGCCCTCGCACCGGGGGCTGAGGTTCAGCACTGCCCTCGCACCGGGGCCTGAGTTCCAGCACTGCCCTCGCACCGGGGGCTGAGTGCCAGCACTGCCCTCGCACCGGGGGCTGAGGTCCAGCGCTGCCCTCGCACCAGGGGCTGAGGTTCAGCACAGACCTGGCACCGCTGGCTGAGGTTCAACACGGTCGTTGCACTTTAGGCTCAGTTTCAGCACTGCCCTCTCTCTGCGGGCTGAGGTTCAACACTGCCTTGGCACTGCAGGCTGAGGTGCAACACTGTCGTTGCCCTGCGGGCTGAGTTTTAGCACTGCCCTTGCACTGAGGGCTGATATTCATCACTGCCCTGGCACCTGAGGCTGAGTTTCACCACTGCCCTCGCACCGCGGGCTGAGATTCATCACTGCCCTCGCACCGGCGGCTGAGGCTCAGCACTGCCCTCGCTCCGCGGGCTGGGATTCAGCACTGTCGTTGCCCTGCGGGCTGAGTTTCAGCACTGCCCACGCACCGCGGGCTGAGATGCATCACTGCCCTCACTCCGCAGGCTGATGTCCAGCAGTGCCATCGCTCCACAGGCTCGGGTCCAGCACTGCCCTCGCACTGGGAGCTGAGGGTCAGCACTGCCCTCTCACTTCGGTCTGATATTCAACACTGCCCTCGCTCAGCAGGCTGAGATTCAAAACTGCCGTCGGACTGCGGGCTGATGTCCAGCACTGCACTTGCTCCGCGAGCTGAGGTCCAGCTCTGCCCTCGCACCAGGAGCTGAGGTTCAGCACTGTCCTTGCACCACGGTCTGAGGTCCAGCACTGTCCTCGCACTGGGGGCTGAGGTCCAGCACTGCCCTCGCTCTGCGGGCTGAGATTCATCACTTTTCTCGCACCGGGGGCTGAGGTTCATCACTGCTCTCGCACCGGGAGCTGAGTTCCAGCACTGCTCTCGCACTGGGGGCTGAGTTCCAGCACTGCCCTCGCACCGGGGGCTGAGGTCCAGCGCTGCCCTCGCACCGGGGGCTGAGGTCCAGCACTGCCCTCGCACCGGGGGCTGAGGTCCAGCGCTGCCCTCGCACCGGGGGCTGAGGTCCAGCGCTGCCCTCGCACCAGGGGCTGAGGTTCAGCACAGACCTGGCACCGCAGGCTGAGGTTCAACGCAGTCGTTGCACTGCGGGCTAAGTTTCAGCACTGCCCTTGCACTGATAACTGAGTCTCAGCACTGCCCTCTCTCTGCGGGCTGTGGTTCAACACTGCCTTGGCACCGAGGGCTGAGATCCAGCACTGCCCTCGCACCAGGAGCTGAGGTCCACCACTGCTCTCGCACCACGGGCTGAGGTCCAGCACTGCCCTCGCTCCATGGGCTGAGGTCCACCACTGCTCTCGCACCGGGGGCCGAGGTTCAGCACTGACCTCTCATTGCGGGCTGATTTTCAGAACTGAACTGAGGTTCAACACAGTCGTCGCACTGCAGGCTGAGTTCCAGCTCTGCCCTCGCACTGGGGGCTGAGGTCCAGCACTGCCCTTGCTTCGTGGGCTGAAGTCCAGCACTGCTTCGCTCTGCGGGCTGAGGTCCAGCACTGCCCTTGCTTCGCGGGCTGAGGTCAAGCACCACCCTCGCACTGCGGGCTGAGGGTCAGCACTGCCCTGGCACCGCAGACTGAGGTTCAACAGTGTCATTCCCCTGCGGGCTGAGATTCAACACTGCCCTCGCACCAGGGGCTGAGTTCAAGCACCGCCCTCGCTCCGCGGGCTGAGTTTCAGTATGGCCCTTGAACCGCGGGATGAGGTTCAGCACTGCCCTCTCGCTGCCGGTTGAGGTTCAGCACTGCCTTGGCACTGCAGGCTGAGGTGCAACACTGTCGTTGCCCTGCGGCTGAGTTTTAGCACTGCCCTTGCACTGAGGGCTGATATTCATCACTGCCCTGGCACCTGAGGCTGAGTTTCAGCACTGCCCTCGCACCGCGGGCTGAGATTCATCACTGCCCTTGCACCGGCGGCTGAGGCTCAGCACTGCCCTCGCACCGCGGGCTGAGATTCATCACTGCCCTTGCACCGGCGGCTGAGGTTCAGCACTGCCCTCGCTCCACGGGCTGGGATTCAGCACTGTCGTTGCCCTGCGGGCTGAGTTTCAGCACTGCCCTCGCACCGCGGGCTGAGATGCATCACTGCCCTCACTCCGCAGGCTGATGTCCAGCAGTGCCATCGCTCCACAGGCTCGGGTCCAGCACTGCCCTCGCACTGGGAGCTGAGGGTCAGCACTGCCCTCTCACTTCGGTCTGATATTCAGCACTGCCCTTGCTCAGCAGGCTGAGATTCAAAACTGCCGTCGGACTGCGGGCTGAGGTTCAGCACTGCCCTGGCACCGCAGCCTGAGGTTCAGCATTGCACTCGCACCGCGGGCGGAGATTCAACACTGTCATCGGACTGCGGGCTGAGGTTCTGCACTGTCCTCGCTCCGCGGGCTGAGGTCCAGCACTGCCCTGGCACTGCGAGCTGAGGGTCAGTACTGCCCTGGCACCGCAGGCTGAGGTTCAGCAATGACCTCGTACCGCAGGCTGAGGGTCAGCACTGCCCTGGCACCACAGGCTGAGGTTCAACAGTGTCATTGCGCTGCTGGCAGGGTTTCAGCAGTGCCCTCGCACTGGGGCTGAGGTCCAGCACTGTCCTTGCTCCACGGGCTGATGTCCAGCGCTGCACTCACTCCGCGAGCTGAGGTCCAGCACTGCCCTCTCACTGCGGGCTCATTTTCAGCAATGCCGTCGCACTGCAGGCTGAGGTTCAGCACTGTCATTGCCCTGCGGGCTGAGTTTCAGCACTGCCCTCGCACTGTTCACTGAGATTCAGCACTGCCCTCGCACTGCGGGCTCATTTTCAGCAATGCCCTCGCACCGCAGGCTGAGGTCCAACACTGCCCTTGCTCTGCGGGCTGATTTCCAGCACTGCCATCGCTCTGCGGGCTGAGGTCCAGGACTGCCCTCGCACGGGTGGCTGAGGTCCAGGACTGCCCTCGCACCGCAGCCTGAGATTCAGCACTGCCCTCGCACCGCGGGCTGAGGTTCAACACTATTGTCGGGCTGCGGGCTGAGTTTCAGCACTGCCCTCACACCGGGGGCTGAGGTCCAGCACTGCCCTCGCTCCGCGGGCTGACGTCCAACACTGCCCTCGCACCGGGGACTGAGGATCAACACTGCCCTCTCGCTGCAGGCTGAGGTTCAGCACTGTCGTTGCCCTGTGGGCTGAGTTTCAGCACTGTCCTCTCACTGTTCGCTGAGATTCAGCACTGCCCTCGCACCGCGGGTTGAGGTCCAGCACTGCCCTCTCTCTGCGGGCTGAGGTTCAGCACTGCCCACGCCCCGCAGGCTGAGATCCAGCACTGCCCTCGCACCAGGGGCTGAGTTCAAGCACCGCCGTCGCTCTGCGGGCTGAGGTCCAGCACTGCACTTGCTCCGCGAGCTGAGGTCCAGCTCTGCCCTCGCACCAGGAGCTGAGGTTCAGAACTGTCCTTGCACCACGGGCTGAGGTTCAGCAGTGCCCTCTCTCTGCATGCTGAGTTCCAACACTGCCCTGGCACTGGGGGCTGAGGTCCAGCACTGCCCTGGCACTGCGGGCTGAGGGTCAGCAATGACCTCGTACCGCAGGCTGAGGGTCAGCACTGCCCTGGCACCACAGGCTGAGGTTCAACAGTGTCATTGCACTGCTGGCAGGGTTTCAGCAGTGCCCTCGCACTGGGGCTGAGGTCCAGCACTACACTCGCCCCACGGGCTGAGGTCCAACACTGCCCTCACACTGCATGCTGATGTTCAGCACTGCCCTCGCACCGCGGGCTGAGGTCCAGCACTGCCTTGCTCCGCGGGTTCACGTCCAGCACATGCCCTCACACCGGGGGCTGAGGTTAAGCACTGCCCTCGCACTGCGGGCTCAGTTTCAGCACTGCCCTTGCACTGCTAGCTGAGTTTCGGCACTGCCCTCGCACTGCGGGCTGAGTTTCGGCACTGCCCTTGCACTGCTAGCTGAGTTTCAGCACTGCCCTCTCTCTGCGGGCTGAGGTCCAGCACTGCACTTGCTCCGTGAGCTGAGGTCCAGCTCTGCCCTCGCACCAGGAGCTGAGGTTCAGCACTGTCCTTGCACCACGGGCTGAGGTCCAGCACTGCCCTCGCTCCATGGGCTGAGGTCCACCACTGCTCTCGCACCGGGGGCCGAGGTTCAGCACTGACCTCTCATTGCGGGCTGATTTTCAGAACTGAACTGAGGTTCAACACAGTCGTCGCACTGCGGGCTGAGTTCCAGCTCTGCCCTCGCACTGGGGGCT